>NC_142627.1:13118750-13430625 GCF_059453375.1 Lepisosteus platostomus | reverse complement strand
TCTTCCTCACTGCTCCCTTTTTTCTCAAGTTAATCATATACTAAATTGTAAAAACCTCTTTATACGTACAGTATGTTATCTTATGCTCTTACACATTTTTAAGATTATGCTCTGTGGTTTGCGTTTTTGAATTTAATGGAGAAGAGATTCCTGCTGTGTCAAAAGAGCAAATCGGCACTAGAACACGAGGTGTCAGGTGCAGGGTAAATTCCCTAGAAATACAGGGTACCTTTTTACTGGGAAACGTGGAGACGTGACAGGATTTTAAAATTCCAATTAAACCAAAAGATTAACCTACACCCATCAACTGTTTACTATCCCCCTCCAATATAACCTGTTTCTTCAGGATAGTCATTGCAGAAAGTTTAATAGTCACTTTATCGTGTAAGCAACTGCAATATTAGAAAACTACTATTCAAAAATAAACATTATTAAGCAACAGTAATTAGCAAAGGTGCAACATGAATTTGCAAGTTAAGTTAACTCCATTTAAGGGGCATTGTAAAATTCCATCACGATTCAAAGTGCCCCCGAGGAACCTGGAGTCATAGGGCATAATTAAGCCATAAAAGAGTCATAATTTAATAGTATATACCATCTATTTTAACCCTCAAATGTATCCTTTGTATTCCTTAACTCCAGTGCCCAAGCAAATAGTTTGAGCTGCCCTGTCTGTAAATTCAGGCAACGGATAAAGACTGGTGCTCCCAGCTTGTCTCAGTCCCTTATTCTCCTTATTAATTAGTTGTAAAAGCTACTCATCTCCTAATTGATTCACAGTCACGGCTGTTCAACTTTTTCACTTAGTACAGATGAATCCCCCGACAGCAAAAGCTCGACACCAAAAAAAAAAAAAGACGGGAAGGAGATCAGAGTGTTGGCGTCACATCTTTGACGAGGTTGCCAAACAGATGCAGGAAACAAAACTGGTCCCGCATCTAACATTTGGAACGTGGCTGCACAGGGTAACGTTCATTTATTTTCCTGGCAACCAAAAGTCCTTTGTCTGCACAGGATTATAAGCTGCAATCCAGGCCCTTTGTCTGCTGAGTTCCTGATACAATTTTATCAAATCACAAGATGAGAACATTGCTTTGCGAAAGCTCTTCCATGCACTACTGCGTTTGATCAATTGAGTCTTGCGTTTTGAGAGCTTTCTGGCCAAAAAAAAGGCTTCTTAGGAGTTACTTAGTTTGGAAAAGTTGCAGTGCGGGCTTGGCTACACAGAGCCCAGTGGGATACATGAACAGCAGTGAGAGGCCCATATTGCACATTATTATTAAAAACCTCTTCCAGAGGTTACCAGTTTCTGGCTATGTGTCTACCTGTTTCATTACTTTCATACATGCTGCTGATTTGCTGGCAGTGTCACACCAAGCACGACACACGACAGCCTCTCTCTCTGGCACTCAGGGTCTTGGAGGTGACAGGATATAAATGTAAAGTATCTCCAGGGCTTCTTTCTTGTCATTCTTTTCCCATTTGGAAACCAGAGTCAAGCACAAGGCTATAAAATACAGAAAATATAGAAACCAATGTCAGACACAAGGCTGTAAAACACAGAAAATATCACCAGAAGTGAATATGGGTAATTACAATACTGTGGAAGAATCCTTAACCTCTGATTTATCACCTTGAAATGAGTTTTGGAGTTTATGGTGAAGCTTGAAATCGTAATGCATCTCAGATATATTTTGATTTAATATTTGGTCCTGTAGTTGCTCAAAGCAATTTCTAGTATGTATTTTTGTGCATCAATAACATTTTACTTGCCTTAGAAAAGGTAACACACCAAAAAATACTTGATATTGCTGAGTAATTCAAAATCGGATGACCATTTTATATTTGTTTGCTTTGGTTACCGAAATACTTTGAGTTCTGTTTTAAATACTTCTTCAGTGTTCCTCAGTCTCATCCTTATAGAAGAGATCTTAATTTATCTTATGAGAGATATGCGAACTTTTCCATCATTAGAAATTTGACAATTAAATCTGGAAACAATAATTGAGAAAAAAAACTTTATGGCCGAAAGTATACTGTATTTAATTACACATCTCCAGCACACATTGTGAGTAGGGTGTGTAATATACTGCCCAGCTTTAATAACATGCCATGTTCTGAGAATTTCAATGCCATATTGATAAATGCACTTGGAAAATTCCCAACACATATTCATCAGGAATGATTTGTTTTAACTGGATAAGTTCTCAAATATAGATATAGAAGTAGTTTTTGAATCAGAATGCTATGTGAAATTCATTATCCATATAGACCCGACTGCATGGCAATAATTTTATTGTAGAGTACTCTGTACAATTTTGTAATCTCACATTGCAAAAAGAAAATTGCTTCTAATCTAGAGAAGAGCAATTTAAATGGGAACAAAATCCAATCAACTCCATTTGCAGGTGATAATGAAGTAAGTGGAATCACTGACACATGGCTAACATAGCGATGGTGAGGTAGACAACATTGGCGTCTAGTTACACAACATTTTGAACAACCAAAAAAGATGAGGTGGAGGTGTTGAACTACACCTCAAAAAGAACATTCAGGAATAAGAATTTAAGACAGATTAAGCAAGGTTCTCAGAATCTGTATGGGTCAGACAAAAAAACAAAACAAAGCCAAATTAACAGGGAGTGGAGGTTACATCCGCTCTGAAAAGTGGAAGGTAAGAAGAAAAACAATATTTTGGCTGTGGAGGTTTCTTCAGGTATGTGGGAATACACCAAAAAAAGAGGATGTGAGAAAGAAAATGATATAAAGGAGAGGGAGGTAAATATTTCTACATAGCATGCTCCATACCCCTACAACCGTTTGTGTAAAGTGTCTTCTGTTCTTAGTTTTGAATGCACTTTATCGTAGTGTCCTCTTGTGTCCTCTCATTCCTGTTTCACTGCTGGTGTGTGAGAACGGGTTCAAAGAGAAAACTGGGAGACAAATTCCAGAGGAAGCATAAAAGGCCATGGCATAGGAGGGGGATATCGCAAAAGATAAAAGCTTTTTTTCCCCTCCGTTTTTCCTCATTTCACTTTCTGACACAAAGGGGTTGTTGGAGTCAACCAGCTATGCAGGCAGTCGCCATGTTGTACAAGCCTGGCGTCTTTCAGGTGGGAATAAAATCATCATGCCAATTAGGGACTAGAAAACAAATGTGCTAGTTGGGCCAAATGGCTGCCTCTTGTTTCATTGAACAAAAAAAAAACTACACTCACCCGAAGAAGGCTCCATGGCTGAAATGCGTTTTCTTTCTTCTCTTTTCAGCATGGAATAAACCTATTGTTCCTTTGCAAAAAAAAAAAACCCATATACAAATATAAAAGTCCCAAAACATGAAGACAGCTTTTACCTAATTGAAAGTACAAATATATTCTTTACTGTATAATAAATGCCAAGAATGTAATGTTGGCAGTTTAATATTAAAGTTCAAAATGTTCACTTCTTTTGAATAACTCCAGCCTTTTGTTTTCAATATTATCTTGTAAAGTTGTTTATACTGTACATTCCAAGAGCTATCAGCATGTGAAGTTTTTTCTGTGAAAGATTTAGAAGTTTTTTTTCTTTCAAGCACTTAGTTTTCAAGGCTTTGATTAAGATTGTATAAAAAATAACCAGTTATACTAATTCCCACTTATTGTAATACAGAAAAACAGAGGGGGCAAACTGAACACCGAAAGGGCATTCTGTTCCCTAGTTGGTTTCAGGATGATTTGAAAATTGTTTGCAATACTATGTTTATCCTTTGAATGGAGAAAACTAAAAAATTACTTCAGTGAAAAACAGAAAAAATAAGGAACCTATATAATGCAGTGAGTACATTTAAAACAATTCTGAAACTTCCAGGGAAAAAAGATACTTTCTTGAATTTCATTTTCTATACAACGAAGTGTTAAAGCTCTGGAAAAAAAGGGTGAGAAAATGTTCCATTCATAGGGCATACGGAAACACAAAGGGTTTAAACAGATTAAATATAAAAAAACGAGGCTGACAGACAATTTTTAACCATTGGACTGTTAACGGTTTGCTCAACTGTTTAACTTTAGCACAAACCCTTTAATGCTGCATGACTCACTGGTCTGTGATTTTTGTCTTGCTCCAGTTGCACATCAATGCACCACTTTCTAAATGTGGCACTTTCAGACACCTCTATACGGCACAGCACTGAAAATAAATGATCACAAACTCTGCTTGAGTCATCTATGTAAAACAGTAGTATTTGTGATGCAGAGCGAAAGGACACTTCTTGTGAAAATAATGACTTAAAGAAGTCATTAAAGACCATGATGCTTCTCTGCTTTGCTCTCATATACTGCAATATGCTGCTTCAGAGACTGCAGAGCATGGGTAAATACATGCACTGCACCTGAACTCAAGACATGCAGAAAGACTGCTTTCAAGCATCAGGGATCATCTCCAAAGACTTTGAGGGCATTTGGGAAATAAATGGCAAACACATTTCAGGCTACATTACTATTGTACCAAGGCTCCACAGCCAAAATGTTGTGAATTTCTTCTCTTTTCAGCATGGAATAAACCTTTACTTCTTCCTTAGTAACTTTGGTGACTCTTTGATGACAGAATACAGAAACTGCTATGATTTGCCAATTATAAATTAAGGAGCTACTAAGACAATGGGTTAAACAAAACCTTACAAAACACCTACTGTCTGTATTAAGAAATGACACAGTCCTCAAGGAAAATAAGCCCACGAATTCTGCATTATAACACATATTGCTGCATTGCAGGAATATAAAATATCCTAAAATAAATTTAGCTTTGCACTCCTAAATTGGATAGAGAATATAACATTCTCTAAAGCAGTCAGCTAACAACAGTGAATTTAATGTTTCCATATGTTTTTTGGCATGCTTTGCCATATCCTAGAATAAAAGACAGGGATAATGGTAATATTTTTACAGTTTATTGTATAATATAAAACTACAAAAGTAAGACTGCTCAATTTCATGTACACCTCCACTGTTCTGATACTACAGCCCATACCTTGGTGCAAATACAGTAATCAGTTTGTTGTTTTTCCAGATGAATATGTTGGTAATATTGCATAGAAAAAGGCACAGCTCCAAGGTCTGTGGAAAGAAATACAGCCTCCTTTCAAACAACTGCAGAGAACCCTTCCCCCACATGTATGTCTAAGGAGTTCACACTCCCTAACCCCCTGCAACAACATGAACACAATCTTCTGCACCAACTGGGAATGGCCGCTGTTTCATTAACACAATTTAGGCTGGGGTGGGTGGGATAGGACAAAGTTTATAATAAAAACATTTAAAAGTTTTGAAAAGCTTCCATGAGGTACATTTTTTTAACAGAAATTTGGCTTTAAGATTGACATTTTTATCAAGAAGCCTTTAGACTCCAATGTCTGTGATTAAAGTGTGGGTAAAATAAACGCCAACATCCCCAGCCTCCTAAAACCCACAGAGAAAGCCCTCATCAGGCTTGGCCTAGGGAGTGTGAACAACACATTTGTACAGAAGACCAGAAACAAAAAAAAATGTTCAAACATGGCTTCCACCCTGGTTCCATACAAAACATACATTCCTAAAGAAGATTACATTCCTGCCATACATTCTGTACACATTACAATCCAGATGTTAGCGTCACAATAAAATAAATATATTTACACGGGAAATAAAGAATAAATAACTTAATGAAAACAAAAAAAATCACTTCAAAACCAAAGATTTAATTATCACCATCATTGTTATTGCCCAGTCAGCTCTCTCCTGGTCACTGCTGCTGCAATTGTTCAACTAGCAATTTTATATACTGTATATAGTCATTCCAATATGTTTCCATACAGCGAGTCCTATCTGTTATCTGACATGACTGCACTGGGAATACCTTTGTCAAGGTCATGAGTTCATGTGTGTAAGAGTATTCACTCTGCTCAATGGCCATAACTACAGTGTAGTGAAGACAAAGAGTTTGAGCATAAAGGCTTTTAACATCAACTTCATTTTGGTCAGAGAGGGAGGGAGACATCCGAGATATAAAATGGTCTGTGAAGTTGGTGCACCAGTGGCCTGTGGTAATCTTTACTAGCACTGGCTTTAAAGCATTCAGCAGCAGCAGATGGGAAGACAATTTCTTGTGCAGGTGTGCACCGAGGATGCTGCGCTATGCAGAAAAAATACAATGTCTTCATCTCCTTGTCCACAGCACAAACAGCACATTGGGAAGCTTTGCGTTTTGCATTTTTATTGTACTGATGAAAATAATTTCTTAACTTACCACACTAATTTAAAAAATCGCAATACTCAGCATGCAGCATGTGGGATGAAGTAGTTTAAAATATGTTCTGTGTAATAACACATTTTATAGCCTATGTATATTATTTGGTCGTTTTATAAAGCCTGGGACTTTTAAAGGTATACAATGCAAAATGCTGTTTGCATATTTGGAATGAATGTCAGTAAAGTAGAATATTTCCATTTTATAATTAGCAAATAAAATAATGGTCCCTTTGAGTGCAAATTGTAGCTGAGACAGAGCTCTATCTTAAGAGGCAGCTGCATTAGCCTACTACTGTATGTGCTAGATCTGTAACCTGCTCTCCAGATGCCCACCTCCATTAAAAACTGAAGGAAATAAAGGAAGATCACATCTGACTGCTAAGTCTTTGCCAGGACTTGCAATAGTATCTCTCAAAAAGTGGTTTATGGAAATGTTAGTGTGTGTCTTTAAATCCCAGTGCAGATACCGAATCACAAATAAGGACCCCTACTGAAAAAAATGTATATTTAGAAGATAAAAAAGCTGCAACTTTAGTGCAGAGTGTAGCAATCACCCTCTGCAAGTTCCTTCATCATATTGCCTCAAAAGCTGTGCAGTGATTCAAAGTGCCAGCCTGTAGCACTGCCTCATACAAGACAGATTCTGTCTGTTCAGTGATAAGGAGAGAGCAGACTGCACTTAAAACATTACTGGATGACACAGAATATGAAAAAACTTAAATAAATTAATATAAAAGTTACTCCTAAAGAAGCCATACTCATCTCAATATTATAGGTTGGAACCCTGCACACAAACATCTATAGTACCATTAAAAGGCTACAAATGCCATAGTAATTTTGGCAACAGGCATGATACATTGCAATAGTATCTATACTATAAATTTACAAGACAATGAATTTAATTTAAAACAAAACCATTTTGGTGCAATGGCGGGTTCGCGACAAGTTTGCAGGTTCAGATTCTTTAGGGATAACATGCATAGGAAACCAATTCTTTGTTTTTTTTAGAAAAAAAAAGTAATGTGAAATTGTAAAGCAATTACATCAGTGAAACAAGAGACTCTACCATATTGAAAATGCCAAGTGATGTAATGGTCTTGGCTCCTAGTTTCTGGAGTGGAGGCAGGTCACATATAGCTCACCAGCTGTCAGTCTGGGAGAGGAACAGGCTGAAGTGCAATGGTACTCAGGCTTACCAGGGTACTTTCTGCTTCTGCAAAGCCCTGGCTGAACTGTATGGGAAGGCAGAAGGTCAAAGCTCTCCTACAACATGCGTATAAGGAATGTCTGTCAATTCATTGTAATGCTGCATTGTAGGTCTTTTTAAAAACGGTTCTCTTATAAAGGTATCAAAAACATGCTGATTTCACTCTGTTTCTGTACTTACATACTGTACAGTATGCAATGTGTTTCCATGTTTCTGCTGTGAATACAACAGAAATAATCAGTTTTAAAGCAAAGGGTAAATATATGTATTTTTACAGCTCACATGGCTATTTAACTTTTACATGGTAAAGAAATTAATTATATCAACTCTGTCTAAAAGCTTACAAATAAAATAAATTAAAAATCATGGTCAATTAACCATTATACATTTACATACATAATGGTTACATATACATTGTATATATTTATACACATTTTTTAAAATATTCAATCCTTGACATCTTAATTTAATGGCTCTGGAGACTAAAGTTTCATGTGTTTGATCAACATTTGTCACAGTGAGCGGTTTGTGAGAAAATTTATTGCCAGGAGAGAGAAGCACAAAATCGATGGTGACGTTTTAGTTCAACCTTTGAAAATACACATGAATATTTGACTGAAACCCCGCAGACATTGCTGAAAGTACATTTGCACCCAGTGAAGTTCTAATGCAAATTAATTTGCTCCAGTATTTTGAAGTATTCACATATAGAATGTCACAATATTGTTATAAAAGTACAAGCCAGTGTTGTACATTTGAAATCCTAGGAGATCAGTGAGCATGTCCTATCAAAATAGCTACTTTTTTACGAGTAAAAACTTTTGTAGGTCTTTTAGAAAACAATACCATTCGATTGCAGAATCAGTATAAAAATATAAAATAAATTTGGGCAGCAGTTTTAAACAGCCATGTTATGCAACAGTCAGTTTAGTTAATGCCAGAGGTGACAGAACTGAATCAAAACAGGGCAATGAAACAGGTCGGAGAAAAAGAAAGATTAAATAACACTTGCCTTGATAAACATTGCTCAACAGTAAAAAAAAAACAATGCACATGCAACACAATCCTTTGTTGTATATACTCCTTGTGCTTAGCATTTGAAGTTCATTCTTTGCACCAGAATAAAACTGTGGGAGTTATCAAGTCTTCTGTAGGTAGTCATGTCTTTTTCGATGACTTTTCTTAAAAAATAAAGACAAAAAACAGAACCGGAATTTACAAAGTGGTCATACACAGATGAAGGCACTCAAACTCTGCTAGAAGCCTAGTGTGATCCTTAATTTCTTCTTTTTCTTGGAAAGGCAAGCAAAGATGCATGCACAGTGTTGTGAAGTACTGGGTGTTGTCATTATTACCAGTATATAAAACTGTACAAAAAAAAGTAAGGGGTTCCTGTAGAAAGTTTCTTTGATTTTATTTTCCTGTCGATCAGGAGCCCACAAGCACTTCCATGATGTGGTCCAGTTCCGTCAGGTCCATTTTAAAAGGCTGATTTGGGGTTACCGGTTGGTTGTTGTATGGAGATAAGGTCTTGAGGAGGTCGTCGGCAGTTACCGGAGCAATTTTGGAGGTGGTTCCCGTGGCAGACGTGCAAGGGTCGAAATCGTACATCGAGGTGTCGATATCGGCAAAGAGGATGTCATCCAGGGCCAGGTCTGTGAGGAAACCCGTGGAAGTCGTGATCTCCAGGTTACTGGAGGGAAGGGAGTCCATCAGTCTGGATTCGGCTGCTGCTGCCACTTTGCTCTCCTGCTGCGCGGTCAGTCCTTCAAACTTTTGGCTACACACCTTGCCGCCATCTTTCGAGTTTAACGCGGAGGGCGGCTGGGGGAGAGGGGAGGCCGGGGTCACGGCTCCGGGGGAGGTAGTTGTCGGACAGAGCTCCTCGATTTCGTCCAAGGCCGAGGAGAAGCTGTCCTTCACGGCCGCCGTGGGCGGCTTGGCTGGGCCGTCGGGGTGAGGGAGGAGGTGGGCGGCCGAGGACGACGATGTGCAAAAGGAAGAGGCGTCGTCCTCCAGGAGCGAGGCCGGGGTGAGGCAGGATTCCAGTGGCGTGGTGCTCGCGAGCAGAGAGGGCTGCGCGGGCTGCGCGGGGGGGGACAGGCCGCCGAAGGCCGGCTGCGCCTCGCGGTAGCCCTCGTCCAGGGCGTCGTCGGCCGGCTGGGAGGCGGCGAAGAACATCGGCCGCAGGCTGCCCTCCTGCTTGAGCTCCTCCTGGATCCGCCGCAGCATGTTGTTGATGAGCACCCGCTTCTCCAGGCTGGGCTCAGTCAGGGCCCGGTGATTGTACAGCTTCATGAGGGAGATGTTGAAGATGGTCTGCCTCTGCAGGGTGTAGGACACCTTGGAGGGGCCGTCCCCTCCGGGCGCCCCCGCCGCCGCCACCGCCTTGCCTTCCAGTCCATCGTCATTCTCGTCCAGCTTGCGCTTTGCCCCTTTACCCAACATATATCTGCAAGACAGAAGCGAGACCAGTCAGCGTTAACCCACACCAGCCCCTGCGCACCCAGGCAACGAAGCCAGCGGGGACCATCGCAGAACTCCCCCGCGACTCGCGGTCCGCCCCCCTGAATTTCCGAGCGCGAAGAGAAACGTGATAAAGTCCCGGACGAAACCTTCTTCTTAACCCAGGAGCAGCGCTACAAGATTCAAAAGTCGACTGCTGTGGTCCCAGAAACCACCCCACTTGACTTCGACCTTCTTCGAGAGTAACGTAAGAGAGTGCTTGCGTTGTGAAACTTACCGGGAAACACCACGTCACGACATGGAAAACAATTCAAGCTGAACGAAACTAGAGTAAGCATATTAACCATAGTAAAAAAGACACTGAATTCGGCTTCTTTCTGCGAACGCAATAAAAAATAAAAAGGTGATGGCAATGCTGACAGAACAAACCAAAGTAACATCAGTTCAGAAAAAGTAGCCAGAAAAATCAACCAGCTGCAGTAAATTCAGTTCATTCAGCTGAGGGAGACCTCCGGCAATGCTAATGAAAACCCTTTCGTGGAAAACCAATCATTGAAAACCACTACCAAATCTGGTCATGAAAATACAAAGGATTTACAACTTAAATGGGACCTTTAAAAAGCCTTCTGAGAATTGAGAGGTTACTGCATTTCTTTACTCTGTGTCTAGTTCATTTCGAGCATCCGAAATTATAGGGGAGGATGGTGATCATAAAATGACCAACCATTACACAAATTTAGTGGGGCTAGTTCAATAACAGGCAGGTGAGCGTAGCTATGGTCCAGTTGCAGGAGTATATTGTGCAGAAATGTGATGACTTTTAACAACCAGCATCACCTGTTGGAAAATAAAACATACTCTTAAGGACCTGCTACTGTGTGAATAAATAATTTTAAATACATGCACACATTTTGAACTTCAAATCTAAAGGTTTACAGAATTACAGGATTATAGGAAAATCAGAAATTCTGTCATCCAACAGGAGGTCAAGCTAATTTTCAATGTTAATGACGTCTCTCTGCAGCTTTAGAAAAAATAATTGTTTTACTCTGTCAACTAGTCAGCAATTGCAAGCCATATTGTTGCATTTACCCTATGCATCTCTACATATACACACAGAATAGCAGATGTTGAAAATATGTATAGATACGCTGCAAACACACAGCACAGTATTTATCACGTTCCAGGTTTACACATAGTATGGGAACAGCAATCGCAAAGCATGTTGCCATCAAAGCAATAGGTAAATAGCATTTGCCTTTAGAAAATAAACATATCTGATAAAGAAAAACCATCAGGCACATTGATTAGATGTATTTTTACCTTGACACCATATACCATGATCTGAAAAATAAAATGAATAATATAGCATATATCTAATTTAGTAAACATTGGACTACACCCAGTATGAACACCAAATTCAGTTTCCACCTTCCTTTGCAACTTAATAAAGGAAATTTTAAATGGAAGTTCTGTAACTTAATTTACGGTACAGGAAACATTCTTAAGCAAATTTGAGTGAAAATAAATTATCAACATACTGCTGCTTACGTGAGCTTCCAGGAAGTCTGTAGCTGTTTCTGGTATAGCTGAACATGACTCAAGACTTCCTGTATAAATGGCCATACAGCTAATAGACATTTAAAAAATACTAACCATAAATGAGCTGATTGGCACACAAAAGAGTATCAATGACTGAAGAAAGACTCAAAATCCTAAACTTGCCCACCCAGAAATCAGAAACATGTTACTACAAGTAGTTACAACAAAGTACATCTTTCTCAAACTTAGCGACTCGGTACTGCTAAATAACATCACTTTCAATAACGAATTTATTATTTTACGTAACGAAACGTATTTCTATATATCCGTAAGACAATGTACAATTTTAATAGATTTTTTAATTGATATTTCTTTTGTTCTATGTCATTGTTTTGCGTTTTCTTCTTGTGTGTGATGTGTGGTAATGCCCATGATTGAAATATTCCACCATCACATGATTACTCACTATGACATTAAGAATCATCGGCACCTCTGTGCCCCACATCAGCAAGAAATTTGACAAGAAAAACGTAAGATTAATGTCGCACACTAAAAACACACAAATGCTTCTGGAAACAAATTAGTTAGCTAAAGAAAAATGAAATCATTCCCACATGACTAAGAACATTTCAGCCAGCTTTTGAAGTGGAATAATGACATATAGGTTGCCGTCAAAGCAATACGTAAATAGCATTTGTTTTAAGAAAATAAGCATATCTGAAATATAGTATATGTATATGATAACATCTCAAACTTATCACTAAAAGAGTGGTTAGCTAAGTAGACCATACAATTATTTCCACTACATTAAAAACACTTTTTCAGGCTAGGCTATCAGTAAAGAACACCACTGAATTAAAAAAGTAAAATAAAAAAGTCAATAAAAACTTAAAGGGGCCAAGCTTACCGTTTCTTGTTTTTTAACCACCCGATCCCCTACACACAACATACTGTAGTCTCAGAAGCAGAGGTGCTGTTGCCAGTGGAAGTCCTGCCAGGCTGACAAATGAACAGCTCTCCCTCTGCTTATCGAGTCTCGGGCTCAATTCTAAGCAACCAAGTTCTCAGGAAGTAGAAGCGGTTGAGCCAGCCGACTCGCTGGCGTTACCATGACGAGCAAGTCAGCTGGGAATCCACCTGTGGGGGGGGTTTAACCCTACGCTGCTGTTGTCGTGACAAGCAGAACTCAGAAAGTCACGATCCGAGTTAAAAAAAGGACCTCAGTACAGTTTAAAAACAGAAAATAAAAAGCAGGCAGCCGGCACAGCATAAATCCAACAACGTTGGGGGGGGGGGGGGGGGAATTGTGAGAAGCGTCCAAAGCCGGCTGTATGAGGTCCTTCCCCCCTCGAAGTGCAGGCGGGAGTTTCTACATGGTGCTCTTTGAAAGAGCCAGATGCCTCCCTAGCCCCACCTTGTACACCCGATATGTGAATTTTGTTTAACCAGAAATTACTCACTTCACATGTGTGCGGTACTGTGCAGGCAGTGGCTGGCTGCCTGGGTCCAAAGGCTGGAAGCCGAGGTGGGAGAGACCAGCTCCTGGAGCAGGCCTGGCACTCAGCTACAGAGCCTCCTCGACTGACATCCTGCGCAGCATGAGCAGA
Source organism: Lepisosteus platostomus (assembly GCF_059453375.1). Taxonomy (NCBI): domain Eukaryota; kingdom Metazoa; phylum Chordata; class Actinopteri; order Semionotiformes; family Lepisosteidae; genus Lepisosteus; species Lepisosteus platostomus. The sequence goes on along the minus strand of NC_142627.1, from coordinate 13,417,543 downwards.
AGCGTGTTCTAGACCTCTGCTTTAGAGGCTCCTAGAAGTTAACAATGCTATAATGTACAGTAGAAAAAAAAAAAACACACTGACACAACGTTTCTACAGTCCTGTGCCGAAAAGAGTTCTGCAAAAAATACTTAATGTAGTAACAAAAAAGTAACTCTGTTGGAACAGTTAATGAGGACTATTACATTCTCTGGTTGAAGTCATATTTTTGACCGGACAGTTGGATACAGCTCTTCACAAAAGACTTTTTAAAAAAACACTATCTGATCAATGGTCTTGTTTAAAGTATCTGTCTCCTTTTAACTAGGCACTGTGCTTTTCAGACTTAAAGTAAGCATGATTATTTATTAGTTTTTGTGCCAATGAGTGTACTGGTGTTCGTCAAACCAAGTTCTGTGTACAGATGACTATATAACCAACCATCATTTTTACCCACATTTAATAAAAGCTTGAACCTATATACAAATAATAAGCAGGTTCTGGTCAAAGGAAAGGTTCTGAAATATTTACTGGTCCAAAAGCAGCTTGAAGCTAAACAAAGAATACAGATTAGCACAAGACAAATTGAAGTAATATTGATTGATAAAATTTTATTTTAATTTGGAAAACAAATCTTTTCCTTTGAAGAACATTCTAAAGGGCCTGGAAAACACTTACTTTGCAGCTAATCCAGTAGTTTCCTAGATACAACATGTTCCAAATTTTAGTAGTCTGCTAGTACTGTTTTTAGGAACAGTAACAATGAGGGTTTGGCCAGAGATGTAAAGACATTTGTATATTTTACAACATCATTGCACTATAACACCATCCTCCTAAAACAGTTACAGGACTTGCCATCTTCTGTACTGACTAAACACAAAACGCATTATTAGGAATTACCATATCTAGCTTTAAACATTAGGCCATCATTTGCTGTTTTCTTAGGGCACAGAAGTGTAATCAGTAGGCTACAAGAAGAATTACCATCAGAACTACAGTACTGTAAAAAAGGTCCCGCAAACTGCTCTATCCGTGGACTCATTTCACAGAATTCCCACCATTGAAAACATTTTTTCTCTCCTTTGCCTACAAAATATATTAGCTAAACCTAGCACAAAACCTCCCCCAAAAAAAAGAAAAGAACAACAGCAAGAAAATGAAAATCAACCAATAGCTGTGGCTAGGCGCATCCAAAAAAAAAAAAACGTGAACAGAGACAGAGCTTCTCATGATATTATGATACTGTAACTTGATACAGCTGTTTCCATCCCTGTGTTGAGCTCTCCTCCCTTCCTTCTCTACTCACAATATATTATTTCTCTGGTGTCCTGGCCAAATTTCTTCCGGCCTTTACCAATCATGGCCTGCTAATAACCCCTTCTATGAACTGGCTTCATCCCCACCGACAGTTGGTGTGTGACGAGTGTATTGTGCTCACTTTGGCTGCGATCACATCATTCAGGTGGGGGCTACAAATCAGAGGGTAATCCCCATGACCTGTAAAGCACTTTGAGCGGCGTGTCCAGAAAAGGGCTATATAGGTGTAAGGAATTATTATTATTAGTAGTAGTTGTTGAAGTACTGAGGCTACTGTCAGCTCTTTGTGTTTGTAAGTAGTCACATATCGCGATGAAACCTACCCACAGAGGCTCCATTGTCAACAAGCTGTTCTCCTAATTCTATGCCCTCTTTAAAATATTTAAAAATGGGGGCAGGTAGATTTGCAGCAAAATAACAGTGGAAGACAACACGTCTGTGTATCTCCTTGCCTTGATGTACAGTGCTTACAAGGCGCATGCTAGTTAATGCACAGTTTGCAAGGCACAAGTGCGGCGCTGGTGCACAGGGAGTTCAAGGCCACTGGGAAGACTCCTTACTGCGGCACCCATGGCTGTTCCCCCGATTCTGAACTGGAATCAGGGGACAGGAGCTTTCCCCTTTACAGTCCGGTGGTGCCATGCGGGTCAGCAGATATCTGGATGTACAGTTTGTACCAATGAGCACCAAAAAAACAACCCAAAGTGGAAAGTAATACTGACTAAATAACAGTGGAAAAAACAAGGTTCACTGTTCTGTTTCTGTCTGGTACCCTTTACTGAAGCACACAGAGATATACACAGCTTACAAATGTAAGACAGTTTTAGTCAGGGTTTCCTGAGTAAGCAACTCAGCACCAGGTTTTGGAAAAGTACAGGACAACTATTTTGATGATTTCCAGAACAGTATCTTGAAGCCAAATTAATGTAACATTTTGATCATCTTTTCCACTGCAGAACATAAAAAGGTCACAAGGAGGCCTATAATGTTGAAAGTGCTGGCGAGGACGAGGGGCTCACAACCCTCTGAGGCAGTGGTTTCCAATCCTGGTCTTGGTGCCTTTTTGGTTATGCTTTTCTAAAACACTTGCTTGAAAATACCTGCTTTAAACAGCATAAAACAACACAAAAATGAACAATTTGTTTAATAATCATATTTTATTTAAAAAAACCTACACCAAACTGATCCATGCAGCCATTACTGCAAAATAATTCAGAACAGAAAACTCCTTAAGAAAAACAACTATCACACAGCTTCACTTGCATACCTTAGGAGGTGCTCTCCAGGTAAATGTACAAATTGTGCAGGTTTTTCCTCTCCTGTGTTATCGCTGAAGGGACATGGTGCTGGCCTGCACACATACAAAACTGGTCAGACCTGCTTCGTAAGTCATAGAAAGTTCTGCAGGACTCAAATACCAAGCACTGAGCTTTTCACAGTTACCAACCCCTTTATAGGAAATCATCTGGACAGCTAACATTCAATGACTAATCATTTGATGATTAAGAGTTGTATGACAGGAGTTGAGGTGGGTTTTACAGAAATGTGTTGAGAAATGGTATAAACGAAAGACGCAATATCGCAGTCATACAGAAATATCTGTCCTTACTACTGTGGCTGTGTTAATGCACAGTAACTGTAAGCACTGTTCCCGGCACTGATTACAACTGTATGTAGAAGATGCCAAAACACATTCATTTACTTGTCAAAAAAAGGATTTCAATTTTCCTACATTTTAGATTAATCCTACATTTATTTTAGACTTTCAGTAGTGTACTTGAAGGAATTTGAGCAGGGATGCTTCTTAAAAAGTCCACTATAATGACACCAATAGCTCTCCTCTTGGGATGTGAAAAAAATCACAATCAGCAGCCCTGACAAGCTCGTTAGGAAGCATGCTGCCAGACAGATTCACTGCTGACGTGCTTTCAGTGCTGAGAATCCTTCATACACCTTGAACTCCATCTTCCTCTGAAACAAGGTGAGGGAGAGATGTTTTTATGGTCAAAATGGAAGAGTGATGGAATATGTGCCACACTACAATACAGAAAACCTTCCTTACTCTTCTGAAAATGAGATACTGTGAAAAGCCATAATGAGGGATATCACAGTTTTTATGCATAAATATCCATATATACTTTTCTGCAAAGTATGTGAATGAACCCAGTTTAACTTTAATTTCAATTTTTTGCACAAATGCTCTGTCTAAAGCAGAATTAGGGAAAATCTATTATTAAAGTATTATCAAACCTAACAAGAACAGCACTTAACCCTGCATGTTTCTGTGACACTTGCACAAAATGCTTCCATTTAAAATGATCATTATTATTCTTGTATTACAGTTCTTAGTCTTCTCATTGCCATTCTAGAATTTTGCAGATAACAGCAAAGCCTTTGAGTACTGTACAAAAAGACCAAATGCCCCAGGAAAAACAAAATGATATCAATCCCCTCCTACAAACATGACAAGCTTTTAATTTTCCATGGTAGACTAATTAAAGCCCTGTTTGCTAAAAAAAGGAAGCCCTAAAAGGAGAGCTAGGAGCAGAGACTTTTTACTGTCTGAAAAGAAATGTAAAGCTATCCTGATGGGCTGGTGAAAGAGGATGTACTGACTTTTGCGACAGGGTACTTTCCTGTCACGCTTCTCAGCTGTAATCTGGAGGAGGTACCGGCACATTTGCTCTGATCATCGTTTCAAACTCACCAGGCAAATACCTTGCTAATATACACAGAATGGCACATAAGCAACAGCCTGCTTATTGCATAGCAGCTGAGTTAGGATTACAGTAGGTGTAATCATTTTTGGTTTTTGTACTGGTGACTATTATTTGACACTCCTGAGATAACGCACTAAAACACTTGTTCAGTACTGCCCTCTGAAGAAAGGGCCTCATGCTGAGGCTGGGGGGTTTAAAATCAGACTTTCGTATACGTTATTGATCCCGTGAGGAAAATTCCAGAGCAAACTACAAGTATACGCATAGGATTATACACGCTGCAATATTTCAAATACATGTTCCAATGTTCGACTGCCAGAACAATAAATAGGTTATACAAGAGCTTCAACAAAAAAACCAAATTCACCCTGTTGACTTTAAAATGCCGAGTATTGAAGGAAAGCAGCCTCACGGAAAATGATGTACTGTATTTTAATGGAATTTTACAATTAGACACATTTAGCAGACCTTGATCGCTCTCTAGTGTGTGCAGTATGCGCTCTTTGCACTGTGTAATCGCAGCCCTCTCTTTCTGACACAGATTCTTTGCCAAGGAAATGTTGCAACCGAAGCTATCATCTTATGTGCCACATTCTCAGACTTCCAAAAATAAATGGAGAAGATAAAAAAAACTAACAAGAAGGAAGATTCTGAAAATCAGGTCATTAGACATGTCTACATGTAGGAGGAAACTTGACTTTTTAGAAGCTACACTGATATATTCAAGACTCGTATACAGTACAATATATGATGGACTTACCAAAACATTTTAAATGTAGACATCAAACAAAAATACAGATCAAACAATTGCAATTCATTTTAAATATGAAGGGTGATGCAGTGCCAAAATGAAACCACTACAAAGTTAGTGTCTGGTCTGCCTGAGCATCACAGTCTTGGAAGCACAGATCCACAGACCTCACCAGCTTTGGACAAACAGATGTGCAGTATTGTGCCAATCTTCCTGTGAAGCTGCAGCCTGCTAGCAAACGATGGCCAGTCACAGTGGTCTTCTGCCGACAGCGTCGGTGGGTTGATCCCACAGATGTTCCACTGGACTCCAGACAGGAGAAACAGCTGGCCATTGCAAGACCTTGACATTGATTTCTTGAAGCTGTGCCTTTATAATTTCAGCACTGTGTGGTCCTGCTGGAAAACTTCACTTCTGGATTGGCTTGCAGGAAAGGAAAAAACTTTTGGCTCAAAACGTTTGTCAGTGCATCACGGAGTACCTAAAGTTTGCCCTCCATCTCCATCAAAGGTGTCCTTGTGTTAAAAGAGATTCCATATTACTTCACCACACTTCTACCACCCCTCCTGTTGGCTTAAACAATGTGGCGGACAGCATAATATTCACCATGGTGGCTCCACACACAATGTCTTCTGTCAGGTCTGTCAAGCGCCATACCGCGTTCATTGGTATATAAAGCACTCCACCAGTTCTAATGTCCTCTGGCCCACAGAAGATGGCAAATCTGTCTCTCAACTGTCAACAACCTCCAGGAAAAGCCACAGAGCACTCATGCAGACAACACAACACAGTTATTCTAATAAGAAGCGTGTTGTTTCCTCCCAAATGCGTCATACTGTGCACCCATCCTGTCCTTCACAGAGCTGGGGTCTCCTCTGAACTCTTCTCCTGCTTCATGAACATCTCACTCCTCAATCAACTACTCTCAGTCATGCCAATAGCAACCAGGTGTACTTCATTAGTCGAGAAGAACCTCACTGTATTTGTCCCAGTGGTTTTGTGTTAACTCAAGTGTCTTAAACAGCTCTTTATACTGATTCTTAAGTCATTTCTACAAATTTATCAAATTCTAATTCTAATCAAATACCAAACAAATGACCTGGAGATTTTATGAAATCGACATGGTGAAGCTCTAGATTTTGTAGAAGCAATACTAATCAATGAAACTATTTTATCTTAAAACATGAATGACATTACAGTTTGTAGATGCCTAACAAGACTTACTGGGCATCATATTGATCTTTGTGTAATATTTCTTAAATTTGAAGTGCACGTTTACAAAACTTCACACCCGAACACTCAGTTTTGTAAACAATTTTAAAAAATCAGTTCCTTGTGCTGTAATATTTTGATGCAAAAGCAGATAAAACCATCTTAAATAATGTTGGCTAATATAAAAGCCACTGTAGATACATAGTCCTATACAAGTGACTGGCTTCTCAAACTAATTTATCCCTTCTGACCTGTTGGCTTGATTCAATTAAATATGTCAATAAGTCAGCTAATATAAACTGTTGAACATATTGTAGTGTGAACCTTTGGATCTACAGAAACCAGACATTCGCCTTCATTTAAAAGGAACTTCTTATGTGCACACCACAACTGTAGATCAATCTGGCACCCTGGTTTCTAAAATTTACATTTACAAATATCAACACATAATTCTCTCTAAACCTGATTTGCACAGTTTATATAATATGCAAAAACAGAAAACGAATTCCAAAACATAACAGTTGTAACTCTAATCATACGATATAAAAAATGCATGTACAGAATGTACATGTACTGTGATTATAAATATGACCTCCAAGCCTGACGAATTGAAGAATCTGTGCTATCCTTGCGGAACACGTGCAGAGATATTAATACATGATAAAGGGCCAATGAGCCTGTCCGACAACTTTACACCTGGCTCACGGGCTTAAATATAGAACTGAATGGGTTTTCAATGCTGTGAGCTGACACCGGGTGTCCAAGTTAAAAAAAAATCCTGCAGCAGCATTTGCCAAACTTTATTCGGGAGTGCGCAACAATAATATTGACATGTTTTTAAAAAGAAGGTTTTCTACTCTCGGCATTCATGGCTAACTGGGGAGAAGTATTTAGAAAATATTGCTTCACAAAAACAAATATTTTACTGTGAGGGTTTCCGCAACGTTTTTTTTCTTCCGAAAAGTGACTTGTCTTGAAGAGTAAGAGCTTCTTCGATCAACTGCGCTATGATACTTACTACGTCTAAATAAATTATAAACGGGGACAAGAAGCAGCATGTGACATAAGGCGAGTTACACTGCTAAGAAACCTCGCCTCCGTCTCATTACACCAGTTAAAGTTAAAGGCTAGGTGCATCGTTCTGAAATCGTTATGTAGTTGCCAACTGTAACACATAATTTACCGATTAAAATATTACCCAATGAATCAATGGCACTACAAAATAAAAACCGAATCAGTAATCAGATTTTAGAACCATACTGTAGGCCGTCTCAGATGAATGCTTTTCCATTTTTTTTCGGCACAGTGAAACACGAAACTGAGTCCTTTAATTTCCTTGAAGTTACCCAACTCAAGTGCTCTTACCGCTGAGCCCGAGTCCACAGAAAATGGGAAATGTTAAAAAAAACGGTGAATGCCAAATGCTCTAACCGGGAGGTCAACCAGAGGCGTTAACTGACCTACATGCAGCTAAACTTTACACACTGACGCGTACGAGCACTGTCTGAAGGCAAAACAGTGTAACACCATGACTATTTTTATTTGAGAAATATCAATTTTCAACAACAACAAACAATGTGAATCGCAGTACTTAAAACAAATGTGAAAAAAAGTATGTGCAAAATTAAAAAGCGTGCCGTCGATCTTTACTTAAAGGTTTTGTTTAGGGTTTTTTTTTTGGGGGGGTTGCATAACCCAAGTTGCAGTACTGTACAGTAGCCGGTGCTCTTTAGCTACTGATACGGACACCGGCTCCTGTTAAGCTAATGCCTAATGAAGATTTCGTTTACAAGGGAAGACAACTTACTGTCGTGCATTTTATCGGCAAGCTGTTACAAAAGCTTAAACTTACCACATGCAGTTCCACCTGAGAATTTAAATAAAGCATCGGGGTCACCGTCTGGCGAACAGGGCTAGCTTCATGCCACTCAGAAAACTGCATCGGCAACTCCTCACATTGTCGCCCTCACTTTCCACCTCCGGGTTCTCTTACGAGCACAGACCTTCACACAATGGCGAGGGGGGGGAAAGCCGCACGACCACTGATGGAAAGCGAGAAAAGAGCTGCCCCTATTCCAACAGCTCGAAAGCTGCCCCCCGAAAGAATGACGTCAAGCGAAGCTGTGGCTCCGCTGCTGCCGTCTGCCTGCCTGCCGACTACACCGCGTCTGGCCTCAGCGAGGTCCGCCCCTCACACACACACACATTCACTCACCATCTCTCTCTAACCCCCCTACCTCCCTCCCTCTTTCGTTTTACACTAGGCAGCTGGAAGCAAGCAGCGACTACAGCCACAGCAAGCAAGGCTACACACGCTCCTACTCGGGATAAATAGCCAATCAGATCCAGGATTCAGGCTGTGAGCTCCAGGTCTCTCATGTCTGTTACATGTGCCTTTATCCCCGGGGGGGGGCAAAAGTGCTCATATAAATCTCATGCCGCTGCCAGTAGCCCTGCCTGCGCAACATCAGGATTCCAAGAGTAACACTGGACAGCCAAGCAAGTATTACAACACGGCCAGTGACAATAAGGAGCCCGACTCCTGCACCCACTGCTGGGAAGCAAGGGGAAAAAAAACTTGCTGCAAAACGAGCAACCGCAAATATTTCAAGCATTTAAGTTATTCAACAACTTGAAACCGGTCAACAGCTTCACCTCCTCAATTACCAAACATGTTTTTGAGCACAGCAAAGAGAAGTCAAGTAGCTGCAGAATTTCCCCCCCACAAAACTAACTTTTTACATGCACACATGATTTCAGCCGTGCAGATTTACAAACATCCCATTAAGTATAATACTTCTGAAAAGCGAACGGAAATCTTACTAATTAATAATATGAAAACATATTATTATAAAATATTTAAGGGTGTGGTGAGAAATATTGGGATGAGGGTTAGAGGTGTCTATAAACATGTTTTTTTGGTGAGAGTGGTGATATTAGTCAGACTTGAAGTCACATCTCCTTACCTTTCTCATGAATTAGGTGTCTTTTGTTATTTGGTTAGCCATTCATTAACAGCATGGTCTCCACAAAAACAAAGATTAATTGTTGCCACCCCCACCCCCATCTCTCTTGTGTGGACATTTTTACAAACACGGGAATGTAAGTTTACAGACAATTGCTTTTGTGGATGTAAAACTTTGTCATTTCTATTTATCTATCAAGTAGCAATGAATGATTGATAAAGGCCACCTTGATATATTCTTTCAAATCACATAATTTTAGTTTCGGTCAATCATTTAAGATTTTCATTTTAACATGTAATGTCCAATTTATATTTAACATACACAATGTACAGTATGGCCGATTTATTTTTAACTGCCGAGAAATCTTGTTAATAAAGGCAGATGCATTACACAAGTTAAAGGCTTTCGCATTCAAACAAATGCAGTCTACACACTCCACTTTCGTACCAGGATATTTTTAACCTTTAGTCTTTATCCACTTAGTGGCCGATCAATAATGCAATTAGTTTCCCAATACAGGCAGGGGCATACAAGTGGTCAAAAGCAAAAGAGTGCATTCTTTTCTCTTGTTGTTTTGCTTTAATGCTGCATGTACATGGTGATCACGATTCAGAAAATCTCCTTATGAATTTATGAGCCAGTAATTAGAGGACTTCCAATTCTATGAATTAAAGACCTCAGAATGTCTTTCACAGCACAGATTGAGAGTGTCTAATTTTCATATTTATCGCAATATAAACAATTCCTGTTTTTAGGGGCAAAAGAGTCCATACCTCTGGATAAGCAACATATTTCACACCTGAGAATCTGTTTTCTATTAATGAGGATACCTTAGGGCAGGGTTCTCAAATGTATTGTTCCTGAAGGGGCTTGTATCTTCTGTATTGTTTTTGGCCTCAGATCTCTATAACCTAGTTGGCCTTATTATTTAACTGCCTAATTGCAGTATTTCTAACAAGGTTCTGGATTTTTTTTTAGGTATCTACTTTTGATGAATACATATTTTGAGTAATCAACTGTAAAAGACCTTACAAAAACTCATATACATGACCAGCCTAAAAAAATCATTGTTGAGTTGATTAATAAACTAAGTTTGGGGGTTGGAATGAATAACAGAAGGCACCAGATCCCCCAGGGCTGGAGTTTAAGACCCTTGCCTTCGGGTAAACTTTACTTCCAATGAGCCCTTAATGTGCAGATGGCAGGGAAGAAAGTTTTCGTGAAATGGAAACCTTGGAAGAAGAGAAACAGCACATGATCAGCTCTGGACGTTTTCCTGTCTTGACTGCAGAATATTCACATTGAACTACTGTAAATACAGCCCTATGGGTGTGGAATATCTGTCTCGGGCAATTTGCAGTTGCAGTGTATTTATTACATTTTACACAATTTTGTGCATCATGCAGTCCATAAAATATATACTAACATTTTTGAAAGGCATACATATGATACACTAATATATAAAGTAATATACTGTATACTGAAAATTTAGAAATGTATACAATTCCTGAAATGTTACCCCCATTACCTCTAAATGGGATATAAGGTTCCAATATCGTTAGAAGTCACAATTTGTTTTTAAGATAAAGTTTAAAAAAGTGTATTTAAAAAAATAAAATGACGGTATGCCTCCTCAATGCATTCAGGAAAGATATTCAAAATAGCACTAAATAACACTGAGTAGTACCGGACAGTGTCAAATGAGATTAAATTTCTCATCTTGGACTCTAATTATTAATACTAAACATACAATATTAATAAAATCTTCAAATCACTATCAAAGGTGAATTAAACATCAAAAGTATGCATGAGGCTCTGCTGTTTCATGTCTAGCGTCAGCGTCTGAATAACTTGCTTGCGTGACGAGACTTCTGCGCAACGGAGTTCGTAGCGTTTGTCGTCATTAGTATCCTGACAGGTACTCTACACACTCTGCCTAGAACCAGTTAATCAGGTATTTCAAATCAAGCTGCTGTAGCAACTAAAATTGGACTTGGCTACAGTGACCAAACACAAGTCAACACAATCACTCAAACCACAGCTTCCACAGCCACGGGTGATGGAGTACAAACGTCTCTGGGTCTTCGGTACTAATTCAGTTGCTCCACCTAGAACCCTAATTGTATCAAAGGTCTGCATCTTCTGCATATACAGATCCTGAAGAGTTACTGTGTTGTCAGCTTTTGTAGGAACATGCACTGGAATACTATAGAGCCAAATGGCAATCCGTCTTAGAACATTTTCCCTCCTTGAGTTTTTAATCTGGGGTTAAAGCATTTAAAAAACGCATCCTGTATGACTTTCCTTGTGGCAATGTCAAGTTGATACAATCCAGTCCTTTACCAGTGGCCAGCAGAAGCATTTATTCTTCTGGACCTATCTTTGCAAGATGTGTTTGTTTAGTCAATTGGGCAGCATGATGGGGCAGCGAATTTCAGTGATCGGGCCTGGGCTCAATTCCTGAGGTGATGCTTGCATGGAGTTTTTTGGAGCCAGACTGTACTGGTAGGTTAATTCGCTTATGGGATACTTAGCCCTGGTGTGAGTTTGTGTCTGCATGTCTGTCCTTGTGTCTGTTGCTTGTGTCAGGCTCCAGCTACCCTGCAGAGAATTTAGATATTTATACAATTTGCATGCACAAAATGCATATCTATAGATATATAAAATAATGTCCATTTTAAAATGTCGTCTTAATTTAAACTTCATTAAATCAAATGAACAAGGTATTGTTGTAACCTATTGTGAAGTACTCATCCACAGCAGACCATCCTGTCATTCAATTCTAACCCAGGCAATATCTTTCTTAGTCAAACATGAACTGTATTTTACACAAATGAAGCAGTCTCTTTAATCATAATAACAACGAATAATGGAATAGCACTTAATAAACATTCCATATTGCCAAAAAAAACAGACTGGTGCCGAGGTACTGTAGTTACCTCTTTTCAAAAGTCTCGACCATCTGCAACAATTCATTAAGAATTCAGAAGTAAAAAAAAACGACAGGATCATTTATGGCACATTGCTCCCTTATAAACCATCAATGCAGCATAAGCTCAGAAGAAGTAGAATGCCTTTTAAAAGAGCGAGTATGTGCAGGTGTTTCTGAGTTCTGTGTGCAAATCACGGTGTACCCTTCCAAGAGCACCGTGGGAGAATGTGGCACAACCACTTGCTCCATTCGAAGACATCTGCTCTGTGCAGCCAATTGCCATGCAAGACCAAGCTGACCAGAAATTTACTGTGACCAGATGGCAAAATAAATCTCATGTCATCCTGCTTCCCACTGCACAGGTTGCAGGTTGTGTAATAATACCCCCACTCACACCCTGGAACCCAGTCCGTACTGCTAGCTTAGCTTCCATGGCACTGCGATGACAACAACGACATACCGATTCATCATCCCACAGCTCATTACAGCTCCTGCTTCTGTCGTGATAATCACTTTATTATTATGAACACTAATTTCAACAAAAACTCTCTTTTGGTGAATAAAAAAGGCCAATGGGTGAAGAGGTTGTTGTCATATTGTATTAGCATAATTTTTCCAGTGGTCTGCATGATTCCAGACATCCACACATCCAGTACCTGTTCAACTTTCCACACTTGTGCAAAGATCACTACACCACAGGACAAACAGACAGGGCCCTGGCACTTCCAAGGGAAGATTCCAACTTTGTTTCTTCTTCTACGCTGGGTAATTTCCGTCACGTTCTCCTGTAACCGGAGACAGCTGCAGCACTCAGAGCAATGAGAAGAGCAACAAATTGCGTGTGAGCAGCACGAGCAGTGTTCATTGAGAGGCTAACCTAATCTTTGTGCTGTAATGCCAAATGTAGCACTTTGGCTAAAAGTGATTTATTTTAAATGCTCCTGTATTTTAAATGCTCAGCATTTGATTAAGAGCTCGTGTGATATGTACTTGATGAGTCCCTCCCTCCAATCACCTTTCAGCTTTCTGAGGACTACACTAATAGATTCAATGGGTGCTCAGATCAACACGATCATGTATCTGATTTCATAATTAGTTTATTTTAATTCCTGTTCTTGTTTTCCAGGAGTACGATGCTAAGGAGGAATGTGCTCTCACTAGGGGAGTGAAGAAAACTAGTGATTGTTTTTCTAAGAATACTGTGTTTTTAATGTTTATATCCTAAGAACATACCACCATTGAAGGGTAAACAGCACTCAAATAATGTTTGCAATAAAGTCATTTGTTAATTTTCCTCTGGATTAGGATGTTTTGATAATTATTTTAAAATACAACGATTATAATACCTTCTGATTATTCTACACAACATAGTGTATCTCTGTTCCGTGGAAAAGATATCCTGTTTGATAGGACATCTTTTGATATACATTACAATGCACGTAAGAACTAATTGAAATATACCCAAAAAAATAAAGAAACACAAAGACCACCTGTATGTCTGATGGATCCACAAATATTCGTTGGACTGTATGGTGCTCAACTTCTGATTTTCCTATTTAAGAATTTAGAAATCCTTTGAAAGACACTTTTTAGTGCAAAAAAGAGATCTCAAAAAAGACACCAGTAATTTTAGGTCAGGGTAAAAGACTCCTATAATTTAAGGAATGCCTGGAGAAACACTCCGTGCTTTAGTTCTAACTACTGGAAATGTGGAAACTTTTGTAAAACAAATAAACCCAGAAATCCTATTTTTAAATCACGGCAATATATTTTGCTCTTATGTTTAAATCTGGCATTTTATTACAATTTGTCTACATTATGAGCCTCTTCTATTGAACTAGCGAAGTATATAGACTTCTGACATCTTATTTGCTCAACATCATGAAGAATGAGTTGCATATGAGGTTGTATAAACCAAACAGGCTCTGGCTGGCTGTGGAAAAGAGGATAGGCTGTGAAATTTTAAAACCGTGCTTGGGTGATGTGTACGTAAATTGCGAAGCCTAGCTAGGAATAGGACCTGATAGCTTTGCCATAAAGCTGCAAAGTGATGTATATCTACCCTTAGGGTTGACAGCCGCTCCCATACAAAACTCTCTATCATGACAGGTGTTCCCACTCAAATATTTTGCATGTACTTTCTCCATTTTCCCCAAGTCAGTATGCATTATCAACAGTAAGTAACCCCCTTTTTCAATTCCCACACATAATGTGATTTGAGAAGTTTCACCTTGATACCGTAGGTTAGAAATCTGGGCCGTCGAGGGTGAACACTGGACAAGTGCTAAGCCTGCTTGTACAGTACTTTAGGCTTCCAGCCTCTCATAAGAGTTTATGGCTCAGGACACATAGAAAAATGATCAAATATCATTTATCTGGGAAATGGATGTTAAAACAATGGCAGACACTATTGCACTTAAAAAAATATGTTTCAAGACTGTTTCAATACTCTCCCTCAGAAAATGTCAAACTTTGCATCATAAAGTACTAATATAAGCAAGACCAAAAGTATTCCTCTTGTTATTAATAATAATAAAAGGTTTGGAATGCAGAGTCCTGATCAGGGCCAGAGCCGTATGTAAGGAGATCAGATTGAAGAAGAGGCGTGAGAAAAACTGGCACTGTATTCATCCAATCCAATCTGGCATGTGCTCAGACAGATGGCAGTAGTCACCAGCACTGATCACCTCTCATGTTTCAGAAGCCTGGAGCTGTACGCACTTAAGAGATGAAAAAAAGAATGAAAGAGGCTCCACCAAAGCCATTATTCAGCTCAAATCAAAGCAGATCAAATACTGTTAATTCTAACTGCCTAATTGTATGTATATTTATGATTTACATACAAAAACACCTTGCAATGTTTTCTAAAGTTTTAAATGCAGTTGCAATTACTTCATTTTGTCTTTTCTCTTCTTCTTTCTCAAAGTGAGCAGCTACTCTACACTGAGGTAGTTCTAAATAAAGAAGTCTAGTCAACAACAGGAAATAACTCCCACAGAATAAGTGCAGAATTCAGACTCTCACCAACTCCTGAGCATGACTGACAACAGCCTTTTGTTCATAACTTATAGCCACTGTCCTTCTTACATTAAGAACAATTCTGAGTTATATTGCTGTTTCTTAGTGTCTGTCTCATGAAAGAATATCCTTTAATAAAGAATTCACCTGGAAACACAGGAATTACAATATCTATAACATGCATATGCCAGCATTCCTGAAATACCCTATTATTATTGTAGTCTCTGGATGACTTATTTTGATCACTAAGTTGTACACAGTGACCGATTGAAAAAAAGTTTCATCATGTTGTCTTTTACTAACTTATTAATTAATCCTTGGAAAATGACCCTGTTTGCATTATCGTAAATACACCACAGTTCTGCATACAAGTTGACTAATTGATTATGCTGCATTTAATTACTATCCAATTTCTGCTCCAGTGACACTTAGTCTGACATATCAGCAACACAAAGATTCTCAACATCTAATTCATTTCAGTGTAGGAATCTGGCATTACTATCTCTTTAATTATTTAACTTAACATGCAATCTAATGAAACTAGAAACTGGTTTGCATTGGACTAATTCATTTTGTGTAAAAATCTGGAACAGTTCTCTCTGTTAAGCAATGGGAGTGTAGAGCACATATTGAAAACCTAGTTGAACACAAGGAACTTCATCTTCATGTTGAGGAACGCGAGCTTTTAACTCCTGTTCCTGTATCATACAGCTTCCTAAGATCACAGACAGTGGGACACAGAGCTATTGTGCCAACCAGTGTCCAGCTTGCAGGCTTAATTCTGGCAGATACAGGTGAGCCAACTGGTTCCATGCTGAGCACCATCATACCACACAGGTGTGGAATTCACTGGGGCGTGCAATCTGTGTCTACGAGAAACTGTTCCTGGCTTCTCTGCATTGCCTGCAGCACTCCGATGTAGAGTGCTGTGTGAGATGTCACTTATCCTCACTTATCTTGTGGCTGGCTCGTTGAAAAGCAAATGAAAGTGGGCACAGAATGAGTAGCTTGAAGCCCTGCCAACTGCATCCGGCACCCATCTATCGTCAAACCATTCGCATCTACCTCTGAAGCGGCATAACAGCAAACCGGCAAGCTTCCCGGACTCCAGCGCTCCAGCCCCATGGATCTCTGGCTAACCAGCCCTTCGGAGCAAGGGCAAGTCACGTAGAGAGGGTTTGCTCTGAGCTTTGCTGTTCTCGGTGCGTTAAACCGGACAGACCTTTGTGCTGCAGCACAGAGTTGAAAAATAAAAAGGGAAGCTTCAATTAAGAAAAAAAAAAACTAACAGTACTGGAGCTATTTCTGTCCTTGTTAGCCACTGCTAGCAAACTATTATTAAATGGGTTTTGGCTGCTGTAGTGTGTTTGGGGGTTTTCACAGGAGACACTCTGGTGCCTTTTCTGCTCATGCAGGGAAGACAGCCTGGAACACAGCTCTTTTAAGTGTTGTCATGGTTATTAAACAGAACCTACTATGACTAACCAGCAAGGTTGAAGCTCCCTGCCCCCCCCTCCCTCCTCCCTTCCGCCCTCAAATTGTAATACTGGACCTGAACCAAGAAAATAAAAGCTGTGGTTCAAGCTGACTCCGAGTAGGACAGCTATACCTAGCCATCATTTTTCATTTCTCCAGCTCATTCAAAGAAACTCAAAACACCTCCTCTTTTCTTTACAACACAAATGTTGTGGCCGAAATGCGCAGGCTGCTACTTATACCCCATAAATCAAAACTAAACAAGAACACTGCAGGGGAAAATCTAAACTAAAAGCCAGCAGAGACCAAAACTGTCATTCAATTGCTATAAAAGTATTTTTCACCAGTTAGCTAAGAGGAAAGAACTGTGAAGAAGGTGTACTACAATCGATCTCATGTCCTGTGTCTGGGTCTGGGATCAGTGTAGTCAGAGGGTGGAGTGTACTGGTGTTGCTGACAAATCACATGAATTCCGTGTCATTCCACACTACAAGACACTCCTCAAGTCGGCAGGAAATTCTATTTTTATTTACACTCGCTTAGCAACCAAAGTATAACAGAGCAGCATCAGTTTTGGGGGAAAGTGAGCTACGTGCATTGGTACTGTAGATTGCACAGCCTGGAACACAGCTCTTTTAAGTGTTGCACAGAGCCTGATAGACGTTTTTACACAGTGGCATCCATATTATGGTAGAAGCCAGCACCAAAGGGCAGAATAAATAAGTGCAATGTGAAGAGATGTTTACTATAAATCTGAACTCACCTAATACCAGAAAATATTGCATGTTAGCATGCTGTATGTTTCCAAAGACCCCTGATGGAAGATTGTTATGGTGTTTATTTAAATAGTTTATGGAAAGCTGCTTTTATAAACATACTGAAAGAACCTTTTTGACTGCTCTAAAGAGGAAGGAAGGACGACGTGATGTACTTCAGAGAAACAAAAGGAGTTCCAGCTGCACAAAAGAGAAATTACAGAAAAATATGTCTATATACTCAATCCTGCACAGTAGCCAAGGAACAGTCTTCTATATTGAACCAATTTGAAATGTCTCGTCAATCTGCTATATTTATTTTACATCCAATTTCATTTCACATTTGACGCAAGTTTCATTGCCATCTTGCCTCATGCTCAACTTGTTGAGACGTAAAAGATTTTCCAAGCTATAGCCTTCTGTTTGATAAGAATATATACAGTACATCACACGACGTAAACCTGCAGTGCAAATTTCTAATAGTTTCACTCATTGCAGCAATCTGATGTGATGATATAACCATCTGGCTTAAATTTATCAGTTACAATGCTGAGTCTTCACAAGTGTTATGGTAATAAAGAAGGCAGTACTCTAGCGTGGTAGCAGTGTTAAACACCTACTGTACACAGTCCAGGACTTTATACCTTCAAAAGGAACCTACAATTTCTGAAATGCACGATTCTATCTAAAATAATTTTATGGGTAATTATTATATGGGTGTTTTTTAAATTCAGTGTTTTCTCTTTGGGAATTCACCGTACATCACACTTTGAATTTTAAAGTTAACCAATCCCCCTGCCATTCTGGTTTCTGGTTTCGTGAACTCTTTTGTTTTGTGTTGCTCTTACAGCACTGTGACAACACATTCTGCATATACTGTGAATATGCATATATTATACACGGATTCAGAAGCTAATTCCACCAAGTATCACCCTTCAGAAGAATCTTTCCGAAAAATGATCATGATAGAGGAAAACACACAATGCGTAGGCTTAGATTGCTGAATTTAATGTATCAACATGATTTGTCTGATCAGTAAAGATGAGTGTTATGTGAAAGCAATGAACTGTCCAAAATTTTATCCATTATCAGAAAAGAATATGTCATAGCAAGGATTATGGCAAAAAGTAGCCTATGCTGGAGGTTTAGGTTTTAGTAGTTTAGGTTAAGAGGACAAGCAAGACAGAAGGAAACCAGACAGAATCTATGTGAACAAATGTGAGCACATACAAACTCCACACAGACAGTCTGTGGCTGCAGTCGAACCTGACACCATGTTCCAGCTACAAGGCAGGAGAGTCAACTGCCCCCTCACCTTAAGTAAAGATGACATTTTGTTGGGGGGGGGGGGTAATTTTTTTTTTCTGCCCTGCAACTAGTTTCTTTAACTGAGCCACCAAGAAAACAAATACAAGAGGAAAACTTTGAGCACATTCTTTTTTGAAATCTAAGAGGCCAGTATACAGGTAAGATTTTTTATTGAACTTCTCATCAAGTAGAACAAGAAGCATTACTTTGGTAGCACCCCTTGTTGTGGGGTGAATGGCAGTTCTCCTGTGCCCTGTTGTGTGCAACAGAAAGGGCTGTTGTACACTCAGCATTCAGCAACCCTGAGGCAAACGAACACAGCCCTGCTCTTACTCTTGTAATATGATATCCGCTATTAGTGATCACTTGTGCTGCTGACTCAGGGACAGAGAATGTAGGAACTCCTCTGCTCTGGTAGGCAGAGAGAAGCAAATAGTGGAGTCTTGTTCCATAGGGAAGCCACCTTCCTATTGCTCTGGCCATAAGCTGCTGAGCAAACCAAACTGACCAGCTGCATTTCCAAATCAGAAGAGCATACAAACAACATAGGAATTGTTCAAATACTGACAACACCTCAAGTTAAATCCAGTCAAAGCTAACAAGCGAATGGCAAGAAAAATTCAGTGCTTTGTACACTTCCACAAGGGATTCTAAACTGAAGAAATGAGATTTTCCTCCTTGAATGTTTTCTCATCCTTAACCTCCCTTTTTTACGGCATCTATAATAAGCTTTTCCTATTGCCCAAACTGTCATTTATTAATAGAAATGTAATATTAATATGGTAAAGCTCTCATTTGTGTTTGGAACAGCAAACACACTGGCAAACAGGACTATAAAGTCAAAGATCTCAGCATGTCCAGGGTCGACAGTTTTCATAACTAAAGCTTGACTAAGAATCGGTTCTGGATCAATTTTTTTTGTTTCTTTTTTCCAGCTGTGTTTTTAATTTAAATTATCATTCACTGTCTAATATACTGTACTTTATTAATTAGCCTTTAAAAACTAAATGCAAATCTGTGGAACGGTCTGTATGAGTTTCATTTTGGAATTCACTTATCATAGGGTCCTTTAAACAGGAGGCAGGGGGAATGGAAGAGAATTGTATATACTATAGTTCACACCTTAAAGAACCTTTAATACAACTAGGAGACAGGACTCACTTACTCTTTGTAAGGATAAGCACTGGGCTTAGTGCAGCAGTAAACTGCAGGTCAGCTTTGACCACAAGGTTCCCCAGTGCTGTCTCCCCTGAACAGCCCCAGCTATTAAAAGACATGTCTCAATGTACAACAGCAGCCCAGCGTGCAGGGCCGAGTGGCGAGTGGACTCTGTACAGGAACCCCTGCTGCGCGCTCGCTGTCTGTGTGGCTGTGCCGTGTGTGGGCGGACTTGTCCCCCCGTCGCCCCACCCTCCCTGCCGTCAGTAGGCCGTGTTCGAGGCTCCCCCCAACAGGACTTTGCCTTTAAGGCTCATCCAGTAGAAAGGAAGCGAAAGGCTTTGGCCTGCAGCTGTTACTGACGCTTTAGTCCCATCACTCACCACAGCAACAGAAAAAATAAAAGCAGGCGGCTGTGTTCCCACCCACTCTGATTTCTTTGTCCATATTTGCTCCTCTGAAAACACACACAAAGTTTCCAAACCTACAGACTTCTATAAAAATGTGCAACCACACTATTACCATTGTGGATTACAGTATCTTTGAGGCTTTCCCAATAAGTAAGCAAGTAGTCATAGAGAATAATACAAAAAACTACACTCTTCTTGAAGTTATCCAAGAAAACACTGGGGCTTTGCCAGAGTCCCTACCTTACCAAGAAGACATTAGATTTCTACCCCAATGTGAGATGTTCAGTCAGTCCCTCTATTTGTTTTTGTGCAAAAAAATAGCATTGTACACAAGTGACAACAGAAAGCAAATACAACAAATGTTGTGTTTAATACACCACAAATGGCTGCAGCACAGTGAACGTCAGCTGTGAGGGCCAGGCTCAGCATTTAAACCAGAGCATAAATCTCCTTTTCCAAAACATCAGTTTGGATAATCTAAATCAGGATGTGACAGCCTCTTTACTGAGGCAAATTCACACATTCTGAGGTTTTACTGTTCAATTCTACACTCCTAGAAACAAACGTGGCCTTATGTTGATCATAGCTCACATTATAAATGATGCCACTGTTCTGCTGAAGAAATATCAAATTAAGCAACATGAAATGAAAGGAAAGCAATCTCACCAAGAAAGAAGCCAAGACACTTTCATCTGAGCTACTAAAGTTAATAAAGAAGAAAC
The DNA here is from genome assembly GCF_059453375.1 of Lepisosteus platostomus. NCBI lineage: Eukaryota > Metazoa > Chordata > Actinopteri > Semionotiformes > Lepisosteidae > Lepisosteus > Lepisosteus platostomus. The sequence goes on along the minus strand of NC_142627.1, from coordinate 13,396,819 downwards.
TGCAGGGGTTCAGAAAATCACTCTGTCCCAACCATCTTGATTTTGGTAACATGACCTGTGCAGAAATGTAATACGTATCCTGGCAATGCACCCTGTGATTTAGGGGCAGACACAGACAATGCAAACAGAATGGTTGATGTGCACTGCAAAGGTCCAGCTGAGGTAATGACTAGATACCCCACCCCTGTCAAGCACGACACCACCAATTAAAGTGCCAACTGCTGGGGTGGACTTTGTTTTTCCTTCAAGGTGTTAAAAAGACAAAAGGAAGTTGTAAAAGCAGATTCATAAAGAATAATTATATTCCAGCGGGAATTTCACACGATGGGAAAGGCAGAACCAAAACAAAAAGGAACCAAAAAAGCAGATCTGACACCGTGTAATTTATCGAAACAAACCTGATGATGAAGGAGTGCATTTGCAGGCTGAATGAGAGGCTGATAAGTCTATTGCACTTTGTGTGCTTTAAGCAGCAAAAAAAATGTTTTTGGACAAAACTGAACTCATTAAGAGTTCTAAAACTTAGCAAACATTCCAATATAAATGTAATAGAAGTTGCATGGAGAGTTTCATAAGAGCCTTCTTTGCAGGCCAAAAACATTACTTTGAGCATATTAATGTGAGACTAAAACTTAAACTATTAAATACCTGTCATATATATATACTGGGCTGAAGAACTCATTAGTTAACAGATGCTAACCAGAGCTGGGCAGTTTATGTGGGAAATAGTTAAGAAATATCAGTGCAATTTGTCTAAAATTTGACTAAAGTCAGCACAGTCACAGACAGCACTCTAAACCTGAAAATAAGTTATCCTCTTAGTTTATTATTAGAGAATTCCTTTTTAAAATGGACAGGAGTTTAAATGTATTCCAAAACATTAAGTATCTGATTATTTGGATATGTCAGGAAAAAATGCTTTACTATGTTAGGGAGCACCAGATCACCTCTGTAATAGACGGCAATTATACTAAAATAGGACTTGAAACTGATGAGTCCGGAGCCAGTGTATAACAGTGCTATAATATACAGCCTTATGATAAGGGTGGAGCACAGTGTACTGTACTCCACTGAAATAATTAGGAGGTACGAAGTTCGCCAAACTCAAAAGAATGTGCCCTTTCTTCTTCTTTGCTCTTGCCTATAAAAGCTCTATTTATTAAAGCCAGCGCACATTAACAACAGTGAGACCTACATAAGACCCTCTCTTTAATGTCTGGTTATATGAGGGATGCCAGATGTAAAATTAGACTGTATTACATGGGTACCAATAAAAATGTTCTACAAACTCATCAGTGCCATTACAAGGGGCACCTTCACAAAGTTTTACAAAGGTATAAATTGGTCTACATGATTGGTATCCCTAATTTCTGGTAATCTTTTAGAAGTGTTAATTTACACACATCATAATAATGCAGGTTTTGGGGGATGAAAGAAAACCAATACTTACCCCTCTTCATTTATTTTTATCACTGTAATGTTACTTTTGACCCTTCTTGCTGTCATTCTTCCAGCAGCTCCAGGTACATCCTTGGATTTTAGTAAACAACAAAGATAGCTGGTTCCAATTAACATTTATTTATGCTACTCAATTCCACTCTCTCTCCCCCACACACTACGGCAGTAATTTCACAAGAGTATGATCTGTCCACTGTGGCTGAAAAATGTACTGTACACAGTAGGGAATGCAAGCTGAAGTCATATTCCTCTCGGGGGTGAAATTCAACATCAACACTGTCCTCCTGTGATCCTGAAAATGCAGCTCTGCCAACTCTGGCCTCAAGACTGGTTCTGATTTTCGAGCAGTATAACCAACAGCAGCATTCCAGACCACTTACAAAAGGGAGGCAGAGAAAAAAAACATGTTTTCCTTGTTTTTTTACAGAAAACATAATATATATATATATATTTGGTTCTTGATATCCATTTGTTCTTAATAGTAACAGTTACACATTTTGCATGAGTGCCATTACAAGCACAGTAAGGGCTGTCAGGCCTAGAGTTTCTGTCCCTTAGAGAACCCCATGAGACTCAATACTGTAACTCAAGCATTGAAATATTACTGTTACATGATCTGGGAGCTCATGGGGGTGCATCTTGCACTTACCCCCCATGGAAGATGAGATGTTCACATTACAAACTGTTATCACTGCACTCTCCACACCGGATGTTTTTGAAGCATGTTTTCATTTCTGAAAACATTAATGTTTTAGTGTAACAATTCAGTGCCCAAAAAAGAGATAACTAAGAGCCATCAGATTAGCACTAGAGCTCTAGTCATACAGAAAGGCTTTTTTCCCCTATGTGGGGTGTGTTTATATATTAATTAATAACATTGTATGGGTCATGCTTTACTTGAATGAGGATAAGAACACTGCTTCCTTCATAAGCATTACAAAGCATTATATAGTCCTTATGGTCATTTGTGCAAATGACATAACAGGCACATAATTATTTGGAAGAGTTGATAGTGAGATTGTTTCAGCCAAAAGCTAAGAGCAAAACTCTAGGTAGAGAGAAGGAAGAAAAAAATTATGGAAGACATAATGAAGAACTTGAGAGCTGTTAAAGACTTTCTGCAGATGCAGCTTAGTAACCGTATTCCTGGTAGGTTAATGTGAAATTTTATTTTGCTCTATGTATTGTAGAGGTGTGCTGTGTAGTATTTATTAAGAGGTTATGTCAGTCCCATCCAAGTTTTCAATTTCATTAAACAATGTTTAATTCTTCATTGTGAAACAGTGTACACAAAATGGAGGTGAGAGAGACTATTTATGAAAACAGGCAAAGTAATACACAACAGTCTATAATACCATTGTATCCCACAGCACTCTATATACCAGTGTTGTCTGCTACAGGGCAGGCTGACTTAGCAGCTCTGATTTTACAGCACAACAGAAAAAAAACACACAGAACAGAGTGCCATCCTAGCTGTAAAAACAAAATTTGACACTGGTAATGAAGAACATCATGCACTTGTCTGCATTATGTTTATTATTGCTTCTTATCGTGTACCATTGTACCTTGTGCCACTGCAATTGAAAAAAGGGAGTGATGTGGCTTGTTGTGGGAATATTTTCCTGTGAATCTTGATTGGTTCTCTATCTCTTCTCCTAAAAACCCCCTGTGATGGTCTGTTCAGTCCTCTTTCAATGACAGATTCCAGCACTGCTCACAGTAATGCTCCTTGATATCGGTACCTTTTCTGCTCTGCCATGCTCTGTCACTGGCTGTTTCAGGTTTATACTGACAATAGACACCTAGCTGTTGAAACTAGCCAGCTTCATAATAGCACTGATTGCATTTTTCTGGGTAGACACAACAGGACTGCATCGAAAGACAAATTGACTTGGACATAACTAATACTCACAAGCCTCTTCCAGCTTTGTGTTACAAAATTTATCCTTTAAGAAAGAATGGGATCAGGGTCATTTCTTAAACACTGCACATCATGTATTCCCAACAGGATTGAAAACAATTTAAAAATAATAAAGAAAATTGCCTTAGGTCATGAAAGTATTCGCAATGCCTCAAATGTTTATAGGTCTAGGCCTACAAATATAGGATATGGTGTCATGTATTTGCAAGTAATATTTACTGAATGATACTTGGCTGCAAGCTGTGCTACCACACTGAAGTCACTGGTTGGCCACAGAAACATATTTGAGGCAAACATTAGCAGTTAACTAAAGCAACAAAAGTGACTTGGTATCCCAAAGAGTTGGAACAACAGTCTTGATACAGCGTTTTACAGAAGCATCATTTCTGATGTTATCAGGCTTAATAGGAAATTATCAAGATAGAAGGCTTAGATTATACAAATGAACACCTTTGACGATGCAGTAAATTCCAAAATCCAGTGACTTGTAACAGCGCTAATAAAGAAGGGATCAAATTATTAACAATAAAAGGCAAGTGCTCATGATTCTAGCGTCCTTTCATTTCTTCCAGGACGGAAATGGTTTTCTTGAAGCAGGGTTCAGCTAGACCGCCTTCATTGAGGAACTCAGTTCTGTTGTACTGCCAGTTGCTTTTGTTATCAAACATCTTCAACACAAAATGCTAGTCCACCCCATCTCTGCTTTGAGGTTGACTAATACATGACTTGGTAAGAGGTCTGTCTACGCCAGCTTTCTTAGGCCCTTTATACCCATTTTGTTGCAATTCCAGTCTCAGAGACGACACTTGGTCTTAAAATAACAGCATGCCCTTTCAGTGCTAAATCACATTAAACTTGTAAATCAAGAGACTTCTTAAGCTTTCACTTCTCTCTTTACGTTAAAGGGAAATTTGCTGCCACCCACAGTGATAAAAAGCCCCCAGCACTAAAAATTCACCTAAAGATCCAACATAAGCTCCCTGTATTTGTTTATTTCTATTGGCTGTAGCTTTTGGATAGCTTAACTAAAGTGGCACTAATGATAATGCACAGGAGTTTCAAAGTGTGATGTGTCCAGGATAAAGACATACGTAAGACTGCAACACAGTAAAAGTTGTTTATACAGTACGTACCTTTCATAAAGGAATATGCTGAACAAGTTAAAGTCAGCATGATATATACTATGTTCTGTTTAGGTTTTAAAAGATCTTGACCAACTGGTATATATATATTTCCCCTACTGGAATACTTTATAAAGCTAGGGGAACATCCCCACTTTGAGGATTTACGTAAGTATAGAATTAGTGGAAGAGAGGGCTTGTGAAATCCAGATGAAGGTAAATGGCCTTTTAATGTCTCTTAACTGCAAGCACTGCAGTGTTCACGGAGCTTGGTTCTGTGAATCAGCTGAGACAGCTTATCAAAGTCACTGACAAGCCTTCAGCACCTAAAATCTGGAGTGAGACATGTTGTGCCGCCGTCATCACAATTTCCCATATTGCCGTGCTCCCGTGCTGTGGTTCCCTGGGACTGAACTTGCTTCCTTGATGGCCCAACTCTGCTGCACCTCTTGTCACATGTGACAGACACTCCACGCTCTCTCGTCACGCAGACCTGGCGATCACAACACTGTGACAAAGCACCACGCAAGAACGAAACATGAGAAGAGAACTTTTAGAAATAGCTATCGATTAAACCAAACGGGAATGCAAACCCTCCATAATTAAAATAGTATCTAAAGTTTTGCTTTTATGATAAGTAAAAGCGATGAAATTTGGAACATAATTCACAAAAACCCGCATCAAACTGTTAAATTACAGAGTACAATACCAGCTGGATTCAGCAGAAGAAAGTATTCAGCTGTATAGAAGTTCAAAACTCTCCTAGATAACCTGACAGGATCATGACCTGAAATGTTCTCGACACAAGTGTCTTCAACTGTGTCTGTTGAGTTGACACAGATTTACAATAATTGCATCAGGCATTCCTTGCATTAGCCTTTGAGCTGCAGCCAATGAAAATAAAATGTAATCACAACTGCACTACACTTTTAATTCAAGTGTAACTCAATCACATTCTACTGTGACAATACTGGAGCTGAACTTCCATCAAACAAAAATAACACTTAAAGGAGGTGCATTTGTCTTTTTCTTTGACCGATTGTGGAGGTGTTTAAAGCTGTGGCACAGAAATAAAATGACTTCTTGAACTTCTAGGCTTTAAATATTGAATACAGTAGATGAGGAGGAAAGAGGAACAAGGAACAGATGTATGAAGGGCTCTACAGACTATAACATACATATCTGATGCAATAAGGTGCAAGTTTCCGATTCTGCTGCAGAGATCATCCCCTCAGGACTGTGAATCTTTTTTTACCAGCCTGTAAGGGTCCCCCAGACCAGTATCCTTCTACTTAAAAAAAGTGTTGAGTCTTATTTCAAACTGTTTATATTCCCAAACCACAGTTCAGGTCCCAGCATGAAAGAATACATACCAAATGCTTTGTTCCCCAACTCATTCAGTGTTATGAGCATTCCTGGAACACAGTCACTCCAGAGTGTTAGCTTGTGCCAATACTGTTCTCATATTTTTTAAAAGTGGGTCCATTAAATATGGATATCCTGTAGTGATGGCTGTTGAAATTGCCAGCTGGTGTTGGCTGTTATGGCCTTTCTTCGCCAGTGGCTCTGTTTGAAGACAATGCCACGAAGAAGAAGAATCTGCCCCTCTTGGCACCCCACCACTGCTTTCCATTCAGTGGAAAACTCCAACCCGGGCTGGCTTGCGGGCCGAAAGTCTCATCAGAACGTACAGCTGGAAAGCTGCCCTGTGTCCGTGGAGAAGGGATGTTACTTTACACTGATGCTACAGCGCAACACCGTTAAACGTCTTCAGTGACCACAGTGAGAAATGTAAAGTTCCGTGCGGTCAAGTCATTCGTGACATACAATAGAGACTGAAGACTTAACGTGTCGCCAGACAGTGTCTGTTTTTCTAATGATGTTCTGTGATGCTGTAACAGTGGCGTAATGATTCTGTGTACCCTCCCCTTCAGAAAAAGTGCATGAGTTCAGCTCAGCCTTCCACAGTGATGACAGCTAATCAAGCTGGGAGGCAACACAATCGACAGCAACTGTTACGCCAGTACAGGAGGTCGCAAGTTAGGGATCATGGGTGACACTGGGAACCTGTTAAATGTCATGTACTTTGCCAAAGTGAAACCTACAGTGTTTCCTGTGACTAATACTGCAAAGGATGTTGCTGACATTATGTCTCTGAGTGACATTCCACCCAGCTAACCCTTGCAGTTGTGTCACATGACCTGCTATCAGGCATAAACAACTCACAATGATGAGAGACTGACTCCTACCTCCAAATCACACAGGTCAAGTACATGTGCTTGAGGCTGATTAGTTTAGAAAACTTTAAAAACAACACACTAAGCAAAAAAAAAAAACCAATCATGTTTTCGGTCTTGATAGTTCAGGTATTTCTTCTGCGGATACAGTCAGTTTGCAAAACAGTATTCTTTTCCTTCTGATATTGAACTGATTTCGCACATTCTCTTATCTGGACAATTTCTGCTGAGCTGAATCCTAAACTAAACAAACTAAAATCAGATAAGATGTTACAGTTCTGTGTGCTACAAATATCCTGACAAAGTGTATTTGCGCACTTAAAGGGTTACAAGAATGATAAATTACTACTGTAGGATTTTACATCCAAATGCATGTTTCTCAAAAGACTTTCCCTTGATTCACAATAATAAACATGACTGATAAAGCCACAGAGCAGCTTTAAACACTTGGTGTCACAGGAATGCAATTAAAACTAAAATTCTTCATGGGATGTCCCGGCCTAATAAAGAATTCTGACCTCTGCTGATTCGGCCATTGGTGCGATCTAATAAATCCTTGCAAGATCATATTACACCACATCCACAGACGATTCCAAGTAAATGAAGGAGGATAACTCAAAGGGTCCATGTGGCTGAAGAAGAGGTAAATGGAACATCCCTGTTACTTCTGTAGAAAAAGGACTGAGATACTGTACCGTAGGGCACCAGAAATAAATTAAATGAGTTGGTTGCTCCTTGTTCCAGCTCACTTTGTATGCCATTCTTGATGTTTAGACTACACTAGACTAAATGAGCATTCCGTTTCCAAAGACTCTTCAATCTCATTCCTATTGGCCACAATTCCATCTGGATGTAGAAGTTAAAGTTAATTTTTTATCATGCTTCTTTCTTTGCCAAAGAGCACCGAGGCACGATCATGTACAAGCAGAGCTGCACATTGCCCTGATCCTTGGTTCCACTCTCCTATACAGAGGGCAGGAAGTATTTCTTCGAGGCCACAGGCACTAGCAATAAACATACAAGGAGGCAGAAGTAGTGGGCGTTAAAGCCATAAAGTGAACATATGAAGTGGGCCTTTGTAAGCCAACACAAAACCAAAAGACTGTCTTCTCATCATTCAGCTGTAGTATCTTACAATCAATGCTCGGCTTCAGCATCGCTACACTCTGCTACTAATTAATAGTCTATCATAATGTGCTTGCGCTGTTTTAATTGAATTGACTTGATAATATTCAAGACCGGCAAGTGCTGCACTAAATTAACAAATTTACATATAAAGTGACATCGTTGAGTAATGGAGTTCATTACTTATGAATACATGGTCGTCAAAAGCTGTTCAGGGATCTTTTGCCATTATTCCCATCTGCATGCTCTTCATATTGCATAGAGATACGAGGGAAATCAACAACCCCCCAACCCACCCCCAGATATCCACACAGCAAACACTCTTGAGAAATAAACCAGAATAATTTAGCTTCTACAGAATATGTGCTGCATGCATTTTCACATTTTGTTTAGTGCTGAGAAACTTTCACATCCCTTTCTCAAAAGTGTAGGTCCTGAAACTATGGTTATTAGTTTATTACATAACTTATGCTCCTAAGAAAGCACATTGCAATTAGATCACACACAACGAATGTTTTTTCTAAATTTTGCCAACGATTAATAGTTGTTTCCAAGGCAAAGTAATGAAATGCACAAAGAACTGTGAATGTGGAATCAAAGGCATTATTAGCTTAAAGACGAACTTGTTGATGGATGAAACCCACTCTAGCAGTTCTGTTCGTCTGAAAATGAACAATGCAGCCCATTGATAGCATCACAGTCATTCCCAATGACTTTTTTACCAACTGCAAAAGAATACAATCTTGTTTCCTTAAAAAACTAATCTTGTAAATTGTGCAAAAAAGACAGCAGTTCACACTTCTATTTTTATCAGATCTTCTTCTATAAATGTCTACTGAGAGTAGCACACCAAACATCCCTTTATGACTCAGGACATTTCCTTGTTTCCCTCTCCTTTTACGATAACTGTTCTGAAGGAGAACTTTTGTGTTTGTAGTGCCATGTACTGTAGTTAAACCAGCAAGCCTTTATTGGCCTCTCTCTCATGGAGAGGGCACTGTTACCCAATTATCATCCATTACCCAATCACACCTATGGTATACAGTCTTGTGGCAGACACCAGCAGGCCGCCTTCCCTTATCGCTGTGATCTGATGGTAATGTTGCCACCTGGCACCTACGTGGGGAGAACAGACTATCTACAATAATTCATGGACACTCACAGGAAGGTAAAGCCTCCTACAGACCATGTAACACACAAGTTTAATGATCCTTCCTGGGGTTTGTGTGCAGGTGGATACAGACAAGCTCTGGCACAACATTTTCCTTTGGCTCTGCTATTCTGAACTGTTCAACAGGAGCTGTGTTCAAGGCTGCCAGTATAGTACTGGAGCAGTAAACACCATTCCCTAATCTGGATTAAAATCAAAATTAGAAGTGCTCATCTAATCCTGCATAGTCAGAGGCCAACCATAGGCATTTATTATCGAATAATTCACAGCGCTCCTTAGTGACAAACACTGAAGCCCACCTAATTATGCATTGTGATAGGTTTATGACAGAGTTTTTGGGTGCATCCTTTAGAAATCCCACGTTCACAGCTCCTGTGCTTCCATTTGGGTGACAAGAGGATTGGCCAGATGCTAAGTATTAAACAATGTAAAATGGAAACCAAGACATTTCCAATTTTGTCTTTCTTAAACCTCTGTTTCAGACAGTATGGTTGCCTAATTTTCCTATCTAAATGCAATATTCAGCACATTAGAGCCATGGAAAATGCCATAATCACATGGCATTTGAGTGACTTAATGGAAGTTTCTGAAAGAATATTAATTTGCCTATTTTTTTTTGCATTAGATGTAAATATTGTCTGACACTATAGAGCAACACTGCAACCCTCACCTCGCATCTCGGCACAGCTAGAAAAGAATGGATAGATTATAGAGCACTACATACAGTATAGAAGGATCATTTATTTAGGAGACACCTTCTTCATTCCAGGAAGGTATAGATCAGTACCATCTCACGTGCTACCAGTTTAAAAAAAAAAAACACATTCATTTGTTTTCAAAAGTGTGATTTTTTCTTTATTTGGCATCTGCATAAATTCCACCACTCTTAATGTGCATTACTTGTTTGATAAGAACTAGTACCAGTCATTCTGATCTCAATCTGACTTATATGTTCAGAAACACTGTGACAACAGCATAAATGGAAGGAGTCCATGGGATACACTAAGACAATATCTCAAAGACCTGCGCTTAACTGTGTGGATTGCTTTCTGTTCAAAATTAAAGTAAAGTGCAATTTGAATTAGAAACCACACCACACTGAAGCAGAAAATCTGAAGAAAAATATTAAATATTAGTTCTAATAGCACTGCAGTTTATTACATGATTGAATTTGGAAAAAAAAAAAACATTAATCGGACCCCAGGTCACTTTATCCAGGTTGGAGCATTTTGCACCAATAATTTTTAATAAAAAAGTTTCCTCTTAAGACTTGTGACAAGGCAAAAGTCAGCCTAAAGTGAAAAAGTGACCTTGACCAGAACAAATTACTCTGGGCTCAATTTAGGTGCTATTATCATCTGTAACACCCCATTTGACACATAATGAATAAGGCATTTAGGAAAAATAGAGCCCCAAATTCACTTTTGCCAAACAAGGTGTAAGTAAAGGGTTTTATTCTACCTTCAACCCAACGCTTTTCTGTGTAAGGATGGGGACCCTACAAAGTGAGCATTGCTGTAAAAACTTTAGGAATTAGTCTTCTAACTTTTGTTTTACGCAATGGTTTCAACTTCACGTTTTAAACAATAAAAACATTACATTTGTTTTGTTTTTTTAGATACAAACTGATACAAAACACACAAAAAAAGAAGATTAGCCTGGGGAGCTGTAGGTCCAAATTCATAAAGTTGGCCAGGACACTACTTTTAAAAGTTAATTTTCCTGCCAATTGTTTTTCTTCCAAGAACTAATTATGAGCGTTTTTGTACTTTAAAAGCATTGTACATATAGTGTTAATATAATTCCCTTGGGGATACAGTAACACAAAATGCACTGTGAAAGCACAATCCCGTAATATAGGCCGGGTCGAAACCAGTACAACGCTTAACAATACTATTTCAGAGCTGCGTAAATTCAATTATTTGAACAAAAAGAGATACGTTATCAATTTTACTTCCTAGATATATTTTACAGTCAGGTAAGATCGGTTTACAAAACCCCGAGCAATGCACCGTACATTCAGTTAGCTTAATACAAGGAAATATCACCCGCGCCTTATTTTCAAATTCAGGGCACAAAAGGTCTGTGACTTTGCGTATTGTTCATGTCTCGCATTAACACAGCTTAATCCCTTACGATATAACATGTCTTTAACACCATTCTCTGTAAACATTTCAGTGTGTGAATGCACGTTTCGTGTACTGTTACATGGAAACCACACAAACTCAATGCTTTTACGTATTAAGAAATTTCCTGTGCTAGCATTTGAGGGAAAAAACTGTCCTAACACTATCCAAGCACTTGTGTCCTTAAAAAACGCAGTTATATAATAAAACCCAAAGCAGCTGGGTCATGTCTTATCACAGTAGAAAAGAAAGCAAAAATGTGGACAGACTAGGATGAATCAAAATTGCGTGATTTTAATTCACGTTTTCGCATTTCTACGCAGTTCAACACGCTATACTCCGCGCTACATGTTTAATAAACGCGTCGCTTATTCTCAGTGCGTTCAACCTTACATTAACATTAAGAAGAATTGAGGGTGAAACATTTCAATAATCTTGTTTCAGCTATGGTTTGCGCCCACCGAAAAAAAGTTAACAAATTTTAGTTACACGGTAGCAACTCGCTGAAAACAAATGCCGTCACTTTCTTGAACACAAACAATGAAATAATAAATACAGTAGCGAGCGTCATCTCAAACTACTTGGCCCGTATCGTATCTCAAAGGCCACCGAAGGAGTAAACAGCACTTACCCTTCTTTGAGGAACTGTCCAGTCCAGTAGGCGGCTTCTAAAAACAAAACATTTAAAAGAAGAAATAAATATTTCTGTTAAAAAAATTAAACTATCGATCTCTGGCTTTAAAAGTCGCCTCTCTATCCCATCACTTGTCACTTATTTTAGCGCAGCCGGAGTCAGAAGGATCACTTGCTCATGATTATACAATGTAACAAGTCCAGACAGTCATGGCAAACAGAATCGGCAGTACTGCCTGGCCTCAAGCACAAGACATTTAATTTGATTGACAGGTCGTGCAGTGACTCGGGGGTTGAGTCACCAGAGCACATCCCGCCTACTCGTGAGAAGATGGCAAATTGCGTCGTGAGGTAGTGGAGTCGAGCTCAAAAGGCAAGCCTATCCTAGCCCTGACAGACAGAGACGGCCCTTTCTCTCCATTTCTCCTTTTAAACGCCGATGAAATATGCTCCCTGCAGCACTGTACCGTACTGTATGTACTGTACCTGCGATATCGGTTTCTGCGCTCGCTGCTCGGGTAGAGGGTGGTGTGTGCCAGGCATGCAGTCAGAAATATGATTAAACCTTGCAAGGAGGAGGCAGATAAAGCTACAGTCACGCAATTGTCTGTGGGTGGATGAAGTAGTGTTAGACAGGCTGACTAAACCGCCGGTGCTCAGGCTACAGCGCTGTGTTTAAGAATGCACGGCCAGATAATACGCGCGGGCACAAATGTGTCAGTAATTAATTTTCATACATTATCTCGCTTACTTGTTCAAGGGATGCGCATATTGAAAGGACTGTGATTTCGATCATTAGATATAATATTGAAGTCTTTTGCGATCGTAAGATTCCCATTTACAAAACTGACATACCGCATAGCGGTAGCCGCCAGTAGTTGCAATCAAATGAAGTGGCCCGGGCAAGTTGTACGCTTGGGCTGAGCTATCACCAAATGAGTGAGTGTCTCTATACAGTCTAATCGCTGCGCTGAACCATTTCCTAGTTTGGCTGTGACAGAAATTACAGAAAAATAAAAATGACCAAAAATGACGCAAGAGATTTCGCTGGATTAGCTGTTGTAATGGCGGTATAACAACGGCCTCCTCTTGTGGGCTGTTCTTCAGAGTTTCTTCCTCAGTCGTCCAGGTTGTCTGGTTCTCGGTTGGGTCTGACAGATTAGAAAAGAGGGTCAGTATTATACTGACACACAGCTGTAACGTTGACCTAACCATCTACAATGCGACCCAATGCGACAATGACCATTTAAAACAAACCATATGCCCTCCATCCAGCGAAAAACAAACTTGTTTCCTAAGCTATTTCAGTAGTAATAAGCATAAGTTTCTCTGTATACAGTATATGTTGTAGACATGGGCGTATTTTCGTTGGTGTTACTGGGCCGTAGAAACCATTACTCACCACAAACAGGCATTTTAAGGCCCTTAGGAAACACTGTAGGAATGTTGTGAATGTCAGGGAAAACACGCAAAAGGCAAATGAAGTGTCTAGAAAATTAGAAACCTGTAGCCTGGCAGTGTTAAGGTATTCATTCTAAGCAAAACATCGCTATTGTTAAGAAATTTCATTAAGCGACAAAAAGTGAGTTAAAGCTGATAAGCAATGTGTACAGTTTACAAATACGTTGTTTTAAATATAAATGTACACGTATTTAAGTGACTATTCCTATTGTATAAATTACACGTTTAACCGAACAACGTGTGTGTGGAAGGGGGGAGTGGGGGGGGGTCTATTGTACAAGTTTATTCATTTTAGTTTTCAGAATACAACAAAACAAAGACATAAAAAGGCTAAATGGACACAGAATTCAATGATGCCAGATAAGTTAGCAGTTCACAAAGAAGAAAGGCTATGATTAGCAAATATCACACAGATATACAATGCTGCATATGGTTATGGAGAGAAACCCATTCTATGCGACTGGCTAAAAGCTCAGAGCTCATGTATTCGGTGGGATCCAGTCGAATTTGAGCACTATGGAGACAGTCTGCCAAACTCTCCTACACCTTTGTATAATGCTTCCAGTACATATGTACGACGCTTTCTAACGACTGACACACAGCACCAGCGCGCTGAGTCTTTTCTGTTACAAGTTAAAAGCTATGTAGCATAACAGGAAATGCACGGCTGTAGTTCCTCCGGTGAAAATACACGTATTTCACAGTTTAAAAAAACGGGGGGTGGGGGTGTGTTATGTAACACCCATATGAGTCTGAAGGAGAGATTGAAATGCTTTCTGTTTCTCATTACTGGAAAACAATATGAATTGCGTACACATTTAGATGTGTTAGAATACATTTCAAGAACCGAATGGCTGAACAGCACAGGAATTCTCCCGTGCTGGAGTTTCTCTCAGGGCGTGACAGAGATGACGGTATTTACTATGAGGGCGTGGAAAGGAGATGGAATTGAATAGAATTCCTGACAGCCGAATTAAAGGTAATATCCCGCATACACGCTGCGCGTCAGCTCCAACATATTTCTCAATGAAAGAAAATATGACTCAGTACTGTACTGCCCGTATACTGGGTAGATTACTAAAAAATCTTGATTGTGTGTCGCTGTGCCAGTGATCTTTTTCAAAACAGGATCCGTTATCTCCGTTTGTTCTGTCGAGGTTTACCCGAGATGATGTGTTACCCGAGGTGGTTAGTTCATACGCAGCTCTTGCGTCTCAGACATCGGTCTGGAGTTTGCATGTTATCCCCAGATTGGCGCGTGTTTTCGCCGGGTGCTCTGCTTTCCTTCCTTCGTAACAACCGGGGGTGAACTGGTGTCTCTAATGCGCGCCTCTGTGAGTACCCCGAGATGCACGGGCATCCTGTCCTGGATGTATCCCGCTCCCTACTCGCTTTGCTTCCTAATTGTCTGCTGCCCTCACCAGGAATAAACTACCAGGGGATTGATTGGATGTGTTGACGAGGGAACGGGTGTGTTCTCCTGACAGCATTGCTGGACAGTTTAACAAACAGAAATAATGCATCTTGACATCAGACCTGGAAGAAAATAAAGATAAGACTTCAGCCTTTGTGAACACCGCCCCTGTCTTTCTGCTAAGGCACGAATAACTCGTCTTAAGGGACGTGAGAACTCAAAGTTTTATGTTTCTGCATCTAGTGTTCTGCACTAGTCTACATTAAATGCCATCGGCCAGGAGTTTGCCCAGTTTTGAATTTTACCTACATCTTACTTGAATTTAATATGTAATTTCTACCGTGTTTGCTTATCCCTCCTTTTGGTGTAATTTGCTAACGCGACTACTTTACAGACTGTTAGTATGTAAATGTAACTGTTAGTAATTTGTTGATTAAACACGATGCTATATTTCCTCATGGTACTTCCGAAAAATCCGTCTTTCGGTTGAGACGTTTAACCGAGGTCCTGACTCTCAGTGGTCATTAAAGATCCCTGGGCATTTCTCGATAAGTGTAGGGAGTTATCCCGGTGTCCGGGCCAAATTCCCCCCCTCGGCCTTTACCGTGGCCTCCAAATTGTCCCCATGTATGATGGGTTTGCACTTGCCCTGCGATAGACTGGCGTCCTATCCAGGGTGTACCCTGCCTTGCGCTCGTTGCTTGCCGGGTAGGCTCCGGCTTCACCGCGGCACCGTGTGGTGTAAAGGGGTTTGGCAAATGACATGACTTCCAAAAACTTGTAAAACCACTAATGTGAAGTTTTTTAAGCTTAAAACATTACATACACTCAGAGACAATGGGATACACAACTGAAAACTAGACAAAAATAAATATTGAAAGATTAAAATATTTTTCGGTATGTACGTTATGAAAATAATAGCTGATTAGTATACTCACATTTTGGACTTTGGACTTCAGTCTTCAGTGTAAAATTGAGACGACTTGGTTTTCTGCATAAATAAATCCATTATTTTCTGCTAATGAATAGTGTGAATAAAATATATACACAAGACATGCAGACGAAAGAAATAGACGTATTGAAGAGAGAAAGACTAGTGGCTCGTTTTTTTTCCAAGAGAGTTTATTATTATGGAAATAGGGCCCTCTTGTGGAAAAAAATAAGGAGTTTCGCACAAAGACCAACTGTAAAAAAAGGTATGCACTCTAGCACTAATCCTGATCTCTAGAGAACGTTTTCTCCAAATGCTTTATTCCCATAAATGTAAACACCCAGATGTGTTTGACATCACGAGTAACAGCTGACTTCTTGATCAATCCAAAGAGACCGAAATAAAAATGTTTCTTTTATTCGTTATGAAAGTGCAAAGCGGCTTGGAGGGACTAACGGGTGTTGTAATTCTGCTAAAAAAACGTTTTTGCAGGATTTCATACAGTTCAAATTTCAAATTCGACGTGCTGTATTTAAAATGAAGGTCAGTTTAAAAAAATGAAATCCAGGAAGTTGCAAACACTCGGGCCTTGTATATGGATGTGAGAAAAGCTTTTATAAATCGTTTAATAATGAGCAGCCTTTAGTGCAGCATTGAGATCACTGAATGTCCGCCTGCGCCGGAATGGGGAAAAAGCGGACATTTTTTTTAACATTTCATGATAGAATTAAAGTTTCCTTCTACAAGGGACCTGTTGTACATACTTGAAATTGCACGACTTTCATTCGCAGCATTGACAGATACTAGTTTTGTATCGGTTGTTCGTGATTAGATAAGAATTTGACCGGACAGCCCGTTGATAGATATTGTGTGCGGTTTTGTTAACTCTCAACATCATAACAATGAAGTCTGAAAAGGGACACACAGGTCGAAACAACGTGTATCTTAGACTGTGTGTCTTCTATCTAAATGTTCCAGCTGTTCTTTACCAGCGTGAAAAGAAAGAGGGACGACGCCATCTACGGGTGATATTCTTGATGTCACTACGGTATTTGCAAAACCAGCGGAGGTGTCAAAGGACGCAGTAAAACCCCATTTCACAGCAGACTGTTTTATGTTCAGAATTGCAAAACGGGTTATTAAAAAGCCTGCCAAATCAGTTGTCTGGGACAACTGACCAACGGTGTTCGAGAAGCTGCTTAATAAATTATTGTTATGTATTACAGATCATGAAGCCAAATTAAAGATGCACTTCATAAAACGCCTGTCGCCAAGCTTGTTTCAGTATGAAGTCCAGCGGAATTTTGCGGTGGGTGAAGAGCCAAGTCAGCTCTTGGCCTGTTTTTTCCTGCCAGCTGCCGCGTAATATCATTTAAGGAGCGTTGCAGACTGACGGGTCTCAAAGCCCAATAGCACAGGACTCCTGAAAATATTTCTTTCCCGCTGCAAGAGGAGCGCCCCCAGACATTTTTAATCTCGATTTGCTGTCGTTCTAATTCTCCAAAAAGACCTTCCGTAGAGGATCAATGAAAGTTTATTTTATAATCCCCCATCGTATCCCCCCTACCGATTCCTCTAACGCGCCGAGCGCTGAGCACCAAGGAATATCGCATTACTTCTTCTCGGCTTTTTCTACTTTATTGCTGCTCTGAACAAATCTGGAAAGAAGCAATTTCCAGCCCTGTTGCATCATCATTTTTTTTTTTGTCTAAGTGTTGCTGTACCCGCGCGTATTCTCCACCCCTTTTCCAGGAGCCCCCTCACTCCATTGGCAGAGCAGCGAACACGTTTCGCTCCGGAGAACATCAGTCGCCACAAGTTACCGCAAGAGCGAGTCCGCGTTCCGTGGACTTGCGGTCTCTGAATCATTTGCACCGTTATTCATAGCATCCGCGCGTCTCTCCAGACTGAGGGTCGTGTTTCCTGCAAAATGGAGAAAAAAAGCGAGAGTAACGGGCATGCTGTCTCTGAACGTCCGATAAGGATAGACGAAGCCGACGGGAAAAGTGGGCGAAAAAAGACTACAAATAAGTTCATGCTGTTTTTTAAAAGAAACCTCTTAGTTATACTGACGGTCTCCGGCGTCTTGGTCGGTGTTGGCCTTGGTATGGCCGTCAGGAATTTGAATCTCACCCGGGCACAAATGACATACTTCGCGTTTCCCGGAGAGATGCTGTTAAGGATGCTGAAAATGATCATTCTTCCCCTGGTGGTGTGCAGCTTGATTTCGGGTGCGGCAAGTCTGGATACTCGGTCTCTGGGGAAACTGGGCGGAATCGCTGTATCTTACTTCTTGGTGACCACCCTAATCGCTTCAGCTATTGGAGTAGCTCTTGCATTTATTATTAAGCCAGGAGTGGGTGCGGGGGCTTTGAATACTAACGACCTCGGGTTAGGACCCGTCACCGCCAGCAAAGAGACCACAGACTCCTTCTTAGACCTTGCAAGGTAATATCTGGTCTACCTTTCAGTATGATGTTTGAATGCGTTTAACTATGTACACAGAAAACTACAGCAAGCTTCAAAATGGTTGGACTTTTAATACAATCACCCTAAATGAAAACCACAAAATAACACAAGTTTTCTATAGATATGTGTTAGTTCTCTTATTTTTGTTCATAACGTTGCTAAGATCTTTAGTGAGAATGCCTTTACTGGTTTTTAGAGCACTTTTTATCATTAATTAGATTACAGAGACTGTAATTACAAAAAATCAGTCATCGCTTATAAGACAAGCAGCACTCGCTGGCCAGTACTTACGATGACCTAGTTACATCCGAAAAAAACAAAACAAATGCCCCTTTCAAATAACACTTTTAACTAAATCTTTTTATATAGGGCAATACTGTGACAAATCCTTCTGCACACTTCCCCTTATCCAGTCACAGTTTTATTTTCATTTTTGCCACATTTAACATCTCATTTGATACGTTTTATAAATGTTTGGTCTTAGCTCTTTATCAACATGCAAAACACAGTTCATATGTTTATAAACTCTTCTTTGCGTATAATGTTGTTATGCTTTCTCTTATCCAGTATAACTGTGTCTGGATAACAACAATCTAAGGGGAATTGATTGTTTTTTAGGATGACAACTAGCCTAAAAAGATATTTCCAGAATAAAGGAAGTTTTCAATTAAACAATATGTGTACAAGTGCAATCAGAACTGATTTCTCAACATGAATCTGCTGAAGGGTTCCATAAGAAATTATTTACAATTGCTTTGGTTGCCTATCAAATTACCTACAGCCATTTCAAAATTAACAAGAAAGGACTTTGTTACAGAACTTGATTGGTATCATTGCTCTAAGAAGTTATGGAAGGTTTACCTAGGGTCTCTTTGCTTATTGGAAGAAAGCACATTTATATTATGGAAATTTAAAGAAACAGTTCTTGCTGTTTTCAGCCATATATGGTTTGATTAACTCACTTCTCTGTCCTCTGTTACTTATTTCCTTTAAACCAATACTGTCTGGGATTTATACACTCTGGATTTAAGAAAGCAATTAAAAAATGTATTACAATTTAAATCCCCATAAAAAATAAATCAATAACAATATTATAGGAATGGTTAAGACCTAATAGGACACACCTGGAAATGAATGTGTTTTTAGAAAGCAGGCTGAGCTTTTAAGGCTATCAGCAGGTAATCTTGAGAGATGTGAGTTGTTTACAATGTCCTGTTCAAGGCTAGTGGTTGGGAGAATCTGCAGGTGCTTGTCTTTTCTGGTGACTCACAGTGGAAGAAAACTTTCCAAAATACCCAATATTCTTCCAAGCACTGTGTTGCATAATAGCATCATAGATTTCCCTGAATTCAATGCAATTTGCTATTCATGGCAGTCCAAGTTTGTCACAGACTTGAGAAACCATAAATGCCTGATAAATACTGTCATACAGTGGCCACTAATACAGCATTCATTAAAATAGAAGATTAAAGCTTCATTGTCAGACAAAGACTGCCGGGTGTCAGGCTTCTTCTGTGGATTTGAAAGGATCTCTCACCCTCTTAGGTAGCAGAGTTCTGTGATTTGCTGTCAGTTCAGTGGACGTGGTGTGGTAGCAAGCTGAATGCTCACTCACACCAGGTCTTGAAGTGGTTACTATGTGAACAGGGGAAAGTGTTTTAATTCATCAGCCTCAGGATCCACTTGAAGCCTGTTTGCAAAACGGCTTTGTATTTAAAATCCTAGATGGTCAGACATGGGAAGATAAGTGATTTAGATAGATAGATAAGACTTTATTGATCCTAAAGGGAAATTGATGGATAAGGAGACGGGCACCACCCAACGTGGGGCTCAAACCCACGACCCTGAGATTAAGAGTCTCATGCTCTACTGACTGAGTTAGTCAGGTGCTAATTTCCACGCACTAGTTCTCCCCTTTCTTGCTCAGGAGTGTCTTTAAGTCCAACTTGTACCATTATGAAAGTGGTAGGTCAGGTCTTTTTTCTGTAATTTTGTATAATAGAAGATTGTATTCTGTACATATTAATTATAAACATTAAACACTCTCTTCCACATGCTGTCTGATTGAGTGTTTGGTCTTGTTTTCACCCTGCTCTTGTTTTCCTCTTTATTAAGGAACCTGTTTCCCTCTAACCTTGTTGCTGCGGCCTTTCGCTCGGTAAGACCCCCTTTGCACTTTGCCTTAAATGATTTATCTTGTGCCACGAGGAGGTCTTCCTAAAGCGCAGTGTCAATGCCATGTTTGTTCGTGTCATTTCTCTTTACCTTGTCATTTCGAAACTTGGATTGTCACATAAAGGAAGCCCCATTATCAAAAGGCCATTTTTCAGACAGCCAGACACATCTCCTTCCTTCCTCAGTTACAGAAGCAGGAGGGTTTCTATGGCAAGCTCATTGCAGGCTGGCCATCTCCTCGGCCTGTGAACACATTGACTGCTAACTGCTTTTACTTTGACTTTTACGAGAGTTAAGGTGCCGTGCTTTAAAAAGGAACAGCTCATTCGACAGACCATTTGGCAGAACTGGTCTGTCATGGTCTGGTCACCTAATGCCAGAATCCGAGTGGACCTTCCTTTAACTGATACACACACGCAGGACTTTCCCTTCATCTCATCATCTGAATCAGTTCCCCCAAAAAGTCATAAATAAAAACTCGGATGAATGCGGATCCAGCAGCCGCAACCATTCACATGGCATCTCTCAATGTGGAGAACGACACAGCCTTGCATTTTAAGAGCTGGTTCCCTGGATAGAGTCCAGTACTTTGTGGAAAGAAAAGGCCCTCATGTTTTGCTGGCACGGGCACCCGGTCTGTCCTCGGGATGTTTAAAAAATTCAGGAGTACTGTGCTTTCTTTGCAAAGGCCTGATGCTGCACAGACTGCTCTGGCAGTTTCTGGAATGCCCATACAACTCTGGAAGAGTGCAGATTCCATCTCTCAGTGGATAGCAACCAGCTATCCAACTCTCTCCAGCTCCCAGACTTTCTTCATTACCAGTCCAGAGGGATTTAATCCCTCATTCACCCTGCTACAAAGGGTACAATGTGTTTCCCTTCTGAAACAAGAAGGGCTATGATGAATGCTCTGCAGTAGTCAGGCTTGGCAGCTTCTAACTTTGAGGGGAAAAAAACCCACTTGACAGTATCGGCCTGGGTTACAAAACAGGCGTTTTCCCCTTTTAATTGGTCTAGTTCAACTTTTTTTGACAAATTAATATTAGACCTCGTTAACTGGGTACCACTATTTGTGTCATTACAGAATTAATTCAAACATAGAAAGTCCAATGAGCCACTGAATTAAAGCATGAATCAGAACAGTGCATATAGATGTCTAAGTCCATTCCAGCCCTCTTGTATGAATCAGCTTGAGACTTTTCAGGTTTAGATAGTCTTCTCTCTTTAAAGAAACATATCCTTTTTTTCGAATTTAGGTCTCTGATTGTTCCTTTTTTGGGAGGAACATACAGAGTTTACACTGATGTACATATAAACCACATTTGATATTTTTAATAGACAAAAGAGGAGCTCACGACTTTGCAACTTGCCACATTCAGGTGTTCTGTTAAATGACATGGAATATGGCCAGGAGTTAAAGCACACTCAGGATGAGGAACAGGTTAGGAGAGATCAAACCTGATTAGGTTTATACTCTCAGAGAGTGAAAGCAAAAATGATCTTTCTACATTGCCTGGGTGCTGACTCCTGTTGTATCAACTTAAAAGAGAGTTCTAATGTGGCTGTGTTACACTGCAGGGGCAAAAGAGAAAGTATGTTTAGACTGTAGCACAATCAGAAGAATGCAAAGAATGCAAAGGCACTAAATAAGCTGAAACTGGCATTCAGGACAGAAAACAGTTGACAGTACTAGAAGAAAAAGTGTTTGCACCTGTTTGACCTCAGAATCGTAAACCTTTAGAAGATAAGAGAGTGTGGTAAAATTGCTTCCCCATTATTGGCATTAGTTACTTATTTAAATTAAATGCAAGAAAATAAAGCTAGCAACTACAGTGTGGCACACCTGAGAACATAGAAAGAAAACTGAAATAATGTCTGTAAGGTGAATTAAAACCTTATGTGTTACTCTTCTGTCTTTACAGTATGCAACTGATTATAAGATCATCTCAACTGGAAACACAACTCATGGAAATGTCACCTACCAGAGGGTATGTAGCTACAAGAATATTTCAGCATGCACTACTTTTTCTCTACTCTTTCCTTGGTCTTGCAGGAATGTTGTGTCTCTAGGAGACTTGCTTCGTACGCGATTTTGAAGAATCGTAGCAGTCTGGGTACAGGGTGATTTGTTGATATCACCATGTTGATGGTTCGTCTGGTTTCCTGTGACGGGCTGGGGAAGAGAACAAAGACTCACACTGATCTCTTTAATCTGTGTGGCAGAAAGATGGCAAAACGGCATGTTCTCAAATACGCCGGAAACAGTTCTGGCTGGAATACAGAGGCTGAGGTCAGATGAGTTCTTTGCAGCAAAGTAAACACACTGAGCTCCAGCTTCTTGAGCCACTAGGTGCACTGTGTAAATGCGAGGTAGCAAAGGGATGGAAAAGGGAGAGTCAAACAGGAATGGTAAACCTGTAACATCCAGCTGTCTTTAGAAAGTTTTTGTAGATGTTATCTCTGTAAGGTGACAAGCAGACTCTGTTCACCAAGGCACTACGAGATAGAACCATATATTAAAATTGCACCCTAAAACAGAAACACATAACACGCAAAGTAAGCATTACATCTTTTCTTAGGCAGATATTGGTAGTGCAGGAAATTCACAGTACTGGTCAACTATTCACGTTTGAATCATGATCAAAACTCAAATGGATGGTTTATCTATTCACAATAAATAGTAAACATGAATACTTACAAGAGCACAAGAGCAGTGCTGCTGTGAACATGGGGCAGGTAGAAAAGGGGGGATGTGATATGCCATGGGTGCTATGGAGCTCCTGCCTTCAGTAGTCTTGCTTGTTTAAGTCTCCAGCCTTCCATGTGAGGTGCAGGAGAGCAAGAACAATGCTGTTATGGTGTTTGCTGTGCAATCTGGCCAGAAGAGTGACTGGTAGAGAAAAGAGGAATACTTGTGGATAGTCAGAAAGGGCTTGGGAAAAGCTAAAGTCCCTCAGATGAGAGACTGGTAAGTGGTTTGGCCTCCCTATCTTTTGGATAGGCCTGTGATCCAAGAGTGTACTCACGTCTCCAAAAAAGGGGCCTTTTGTTTTCCTTTGTCCGTTTCATTTCATTCTAAGATGAAGTTGAAAGAGCCCTACTAGCATGAAGTTGTACTGTTAAAAAAAAAACCTGTGAAAGGTGCTTTCTTACTGTTTCTCTGTGGGAATAATTTAGCAGTGGAAGGCTCGATTTAAAAATGGTAAGATCCTGACTTGGCATAGTGTCCCTGAGAATGTGGAGTCATATGATGATCTCCCTGTGTCTAGGTCATGTGTGTGTTATTGCACCATTTCTCTCCTTCTACACTGCAACTTGGAGAACAAAAAGTGATAGCCATCTTACAGTTTAATTGGTGGGTATTGTTGTAACAGATGAGACACGAAAAAGAAAAAAATTGGCGCTATGTACCAGTCTGTGTAACGTCCACTGTATACTATAATAGAGGATGTGAGAAAAAGCAAGTTCACCGGGTCACATGCAAGAAATTATCTATGAAATATCAATCTTGCTCAAGAAATAGATGTCAATCGCTATTGTTCCGTTGCTGTGTTCAAGCAACTGTGACAATTGCTAAAAGAGTGTTCAAAGTTGCAGTGAGTGATATGTCCATACAAAACTGTCAAGTTTCAGGGGTGGATTAAAACTACATTTGTTTTGTCTGGAAGCAGCCAGGCAGTTAGTCAGTTTAAATAGCACTGTGTTTGCACAGACAATCAACTGTACTTGCAATAGGGGTTTCTGTTATAGCAGTAGTGGCTGTGCTGGATATTGTATTGCTACAGATTGATGAGTATAAATGGCTGTATTTCCTCCACATGTGAATATGTAAACCTACATACAAAGCTGCTTTTAATGATTGTGAAGAGGACTAACAGTTCACCTTAGATGCTTAACAGGTGCAATGTCCGCTCTTGAATTTGTAATGTGAATGGCCAGTGGATTACAAAACCCATAGAATAAGCAGTGCAAGACCAGTTCAGGTAACCAAATTAGAAGGAATAAAAAAGAGAGAGCACTGCATGTTGGGAACGACTGAGTTTTTCCCAGACGCATCCCTTATCTTAGATGTATGGCTGCACATACTGTGCACATACAGGGTGTCCTTAAATCTTCTACTAACTGAGTCTGTTTTAAATGAAATGCAATTATTTGTTCCTTTTCTTAAGTATACAGCATATGCTGCCTGGACATATTAAAGGCTGATCTGTACGACCCGCCAGGGCTGTTGGGGTGTTGGTTGTCCTGTAGGGAACCTAGCCTGTCTACTGCAGATGAAGTGTCCCCCTATTTTCATATTCTAGGGGTGCTATAAGAGACAAGTGCTGTGCTGTGCCCAACTCCCCCAGAAGCTGCTCCATACCCCACCAACACGACTGAAAGAGAAAATGAGAGAGGGAGCCACCCACTGCGAAGTGATAAATTCACCACAGGAAAGCACAAATGAGCAAAGGAGACTCCCTTCATTTGGAAAATGAAAAGAATAGAGTAAAAGTGCCCTTTGCCCCCCCCACCCCCGCCATACACACACAGAAATTCTGTGATATTTAGAATTGGTATGCTCCCTGCCCCCATAAAAAGCCCCAGCCTGGCCACTGCCCTGCTGGAGATTCTTCTGATATCTTTTAATATTCCTTTCTCTCTGGTGCTCCAGCTGTAGAATAGTGTGAGTGTTGCCTTGAATCTAGGACTTTTCTTCCAGTACCAGCTGTCACTGATCTGTTCACATGTAGATCCCCGTTGGCACAGACACAGATGGCATGAACATCCTAGGCCTGGTCCTCTTTGCGATGGTGTTTGGAGTGGCCTTGCGGAAACTTGGCCCTGAGGGAGAGGAACTGATCCGATTTTTCAACTCCTTCAATGAAGCAACGATGGTCCTTGTCTCTTGGATTATGTGGTAAGTGGCTGAGAGCTGATGGTCCGTGTTTTTCACAGCTAGTAGAGCTCATGTTCAGAACTTGAGGTGCTTAAAATATGAATGGCAAATAATCTGAAAAAATGCCTATGTAAATGTTAATAATGTTTATAATGTGTACTGAAGCATTTGGAATTTGGACTGAAAAAATCATATTATATCTTAATTTAAATATAAAATCCCACTAGAGCATGCAGTACATGTCTGAATGTCTGTTGTAATGTATATGACAGTTATACTGTACATTACACCCTTTAAAGCTTTTGAATATGTCTGTGCTTGTCAGTGCTAATACGTCTATAAGCAGGTCCTTATATGTCATTTTAAGCATTAAACTCTCTGTAACAAAAAAACAAAGTATATCCAATG
Source organism: Lepisosteus platostomus (assembly GCF_059453375.1). NCBI lineage: Eukaryota > Metazoa > Chordata > Actinopteri > Semionotiformes > Lepisosteidae > Lepisosteus > Lepisosteus platostomus. The sequence goes on along the minus strand of NC_142627.1, from coordinate 13,371,290 downwards.
GTACATAAAATGTAGTGGAAACGAGGTTTTACTTGATTCACGCAAATCAGCTCAAGACCCGTAATCATCACACAACCTGTAACAAATTACACAGTGAAGGGAGTTCCCATGTGGTTCCCAGTCTTTATTTAATTGTCTCATCTTTATCCTTCCCCTGAAAAGAATGGTAAGGTGGCTTGTGAAGCTGTACTTTCTTTTGACCAGGTATGTGCCCATCGGTATAATGTTCCTGGTTGGCAGTAAGATCGTGGAGATGGATGATGTTGTCCTGCTGGTCACAAGTCTGGGGAAGTACATATTTGCATCTATTCTGGGACACGCTATCCATGGAGGGATAGTGCTGCCTCTTATCTACTTCGGACTCACTCGCAAAAACCCCTTCAGCTTCCTTTCTGGCCTCATCACGCCTTTTACAACTGCTTTTGCTACCTGCTCCAGGTAAGCACGGACAGCGGAAGCAAGCACTTCTGGTTTCCATCCGCACTATCATAAAGGTCTTGAATGATTCACATTGACTTTTTTAAGCATGTGTTCAAAGTCTCCATGCAACACCAAATTTCGACCACACTTTTCCACTCGATGTATTTTTGTGTGTCGTATTCTGAAGTAACTTGGCAAATTCACCTGCATACATTACCAAAAACACACCACATCAGTCAGGCCACAGTTTGTAACGTACAGTATGGTACCAAAAGGTTAGTTTTAGACTTATAATAGGGCTAATCGTCCCATTACAAGCTTCTGGGCTTGATTTTCAATCAAATCAATACACACAAGCATGTATGGATTCCAGTGAGGATCTACTGAAAAACGAATGAGTTTTCCTGCAGTGGACTTTGTGTGCAGACTGTTCCGATGAATTCTCCCACCATCCACTGCTATTAAAAGAGTTGTTCCGTCCACAGGGAAAGAAAGGAAATGTATTCTGTGTAGTCTTTTGTAGGCTTGCAGTGGCTCTTAGCAGGAAGGAGTAAGAGTAAGTACATTGTCAAGAGGCACGTGGAGAATAAGAGGTCTCTCAGGAGTGGCCCACTGTTTCTCTCTCGGCAGCTCAGCCACTCTTCCTTCCATGATCAAATGCATTGAGGAGAATAATGGAGTGGACAAGAGAATCAGTCGCTTCATCCTGCCCATTGGCGCTACAGTCAATATGGATGGAGCTGCCATCTTCCAGTGCATAGCCGCAGTCTTCATCGCCCAGCTGAACAACATTGAGCTCAACGCTGGGCAGATCTTCACCATCCTGTATGTTGGGATACATTTCTGATAACACCATGAAAATACAAAGTCATATCTAAAGATTGCTTAAATTATCTTTTGAAATGAGTTCAGAAAATGCCTTCAACAGAATTAAAACAGCAGCTGTCTGTTTTATCATGATTTTATTTGAAAGATATAAATTATTAGTGTTCATGCCACCATGACATTCCTCAACAGTGTGAAGTCCTTTACCAAGAGAAGACCAAATTAGAGTGTTTTGCAAACACTAGTAACAATGGTTTGCCATTTAATGTAAAAGAGTCAAACAGTTTTTCAGTTTTAAAGCAGATGTCAAGTAGTTGTTAAGAGCTGTCTCTTAGCAGGTCTAACTGCATATTTACACCCATCAAGCCCTGTAGATATATGACATATCTTGGCTCAATATGTCATTATACACGAAATAAGCAGTATTGCTTATATTTAATTGTAAACAAGTATGCTTAAATAACTTTAATATTTAAAAGCAAAAAGTAGCAATAAGTGGTATTTTTTGATGAATGGGAAATGTTTACCTCATGAAAATCCCAGCTTGTGTTCAGTCAAACTATCAGTTCTGATTAAGTTTTCTTTTCTCTTGGGACACCAAGCTGTGGGGCATGTGATCCTCTAACCAGTTGCTGCAGTTCAGCCACCTCTGGGGCAGAGTGTGAGAGCCAAGCTGACCCAGCAAATCACAGTGCCGCAGCAGAGTTAGCATATGAGGGGCAGCAATGTGTTTCTCATGTTCCTCACCTTCCTCTTCTAGTGTGACTGCAACGGCGTCCAGTGTAGGAGCTGCTGGAATCCCAGCAGGGGGGATTATCACCATTGCCATTATTCTGGAGGCCATCGGGTTGCCTACTAATGACCTCTCTCTCATGCTTGCTGTTGATTGGATAGTGTAAGTACCCTGGGCATCCCACCCACCGACTCCCCACACAAGTGGAGTGTTACAGGACAGGATGTTTTTCCCAACAAGTATTAACAGACCAGGTATGCTATTCCCACTGCAGTGATCAAGTGACAGGGAGAACTTTGAGCTGCTGTAGTCTGCCATAATGGCCCAGTCGTTGGATAAGGTCTCTAACTGGGTTTGCTTAGTTTAAAATCTATTTCCCTGTATCTGAAAAATCTCAGTCCCTTTCTTTTTGCTGCCTAAATCCAGGATATTGCACTGTCTAGTTGACAGGGATATAGAATGTTTTTTCTTCCCCCCCCTGAAATGCATACTTTTTTATACCAAAGCCTATAGCCGCTACCCAGAGAAGATCATTGAGCCGTATGCTAAAACTGAACATAATGTTCAACTGTGTGTCCGGCTGTGTTGTACTGTTGTGTAAAGCACCGTATGGATAGGCCCCATCTAGATAAAAAAGGGTCAGATCTGCCGAGCTACAAGACTACTTTCACTGCCATTATGAATAGTTATAATAGCAGTGAAAACACATTGAAGAGTCTAAGCAATTAATTCCTTATTTTTACCAAGTAAGTTAAAAAAAGACCAGAACACTCGAGAGGTAGAGTAACTTGTTTTTAGTCTCTTTTAATATGCTTTTCGACTAAATGACTATGTAGTTCAGGTGGGTAGCTGCGTCAGCATGCGTAGGCTGCAAAGGAACAAGTAATAGGTTTATTCCATGCTGAAAAAAAGAAGAAAGGGAACACAACGTTTCGGCCGTGGAGCCTTCTTCAGGTGTGAGAGAGACACCTTCACACCTCTCTGCACCCATTCTGACTTCACACCTCTTGATTGGCCTCTCTTTCTGTCCCCTGCTCCCGCCTCTCACTCCTCCTCCCTCTCAACCTTTGTTCTCCCGCTACTTTACCTTTGCCTACTGCCCTGTCTCTCTCACACCTGAAGAAGGCTCCACGGCCGAAACGTTGTGTTCTCTTTCTTCTTTTTTTCAGCATGGAATAAACCTATTACTTGTTCCTAAATGACTATGTGTTTGGTAATTATGTGATGATAGGGCGGTATTTATCACTTACAGCAGGTGATACATTTATTTTCCCACGGCAAGGTGCTTGCGCGTTGCGTGCTTGAGGCAGAAACAGCCTCTCTTACGCCTGCGCTTGCTATCCTAGGGACCGGACTACCACTGTGGTGAACGTGGAAGGGGACGCCTTGGGCGCGGGGATTCTTCACTTTATCAACCAGAGGGAGAGCAGGAAGGACGTGCCGGAGCTGGGAGAGGTGCGAGTGGAGGCTGTCCCCAACAGCAAGTCGGAAGAGGAGACGTCCCCCCTGGTCTCGCACCACAGCGTGCCGATCCCTGCGGCCGGCGGCGCAAAGCCGGGCTCGACGGAGTCAGCACTGTGAACTGGGAAGACCTCCCGACTTTGTCAAAAGAAAAAAAAAAAGGCGTTAGTTATAACTGGTCTTTCTGAGATGCCAGCACCCCTGCTAAAAGCTTGAATGATTTTTTTCCCGGCACCTTTTACAGAGAAAGTGCCACGGCTAGGAGGTAGGCTCAGCCATACTTTATGATGATACTAGGAACATAAGAACCACTAATGACATAATTTCTCCTTACAGACCTTGCTGCTGTGTTTGCATTACGACTGTGTGCTGTATTTTTCGACAATTTGATTTAACCGTTATTCATTCCTAACTTTGGAAAAGTCTCTCTCTAGATACCTGAATTCGGTGGTCTAACCTTAAAAAGCAACACACGTAGCACGAGTTTACATTCAGATATACTTTAACTTTGAGTGCCTTTGCGTGTAGAGTTTAAGTAAAACTGTAAATTTTCTAAACATTTCCGTGGATATAAAATCGACATAATGTTCATACTCCCAACTTTTTCTGTCAGAGTATCCCTTTCTCATTCAGATAAGCTTACTGCATGTCAAAAGCTGAAAAAGCATCTAATGCTTCTTTCTTATGCCATTTCTTCAATGATTAAAGGAATCTAATACGTTTCTCAATATTCCAGACTCTAGATTAAAATTCTAAAAATAATTCCAGTAAATAAAAATGGAGTTAAAAGTACAGTAAAAGATTGAACATTACGTTCCAGTAAAAGATCCCTAGGACTCATAATTCTGGAGATGAGCGTTTTCATATCAGTCCACCGTTATTATCTCCGAATGAAGCAGTGCTGCCCCCTTTGGGAGAAATGGTTTAATTGCGTCTCACATGAGGCGTTATTGTTGGGTAACCAGAAATGTTCAGGGAAAACAAAGCGGTAGCAAAAACAATTGCTGGAACACAGATACACAGATCAAACCACCATTCACTAAGCAGATGCTTTCTGTTTTATTTTATTCACAAGAAGATCACAGTCACTTTAAATGTTTTTTTTAAATACATTTAAATTGACTTGAAATGATATTTTTTAAATCAGGATGGAGAGTCATACGAGCAGAAGGGCACGTTGCACACCTAGATCGTATTATAATGAACCGCGGGACACTCATCTCCATATAACTCAAAATAACTGTGGTGCTCTTGAAATCAGCAGAGGATCCTTCCATGAGCAGAAAGTTGTGAAATTAACGGTGATGTAACAAATATCAGAAACCTCAAGACTGCAACATCTGTATAGAATCTTGCGCTTCAGATGCATCTGTAAGATAAAACCGGTAGTACAACGTTTCACTTACAGTATAGACAGTAGACGACCACTGGCGAGGACACAGTCTTTGACTTTAGTTTCGAAAACATTTGCACTCCGATTAGCTGACTAATACTGTGCAATTCAATGATAGAAGCTGGCTAACAAATGCACTGTATTAATAAATACAATTAACGTAATGCACAGATGGACCACACAAAAGATATGGCAACAGATTAATTTATTCTATTTTTTAAAAATATTTACGTCTACGTTCTTTGGCATACTTTACATAATTTATTGAAAATAGTGCCAATATTGTACTAACTATATTTTGTATTAACATACGCCCTGTTCTTTGTCTTGATTGTCACGGGTAGTTATTGTTTTAAATGGCTTGGGCATAGACCAATCCTATATTTCCTAGGGCACTTATTGAAATCCTGCTGTTGTAAAAGGTGCTCTGACCACTGTCTTCAGTTCTGTACTTTGTAATCGTGCTGTCACTTTGTACTTTTCTTTATAATAACATTAAAACTGTGAAATATTGTTTTTCATCCCCTTTATTGTTTTGTATTTCCTGTTTTTTAGGGTATAATTGTCACAGCCATCTCCCCTCACCGCTTTGAAATAGATATTTTGTGTAAGAAAAATAGGATGACGAAAGCATTTCTAAAGAATACGAAAGGATAGTAAAGTGAAGTTTTTTTGAGTCCGAGAAGAACTGGAAGGGCAGTTATTTTATCTAACTGAATTCGTACATTTGGAGTGATTTTTTTTGTTCGCCGGAAGGTGTCGCTGCTCCTTTTGATAATGTCGGTCGCACATAACGCCTTAATCCTCCAATTTTTTACACTCACATGAAGACATACTGTACAGCATCTTGAATTTGTGATCCGCTATTTCCATTGTGCGCCACGAAGTTCAGAAAGTTCATTTTGCATACTTTTAACGCTAAATTTGATTTTGAAAATAAATATGGAGAATTAATGATTTAAATCTGTGGATGTGGCCAGAACAATGCGCGCTGTGTATACGACATTGGAATGTCACCATTCAAAACGCACTTTTCTGTAATCAAAGTATTGATTTTAAATTGTCTAATGAATACACCTACAGTGGATCCCGATGTTCATTGACTCTGAATAAAACGTCATTGTTCAGTAACAGATAATACAGACCCTTAGACCGCGATCGGTGTGGCTTCTTTCTATCGGGGAGTAGACTATGAAAACTTGAATTTACCAAGAAAGCTGACGCTTTACTAACACGATACTGTACATATCACAGTTCTACATCAGAAAAGAATGACTAAAAACTGCGTAAAGTCCTTCATCTCAAGGTAGTCTCACTCTACAGACTCAACGACGCTGAATATGAAAAGCTAACCGTCTTTATTTTCATTGGCTGACAATGGTCTCTTCCTTCGCCCCGCCTGTTTGTTTGTGAACCATTTCCTTCTGAATGGCTGTCAGGGCGTCTCTTTAGGGGACTTTTAATCATTTCGGACTGATTTGCTAGCGTGCAGGTAAAGTTTAGAAATTAACTGGCTCCAGCACTCCGGGCTCGGGCAGAATGCGTCCCGAAGAGAAGGTAAGCATGGGTCGGAAAACGTGAAAAAGAAGGGGTTTTCAAGCGTGCAGTGGAGAACAAGAAAATAACAGTTATGATTTGTTGTTGTTACTGTTGCAAAAACAAAAAAAAAAAGGAACGAGCAGTTACATATGTATAAACGGCCTGATGTCCGTGATCTGGCATTTGCTGCAGCATCGCTTTTTTTACTTACGTAGCTAATGTGCCATCTGAGATTCTTGCATCTTGGCTGATATCCAACACATCCTAATAATAAAGGATAATATTAATGAGCAGGGCCGTCGCCTGGGTTTTCCTGTTACAATAACCTTCTCGGTAGTCTTATCCTTTGTTTAGCTAACGGTTTTGCTCTACTAATTTGTCCGATTTTATTAGATATCAGTCTGTCCCCCCCTGCTGCAGTCAGGACCTTAGTAGTGGAGCACGAAGTAAAATTAATTTTCGCTTTGTCTTTTTTTTTTTATTTGTAATGGAAGAACCATCTTATATTTTTGACCACCTGATGAAAAACCCTCGGTGCATGCTTATTTTTCAATCTGAATATGTTGCACAGATCACTGCGGTGTTAGGAAGGCGTATTGAAAAATAGAGACAATAATATAAAAAGGGTTTTCGTGCATTTCTTCCCTCTACAAATATATGAGCAAATACAGCTTAAATATACACTAAATATACATTACATTTCACAAGCTGTGCCAGAAACTGTCATTGTGAATTTCGCGGGGAACAACGTATTTTTACTTAAATCTTGGACTTTTTTTTAATGCACCGTATTTGTTTCTAAGGGTGACATATAGAAACAAAACACACGCTCGAACAATTCAGAGACTTCAGTTCATCTTACCAGCTAGTCCCTGTAAACAGTAAAGAACAGTTTCCTTATCTTAAAAAATAGATTTAGTTTGGTAACTGAACTGACACACAGCTAAGAAGTTGACGGAAATTGTGGTGTTAGTAAGTGCCTTTGTTCTGATCATTTGTTAGAAACTGCAGTCTACCTGTTGCCATGGCGTCTGATATAGTTCACAGATTATGATTTTCAGTTTGGTCACTGCTGGATCTCCCTTTGCGGTAGATTGTCTCTGATCCAGAGGTACATAACACTATCTAAACCGTTGAAGCCTCTTTCATCTTTAAAAGGTCTATTTTTATCTGATGGGACCAGAAAAAACCAACAGGAACCATCAGCCTGAATAATTTTAGCTTCCTTGAATTCAAACATCCTCCTCTAGAACTGTGATTTTAATACAAATCCAGGAAATATTGCCCAGATTTTCTCTGCTCAGACTATTTTTAAATCTTATTTATAGTACTCTATTCTTAAGGGGTCTGTTTTGAAAATATTCATACATAATAAACACATCTTTCCTTGCTGTTTAAGTGTGTTTTAATGTTGTATTTTGGAAGTTTACAAACAGACCTTTTTTGTTCACCAACAGCTTGATACAGTGGAGAACGCAGCAGTGATCTCCATCTCTATTCCCAGAGAGCCCCAGGGCAACCATTAAATTAGAAACTTCAAAAAAAAAACTTTGTGGTCAATTGCAGGTAATCTGTTCAGTGAAGTAATTTAGAAATATTTTGGAACAAAACCCTGAATACCTTTCAGCCCTCAAAGATCAGTGTTTCTTCAATTAAACAAATTACTTGCTAAATTGATAAGTAACTTACAAATGTTATCAATGTTAAGAAACAGGTGATTTTAATAGACATTAGATGTAGATTTATATGTGTGTGTACACATGGAATGTAAGAGAATTTGCATTGAAGCATATCTTTTGCTGTATTTATTAATTTTACTCATGGTCTTCTTTATCAACACTGAAACAATATTCATCAACGCAGGACCAAAATAGCACACTGTAGCTTGAGGCTGATATTCCTCTTGTTCTGCAAAGACAAGATAATTCCTTAATGCTCACTGGTGCTTTCTAGACAATACAGATATTTCATTCGGAGTCTCCTGAGACTGAGAGTAAGGCAGGTATTAAAGTTCCTTCCTTTCATATAGCACTGCTGACTCCAAAGGATGTGAAAGAGCATTGCATATAGACAGGGACCTAATTCATCTGTCTGGGCAACAAGCAGCAGCCCCACCATATTGGAGATCAGGCAGAGAGGTGGGCAATTAGAATTTTAGGCAGGCTTAATAGCCAATACCCATATGAACAATACTTTGGGATCTTTAGTGATGAAGGTGTCTGGATTTTGGCGTCTCATCCAAAGGGCACAACGTCTACAGTGCACTCACCATTTTTAGAAACTCACAAAACCTTCCCCCTCTTCCCGATAATTCTCTGTCTCTCTGATGTGTAAACATGTCAATTATTGCAGTATGGCATCAACATAAGGTTTATCTTTTTTTTCTGTTAAACGTTTACGCAGTCATAAGCACATGAACATCGCAATAGTGTCAGTAAAAACATCACAAGAGTCAATAAACCCTCTGTCATGTATTAAGGCATCCCAAACATTAAGACAGAAGACGTTCTTACTCATATTTACAAAGGGATGCACAGTGTCTGTCAAATGTTCCTATGGTTACTTTTTATATTCTGAAGCCTCTAGCATTTGCGACATACAATACAGTAACTTATTAGGAAACTAATAACTACCTGATGGTGTGGAGAAATTGTTGAACTGTCACAAGTATCAGATTGCTTGAATGGGTCCAAGCAGAACAAGTTGAAGTTGCTAGGTATTGCAGTCTATCTTTTGTTGTATCATCAGGTAAAGGATTAAGAGCAGGAAGAGGTGAATGAAGACAGTGAAAGTTTGTAAACTTAATGCAGGAAGTAAATGAGATATTAAAGCTTGAGTGTACTGTAAATAGTGTTTGTAACCTTCTTCAACTTTCAACTCATTTCTGACCAGGTGTCTGGAACTGGGCTCTCACATCACAGTGTGATTATTATTTATTTGCTGATGCTTTTATCAGAAGCAGTGTACATTTGTAGCAATTTATGCAGCTGGACATTGTTACCAACACAGTCTTGAGTGAATTACGTTGTTCAAGGTGGGGCCAGTAATGCCATCTCATGGATTTGAACCCACAGCCTTGCAGTAATGAGTCTAGGGCCCTAACCTCTCCTCCTCATTGTTATCCCTTATGCCTCAGACTTGTGAAAGTTGCCATGGAAACAGAAGATGGTTAGCATGATGAATTAGGAGTGCTGCTCGTAGGTTTTAGAAAGCACAAGCAAAGTAATCTTCTACGTGTGTATATTGAGATAACATGCAGTCAAGACAAAACCACCCCTTTAATCTAAAAATTCACATTTCTGAATTCAAAATACAAAAAAAAATCTTTTTTTTTGCTTATTTATTTATTTTTGACTGAACCAAAGTTAATGACAGTTGTTTTAGTGTGTTTCAAGTTATCTTTTTCAGCATGCATTATATGCGTTGCAATGTTGTCCAGCCTGTACACTGATCGTTTTCATACAAGACCCTTGTACATCACATCTGCAGAAGGTGGCACTAGAAACTGGATGAAAACAAAACCTGGCTGCATACCTGCTAGAAAGAAGAAACGTTTTCTTTAGTTTTTGTGTCTTTATTGCCATTCATTCTCCACTTTGTTTTCCTTGGGTACAGTAAGTCTGAAGGTTCACAAGCCTGATGTGCTGTACTTGTCTGAAGTAGAAAAAGAAATAAAATCTGCATAAGACAGGTCTCTACCATGCATACAATATTCTGCATCTCAAGCTAATTAAAAACCAAATGGTCTAATTGAAAATGTTAAATTATAGTTGCATTTACAATTCAGGTATCGCTGGCAGAATCTCAATGACGGTGATCTGGATTAAAGAATGTAAATAGCTAGTCTTATTTCATATTTTGAAAATTGATGTCTAATTGCTTTAAAATGATTCTGACCCTTGTAAATTTAGAATATCTAAGTGAATGTATAACTAGAATATCAATTCATTTATTAGAAAAAAGAAATAATAAAGCAATTAGTATTGTTCTGTGTGCAGTGTCAAACCTTTGCTGGCATATTATTCAAAAGCATGACAAGTTTAAATTCTTGACTTTCAATTTGGAGTGTGGTTTTGACTAAATAGGAACTCGTAATGCAAAGTATATTGTGAAATCAATTTTTATGGTATTAAAATAATATTAGTCAGAATCTCGTTTGATGAGAGGTCCCTCTGCAGCCCAAATTATCAATAGTAATTGAGCAGACCGTTTTATCACAAGAGTCTCACTTCATTAATGAAAAGCATATTAAAAGAGCATTTTTTAGCGGTGAGGACTAACCAGCCTGATATTGTTACAAGATATCGTTTTATACAATAACTCAAGCTAGAAGCACATATTACACAGAAAAGGAGCTTTACCAGACTAAATTTGAAAAAAAAAAAAGAAACTCAATAGTATATTCAGTTCATTGTTTTATCTTGGGATTCAGTTAATTGTTTTATCGTTTGGCAGTTCATGCTGTATGAAATCCAGCAACATGTACTACTAAACCAAAAAAGCAGTTCCAGAACATGCCAGATTCCACACATTCTATAACTGTAGGATAGCAGTATTTGATTACCCTTCTAGCAGGATGGTTGAATGAAGAATGGGCCTCTTGATTGTGGGCTGTGAAGCACATTGTGAGAGTCAACAAATGCCAGCATTGTTCTCGGGGCACAGGCAAGCCCAAACTTGCTCTGTTAATGACTTTATAGAATGATTTTTTTTTCAAACAGGGTGGTATACATAGTTAATGTGCAGCTTAAACATTACAAGGTATTGAGTGACATAAAAATACAGGATCTTGGAGGGCAAGCTGATTAAAAAGAGGTAAAATCCATGGGTGACAAGTGCAAATATTCACAGTTCTATAAAAAAGGAGAAGACCATGAGATACTTAAATGTCAGCCATTTTTCAAAGTTGTCTGTAAATCTAAAAATTCTTCAGTTGTTTTGAACAGATTCTTTATTATCAGAACTAATTATTTTTATATTAATACTTTTGTATTTTTTAACTTCTTAAAACCCCTTTTTATCGCCCAATGAAACTCAGAATTACTACCTAGTACTGCCTAAGTGTTAATCACTTATAGGCTATTAAGATCTTTTATGTACAGAATTGTTTGGCCATGGTAACTGTTTATGTATTTCTGTTGCCATTGAATGAAATTCTAATAATGTGTGAGTGGATTTCAGTCTGTAAAGCATATGGCACTATGAGAGTGATATATGCTTTTTTTTTTGCCTTGGATGAGCCCCTGGAGTGTATTAGATCTGGGTTAATTGTCTTTTTATTCTAGAGCAATCACTTCAGCAGTGTGTACAGAAAACATTTCAGGAATGTCTTTTAAAGTGCAATAAAGTAGAGCAGTGATACCGCATTGTAAGATTTATGTACTGTTGTGCTGGGGTGAGTTACATTTGGCAATTGCCAATCCTGACAGTGTAGTCTAAGGATTATAAACAAAAGTGCAATTTATTATTTTTTTTTTGATGGGACAAATCCCTAACGGCTCCATGTGTCTTGTCAGTGACCTGTGGCATGGCACTGGAGAGCAGTGTGGATCCATGGCTCTAGAGGTTGGGAGATCTCCGATGGAACCGAAGAGCTATGGGAGACTGGAGAAGGCGATTCCAAAGCTAGTTTACAATGCGCGTCCACACAGGACCACAGCTGACACGGTTCCTCGCATCGCAAGCAGCAGAAACGGGCCGGGGCTGCCTCTGGACTTGCGCAGGAGAGTTTCAGAGAAGACCAGCCAGAAGAAGAGCAGTGCAATAATACCATCCTGCAGGTATTCCACAGGGAAGGCCAACTATACAATGAGAAAGCCATTGTTTGACACTTCTGCTGCATATACAAAGACAGCATCTCATGCAAACGGAAAGCTCTTTCAAAGCCACTTGGAACAGGTAAGATATTACACAGAACAAATGCAATAAATTAACATGATGCTCTATTTCCAATAGGAGTGTAGCTCCACTCCAGTCAGATTGAAGAATCGCAGGTGAAATAACATAATATTTCTGTTACAATTGTTTTTAAGTATTCTTTCAGCTGTTCTATGGGGTTGTAATTGCTGTTTGTGAGTTTCAGAAACTCTTCTCTTTAAGGTTCTGAAAAGCTCACTAAAGGAGTGGCTGATGCACTATCATTCTCACCTGTGATCTGGTTATCATAAATTCATCATGTATTAAGAGTTTTAGTCCAAAAAAAAGAAAAAGCAGTCGTAAATAGTAAGGTTAGGAGAGCCTGCATACAATTCTGTTTGCCGGAACTGGTTGAAATAATATACTTCAATTAGGGTAGTTCTGAATCCCATGGAGTGAGTGCAGAAAAAAGGCTGAACAACCAAGCAGATCAATTACATGCGTCAATGAGCAATGACAAGTTCTAGTTTTTGTTTCAGTGGAATACAGCGTTTGCCAAGTATTGTAGGCAAGAAAAAACATATTATGTTTTAGAACATGAAAAAATAGAGAAATGGAAAAATCAGGGTGGAGGAATGCAATGTTTTTTGTTTTTAAGGAGGGGCAAGCTGAAGACGAACGTGCCCAGCGCACACGTCAGACTTTTGAATTTCGCTTGAAGTCGCCGGCGGAAGAATTTGAAGACATTGTGGCTGTGCTTTCGGATCAAGACTGTTCGACCGATTCTCAGTCTGAAGACGTGAAGGCACCTTTGAGCGCACTGTGCCTGAAGGAGTGGCGGCCTCCTCACGAGGAAACAAGCTTCTACCAGGAAGGCTCCCTCTCCAGGCCTCACAGACGCTGCGCCTCCAGCCCCCCTCTGGATGTCCGCAGTCTCAGAACGAAGGGGAGCTCGAGAGGGGCTGCAGCTCCGAGGGCTTCTTCTCTGGACACTCACATTCCCTCCTCGCGACTCTCGAGGAGAAGCGGGCCTCAGGTCTGCCAGGCTCTCAGCGCCTCCAGTTTACCCTTACCACGCAGGGGGGCCCCGCCCCTGGCCTTTCGCGAGATGTCGCCGTATCAGGCGGACTACTGGGCATGTGCAATTCCCAGCTCACTACCCCCGTCTCCCAACAGGGATTCACCCGGCTGGGACCCCAATGAAGAGTACCAGAACCTGCTTGATTATACCTACCCTCTGAAACCCAAACATCTGGTTTCCCGGGACGCGTCAGACTGTCGGCTGTTTGCGTCTGATCCATTGATGCGAGACTCTGGGATTGAGCTTGACCATTTCTCTAGCCCGGCTGACAATGCAGAAACGTCAACGAATTCGGAGCTCCTTGGCCATCGATTCTCAGTCCGAGAATCTGCGGGTAGTGGCAGGGAGCGAACCTTCTCAAGCAAAGCCTTAAAGCCGGCAAGTCCATGTCTGAAGGAACTCTCCTCTTCCAAAGCTGATTTTAAAATGTCCAGCAGCTGGTATTCTTCAATGGACCAGGTAGACCTCTCTTTGGAAAACTCCTACTCCAGTTCTGCTTGGCAGGAAATGCATAGTAGCAAGAATGTGGATTACAAGGCGAGGCATGCAAGGCATGGCATCTTTTCATCCCCTGAAGTGCAGCCCACTTATATCCCTACCTCACACATCCTTCCTCCTGACAAAGGATGGGATAGTGATGACGAATTCTGCCCTCTGCCTTTCAGACTGAAGGAGCTGGAGGTTCTATCTCAGCAGTTACAGACCATTTCCATACAGGTGAACAAGCCTGTTGATGCACGCTGGGAGTCCCCCTCCTCACTGGGAAGGGAAACGTTTTCCATTAAATCCTCAACAGCTCTGCTGGAGACCAAGGTGAAGGAGGGATCTGCAGCAAGGGAGCCGTCCGCCTCAGATGTCCCCTGCAGCGCCGGAGTCTCTCGGGAAGGTCAGGAGTTGGGAACCGGTCTGCATAGATTGGGGAGCGACGTCACAAAGCGTAGCCTGAGAAGAGCTGCCATGTTCGTGACTCAGCTGGGAGGATTGCCTCTCTCGGAGTTTCAGAAGACCGAGCAAGCAGACCGAGGCCAGACAGAGGCAAAGGAGTCTCTCGTGCGTCGTGTTCAGGTAGTATACTGATTTCAAGTTGACAAATGTAAAACATTGTAACGTAACACTGTATCGTCATAGAACATGGTTTTCACTGCTTTCTTGCTGTGATGCTCAGTAGATTTCTATCTTGAACAGACCTGGAATTATTCCTGCAGACTTTGGCTGGAGTAACGCTGTGTAAGGCGGTTATCTGTGAGTCAAATGTCTTTTGCATTTCTTTTCGGCCCAGATGTTTTGTATGAACCTGGAAGAGCTAATTCAGTGGCTGTACAAAGTGGTAGAGAAAGTGGACAGCTGGAACCCACCCGCAGCTGACATTGAAAGCATCAAAACCTCTCTCGCAGACTATAAAGTAAGGATACCCGCAGCCCCATGGGTCACAGAAGTGTCGGATAAAAAAAGAAAGCTTGGTTTGAAAAGAATACCTAATTTCTTATTTCACTTTCATTCTTTATTTTAAGTCTTTGTTTTTTCTCTAATTTTTGCATAATGTTTGTCAAAGCATTATTATTTTGCCTTTCTCATGCTAAAAAACAACTAACTCATGAAACCAGAACCTTAACAAATTCAAACCTTCCTCTGACTCTACACTCCAAGCATTTAGTCTGTTGTTTTAATCTGTTGTTTTAACACTTAACATTGTTTTAACATTGTTCTACCTCTAAGCCCTGAATCCAACAGCCTTAAATCAAGCAACTCTAAATGACAGTACCTGTGTAGCCACAGGTGGAGCCAAGTCTTGGTTTCAGGATTCAATATTGGACTGGGATAGTCTGATGTACACTAGCCTTCAAGAGTATTGAGACAGCAGAGTCAAAACTTATTTTTCCTTGTAGAACAAGAA
This sequence comes from Lepisosteus platostomus, assembly GCF_059453375.1. Classification (NCBI taxonomy): domain Eukaryota; kingdom Metazoa; phylum Chordata; class Actinopteri; order Semionotiformes; family Lepisosteidae; genus Lepisosteus; species Lepisosteus platostomus. Next base: position 13,356,088 of record NC_142627.1, on the reverse strand, counting down.
AAAGTAAAGACATTTAAACCCTGGGGGTCATTCATTTAGCTCTCTAAAATTCCCTCTCTCTGGAATTCCCCTACCCAGGTGTATTTGAAATGCTCCTGTCATTCCTAAATTCAGGTACAGATTAACACAGACCCCTTTTTCAGTGAGTTTAGCTTAAAAATGAAATGAACTATTTCGAGTTGGGCGTGAACAGTTCACATACCCTGGTTAAAACGTGTTTCCCTTTCAACCATTTTTCTGCTTTATGGTTATTTGCTCTTCGCTTTGTATTTCTATATCATTTCTGTTGTTAAATCAATTATTGATTTATTTATTTTTACCTTTCAGACAGATACTTTCCCTCAAAGAATGACTGACAAAGGTCATACTTCCCAGTTCTTCTGGAACTCCTGTGGTCAGCCAGGAAGCTGCTGTTCTAAAATCCTCTTTGTCTCCTCAGAGATTCCAGAGGGACGTGGATGCCCAGCAGCCCTTAACTGCGGCTGTTTTAAAAGCCGGGGGAGTCCTGCTCAGCTGCATGAATTCCACCTCCCCAGGTAACTGAGACAGTGAAGGGAAGAGAGATTTCAGAGGGCGGCTGCTGCTTCGTCCACATGCTTCTATTGGAGCATTCCTTTTCTATCCTGGAAGAAGACCCAGTCTTAACTCTTGATTCTGTTTACTTATTAAAACGATTATGGGCTGACTTGTGTCCTGATTAGTCCAGATTCTAATGTGGGTAGGAAAGTAAAACGTTGCACAGTAGCACACCATAACCAGCAAATAGCCCTTCGGAGGAATCGTGTCCTGAATGTACATTTGAATTGCCTCCCAGCATTTTAGCACCCTGGTCCTCATACTGTCTCATGTCTTTAAGCAAGCGGTTTCTCTATCAGTGGTTTAATAATTAATAGCGGTTGACGGGTGGTTAGGGTTACTTGTGTTCGCAAAGGTACGAGGACAAAAGAGAACTACGGCTCAGAAGATTGGATAGAAAGTCTGGGCATGTGAAGTAACGTGTCACCATTCATTTTGATATGCCAGTTTCAGTTTCTACCGCTCTGTCGTTGTATTTGATTTTATTTCTGTTGCTCAGTGTCTGCTCTGCACAGGGTCTCTGTAATGCCCTGTTCTGCCTTGTTGTGTACTAGTCCTGAAGGAAACCCTGGGGTTGATTGAGAGGCAGTCAAAGGCTCTGGAGGTACAGGCGGAGCTCCTGTTCTCCTCCATACTGTCTGCTGTGGACCGCATCGCCAAGACGGAGGCAGAGCACAGTGAGGACTCCAGCACAGATCTGCAGCAGGTAATCCGCAGCACAGAAGTTCAGTTCAGTGGTGTGCTTTTTCCCTGCCGTTCAGAGATGGATTTGCATGCTTCTCATTTATACCTAGTTCTGTGGTCAGAGTCTCTGAGGCACCTGAGCACGTGGGTGTTGGAGGGCTTTTACCCGTTACTTAAAGGAGAGTACTCCGTTCACTTCTGGAAACATACAGCCTGCATGTCTAAGAATGAGAAACACGGGTACTGTCGGTGGGCGTCCTCGAAACACATTTCTTTTGCACAAAAAGGGCATTTTCATACACAGAGAAAGTGTGTCTCATTCAGTTCAAAATCCTGTCAGAGTCTGAATCGGAAGGTCCCAGTTCAGGCGAGTTGTAAATATTTGTAATTAGACTTATTTTGGAATGGACTGGTATTTTTCTACCTTGCTTAGAAACACAATTACCGTAATTGCCCTCCAAAGTTCACTTTCAGACCCCCTAGTGTTTTACGCTTGCGTGGTTTGTTTAGAACTCCTGCATTTCAAAAATAGGAGGAGATCTGTCTGATTTGCATAACTAGTTAATGAAGGATACCGATGCCCTCAAAATGTACGATGAAAGTGATTTGTTGTGGTTTTCAAACCTATTTATTTTTTTACAGAGTCAACAGCTGAATGAAAGTGGGTTTGTGGAACAAGACTGAGAAACGTGAAGGTTTCAGTCAACACTACATTGAAATGCACTTCCTTCTGTTCATGTGTTCATGGTTATACCACTGTGCACCACACTGTCTTATATAACTGTCACAAGGGTACAGTTTTTTATTTAAAATCATGTAATGTTTTTTCCACTTTGGCTTGATAGCACTTCACTAAAGCTAAACTTAACATGTTCCATTATTTTAACTTCTATATTTTTATATCTTGTTTTGATAGTTTATAAGCTGTGTAGCTCATGCAAAAGAAAAAAAAAACAAATCTAAATCAAATAATTGAAGCATATCTCAATTCTACACACTATAATTCATACACCTTACAATACTCCAGTAGTTCTTATGTATTTGTTTGCAGTGAATGAATCATACTGGTTTGCATAGATACTGCTTATTTTACATTTAAATGTTGCATTTCTTTTTTATCTATTAAAATGTATTCAAACAGTTGATATATTCCTGGAACATAGTCAGTGTTCTTCACATCTTTTAAAACATTTTTCCCTATAAAAATAATAGCATTTCGCTTAGTTGTGATAGAAGTTAATTCAAGTGGCGTTATAGTTATATTGTTCCATCCTTTCGATTTAAGGGGACTTGGAAAGCGAAAATAGACATTTTAGATATGTACTTTATGGCAAATCACGCACAACTTGCAATTATTAACCAGTGAAAGGGTAAAAGCCAAAAAAAGACAATATTGACTGTTCTTTTTGCTTTACTATTTTCATTCATATTGAAATGTCAGGTCAGAAGTTTTCTCACATCCTGCTACTCTCACTCTGGGCACTGTGTAGACTGGACATGGTGCGCTACAGAGAGGAACTTTGCGTCATTGCAGTTGTCAGCATCTGTTGACTCGACTTCCTTTTTTACCACATGTTGGCCATGTGACTCTGACTCTGCTTAAACAGAGAGCTGACTGAGCCTACTGCTTATCTAAAGACCTTGCTGTAAAGAGGATCGCATTTAACATTGATTAAATATTGGTTGCGGAATATATCAGGCTTCTGGGTCACTGTGAAATTAAAAATAAATCATAGAGAGCAAAAAGGTGGGAACTTTTTATGAAACAGATAGAAGTGTTGTGATGTGTCAAACAGGATTTAGAAATGCATCACGCCTTGTAGCTTGATCCTTGGTTTTGTCATCCCAAATTTCCCTTAGGGCATTTCTGGCATATGTTTGCTCTTGAAATGTCAAATGAATACCTTTTTCTCTTTAAATCACTTTTTGATATAAACATGTCATTTTGAATTTTTGTTTTATAATTTTAAATCTATCATATGCTCCAAGTCTTGTGGTTTATTAAAACTTCAATTTGTGTATCCCTTTGATTGTTTTTAATTTCTTAACCGCTTATAAAGCTGGGTTTTGCTTAGACAGCACAGCTAACCCTTTATAAACCTATCTTACCATAACTGCATCTTCTGTTTCTCTTAAATTAACCCTTTTCCTCTGAATCTAGTCTTAAGAGTGATGCTTTTTAACTGCAAGATTTTGGATAATTTCATAATTTGGGTTGAGCTATTAGCTGAAACAAAGGCAGCAAGTTGTTGATGTGCAGCTGACCTTCTAAATCAGGGAAAAAAATACAAAAATTATCTTTGGCCACAATCCATGATTTTGTTTCGCATCGAGAAATGTAGATTAGCGGTCATTCATCTCGATGACATTACAAAGGCAGGTGCTCATCAAAGAAAAAATGGACCAGACAGTCCAAATGGCTTGCTCTCATTTGTAACCTTTATGTGCTTGGGAGTGTGTGTTTGTGAAATGAATGTCTGTATTAAAGACAAGGTGCTATCCTGTATTCCTTTTTGTTGCTGGGAGTTGTTAAGTCTTTTGTTGTCTACAGCCCAGGACAGGCCCGGTTTATGCCTTTCTTTCAGTGGTGCTTATGTAAGAAATGAGTTGATCAAATTACAGTAGATAGAGAAGCATTCCCATGCTTTTTTCAAACAACAAAAACACTTTATTACTTTTATATTAGATATGCAGTATTTTATTTCCCACAAAATGAAATGCATTCAGTCATATGAATCTGCCAGGTTTTAATTGAGCAAAAATTTCTTTTCATTGTTGCCTTAAGTCTAAGAATAGCATCCAGTCAAAGGAAACTGGTAATTACATACAGAACAGCATCCTACCAATGTGCATGTGTTCAACTGGAGGACATCTGCACTCGCATGCAGGTGCGGATTCAACTGGCAGATGAACTATATTGTGCACAATGACTGGACCACCTTTTCAGGTATAACTTGTGTATTTTCTTATAAACAAAATCCCATGGTTTATTATAAAAAAATAAAAAAAGTAACTTGTAAATTATTAAATATGCCAGAACAAATTTCCTGCTCACTGTAAGCAATTTATTAAGCAACAACCTAGAGTCCACAGGACTGCAGCAATTCTGCAAGTCTCTGATGTAAAGAAATCACAACTTTAACAAGCTTTCAATTACTGTCTGTCAATCAGTAAAAATGTACAGGCTTCCGCAGTACTGTGCCTTCCATTGACTATGAAGACCATTAAAATCAAGAGAATTTGAACTACTGTTACTAAGATTGCTGTCCATTACATATTTATACTTACACAAAACTTGATAGATAAGTTTACCTAAATTATTAAATCCACAAATATTGTAACAAGTTCTAACTCTGAAATCTAGTGAAATAAAGTGTAGTCAAATGAATGCATTTACTTTAATATTCTGCAATTTGTAAGTATACAAGAGCCACATTGTTTAGTGACTCTTGACAGTTGTGACATAAGAGTTATTTGCCTTTTACTTGGTATTGTTGCACACTTAAGGTCATAGATTTCTGAATCAAAGTGACAGATGGAAAATAATGCAATTAATTTTAGTTTCAACCAATCATGTAAAGTGTACCAATTACTAAAAACTAAACCTTGTGAAACACAAACTCTTATTTCCCATGGGAATTGCTTAAGTAAGGCGAGTCTGTGCAACTTCAAATAAATGGTCTTACACATCAATAGAAAGTTTAAATGTACACTAACTTTGGAAAATAAAATGACTTTGAGATACAGAAACTACCACATTATTTTAGCTTAGTTCGTGCACGGTTTTCAGGATTAAATGCATGTACAAGTTATCACCTATCCCACCACTCCCTCCCAACCCCTAAAAATAATAACTCATAATAAACTGAAACAAGAAATGTAAGATTGAGAATATTTTAGCAGGATTTTTTCTCTGTCCAGAGTAATTTGAAGTAACACAACCCTGGTGTGGCCAAATCAAATCCTATCTTTTTTTTTTCCTTTTTCAGGGATTTTACAGACAGGTATTCTTTAAAGGGTAACTCTTTTAATAAGATTACTTAAGTGTCATTTACATTGTTTAATCTTAATTAATTGAAAACGGCACCTTCTGAAGTTCTAATAAGGGCACTGGATTACTTATTTTCTCAAGGGACGTGCAATTTCAAACACCTGAGCTGTGAAAAATGACAGACAGGAAAAGGGAGTAGCACACATTCACTGTCAGTCATCCAACAACGTAAATGTAAAGAATCTAAATACAGCTATAGAAACATTGCTAAGACGTTGTGAGCTGCTTAAACGAAGGGAGAGTAGAAAGCATTCTGACCCAGGACAACTACATGCAATACTCAGGCGTTACTACAGTGCTCTTAAACGTAGCTATGAAGTGTTTTCCAGCTCATTTAAAACTGAATTAAGTTGCCTTTATTATGAAAAAGGACATAGTGTTTCATATAAGCAATTCTGCTATTGCCACTTGCAATAAGGTGTCCACAGGTAATCGCCCATTGCAAACACAACCTAAATTACTGGTACAATATATTTGCCATATAAATGTAGAATAAATAAAACACACAAAATGTATTCTACATATGCCACTAAGAATTGCAGACAGTTTATCATACAGTTTGGTAGGAATTCCAATAAGTACAATATTTATTAAACATTTCTTCAGTTGTTTAATGTTACAATATTGTGCAACAAATTACAATAGTCTGCAGCCACAAATTATATGCAGAGATTATGAAGTTAAACTACTAGTCAGATAATGTAATTTATTCCATTTATCTCTCTACAGGACTAGCAAATCAGATCTTACATATATAACATATTTCACTAGACTTTATCAATGCCATAGACCGTGAAACACTGTTGTGCTGTTCGTTTTTACACAATTGCTGAACTTCATCTTCAGAGTAGGACCTAAATGGATGTCTACACCTGCCGAAAAAAATGTCAGAAACAAACAAAAAAAAAAACCCAAACAAAACAAAGAAGAAAACATGACCGAACCCAACCACAGAACCGTCCTGCAGAAGGAATGCAATAGGATTAACACACAATTATTTAGAAACCTGCACACAAAACAAAGTTTAAAACAGTTCTGAAAATGAAGTTAGCGGTCTTGGACTGGGGGGATAAAAGCAGCCAAGGGGCTGACCGTTGCATTTCTGACCTTGTTTGGAGAATCTGTGGTAGTGCGGCTACATACAGTACAATTCAGGCAACTTTTGTTTTTCTCTTTTACTCGGGGGGCTTATTAAATGGGAGACCTGGGGAGGGAGCTGGGAGGCCCTTAGCAGCACCCTCCAGAGGATGGCTTCACCGGAGTGCTCTGGATTTTGACGTTGGATTTCTCTGAGCCGCCAGCCGTGGCCCCCGGGCCCATTCTCTTTTTAATCTCCGCCGCCATCGTCATGAAGGCCTGTTCTACGTTCGTGGCGTTCTTCGCGCTGGTTTCCAAAAAGGGAATTCCCAGGGAATCCGCAAATTCCTGAAACCCAAACCAGAAAGGCGTTCTTTACCGACGGATCCACACAAGGGTAAATGCTGCTCTACTGCCGATTTAGACGGTTCCTATGTCAGGCTGTCGCTAGGGACAGACAAAATCAAACCAAAAAAACCTAAGTGCACAAAGCACCAGAATAATTTAAAATTTTCGGGGCAATATAGCTCCACATAAAGCCACTACAGCACAAATGACAAATTCACACATTTTTAACACATTTACTTTACAAGATTTTCTGCCAACAAATCCTATTCCAAACTGTACCTTTGCTGTTGTGTAATCCACAACCTTCTTTGTAGTGAGGTCACACTTGTTCCCTACCAATAGCTTGTTAACATTTTCACTGGCGTAGCGGTCTATCTCCTGTAGCCACTGTTTGACATTGTTGAAAGACTCCTGGGGGGAAATACAATAGTAAGGTTTAGCAAACACTTAAAATTTTTTTTTTTTACTTCAGTTGATTGACTTCCCATGCTATTCTATTTTAAAAATTGTCTGTCTTAGGACATGATGGGGAAAAATGTTACTTACTTGGTCTGTAACATCATAAACTACTATAATGCCATGTGCTCCTCTGTAGTAACTCGACGTGATCGTTCGAAACCTCTCTTGTCCTGCTGTGTCCCACTGCAAAGAGGAGAACTTAAAATGTAAAAATGCACTCCAAGACACACAACCCTTGCACAACGAGTTTTTCCCACAGCAAAGGCATTTCAAGCAAAAGTAACTTTAGCTCTAGGGATGGTATTATCAAATAAAATTGAGCAATTTAGAGATGTACATTACAGCTGACTGCCCTCTTTTGCTTTAGAACCCTGTACTTTTATTGCATTGGCGCAGAGACGGATTAAAAAAAATATTTTAACATTTTAATCAGGGTCTGATTATTTTGATTAAGTACTTCTCTTCACAGGAAAAATCCAGTGAGTTCTATGCAGGAAAAAGACTAAGAAAATTACTATACAGTGCTGTATTCTTTAATTTCTGTCTTTCCAAGACTAGAATTTGCACCATTTATGTAGCATTGTTTCTTTAATGAACATTATTTAAAATTAAACAGTGAGATACTTGGTTAACAAGAATTACACTGAATGTACTACAGGTAAAAATAAAAATACAAGAATAAAATACTCTCAAGAAGATGTGAGTAAACTCAATAAACTGAAATTAAAAAGAAATTAAAAAACTAGATGCTAATCTAGTTCAAGATTTTATCGTTGGTCAAATATGCTATAATCATGATTGGAAAAGGAAATACTTACAATCTGAAGTTTGATCGTTTTTCCATCTAATTCTATAGTTCTTATTTTAAAGTCCACACCAATAGTGCTAATGTAACTTTCTGTGTATGTGTCATCCTGTATGGAGAGAAAAAATAAGGATACAGAATTAATCCACTGACAGCTGAAATATATTCACCACCTAACAAAATGACAGATACACTCCAAATGGCTACAGAACTTTGTAAATGATCAGGAAGTATACTCAAAAAATGAAGAGGTCACCATGATTTCAAAGCGAGTAACTTATTTACCATAAAAAGGCACAATTAAAAAGATTTCTTAGCCTGCAAGACTTGGGGCTGACTGATGAACAGCTGTAATTCAGTTCTGACTATAGTCCAAAGTTTCATTATCTGTGTGTACATTCAGTCCAGAAACAGGGCCGGTCATAAGCAGAAGTCAAGGGTAGAGAACTTACTGCAAACCGAAGGAGTAGGCAAGACTTTCCCACACCAGAGTCGCCAATCAGAAGCAGCTTGAATAAATAGTCACTGGAAAACACAAAGAAATGCACATGAAATCACAAAGTATAAAATCAGGACTACACCCTCTTTCAAAATAGTTCCATCACAGTAGAGCAATTTGCAGTTTAACATATCTATAGTATATTTTGTCCTGAAATGTATAACAATCAAATCTTTCTTTTGAGAAGTCACTCAGTCAATCGGTCAACTAAAAAATAACATTTATAGTGACTGACCCTAAAACTGATACAGTTCTCACATGCTATCTTACATAGACCCTTTCCTATGAAACAGTTAAGGCACAACAGGGCCTACTGGAAAAACACTTTAATACAGCACACTGCAGGAACAGGGGGGGTCTACAAATTAGTTCAAGAGTGCCTTCTCAGCTCCTGCTTACAATGCTGCTGTCAGTGCAGGAAATTCCGGCCTTCACCGATACCACACAGAGTGTGAACTACTCTCCACAGCCACAACAAAAAGACACCAGGACCTTCAACCTGGCATGAAAGATGGGACGCTGCCATGAGTAACATACCGATACAATAACGTTGAAGAACACCACTGAACCTCACTGGATTCTAGAAAAACGTGCGCTGATCTCAAACAAAAAGTGAATAACAGGCACCGCAGTCGGCATTTAGAATAACCGCCGAAATCAACTAGCTACGATCTCGCCACAACCCAGACTGCAGAAACTAGAAATAAGTAAGCACCTACAGCCTGAAACATCAAACAGGTATCTGTCTAAACAGTTTTTAAGTTGATGTCTAAATTGATCAGCATGTTTACATACAGTATCTTCTGCAGCTTTAGGAAGTGGAAATGGTTTTCTCTAATCTTCTGGGACTTCAGAGGTATGTCAGTGCAGCAGGAGTGCTCCTGATCTTCTGATCATCACCATCTTTCTGCGACTATATTGCACTTGCATCCATAACCCACACCAAACATTTGTGTCTCTGCACAGGCTTGCCACATTAATATAGCACTATGCACTTTTCATATATCCTTTTATTTTTAGAATAATCATGAAAATTCAGTACAGTGTAACAAAAAATAAAAAAACACAACTTATGTTGGTGGTTTCTTAAATCTAGGAATACATTAAGGAAAGGTTTTCTTTGATATCCCAAAAGCCTGAAAAAGATGGCACAGGGCCCAAACGGTTGTTGACTGTCCGACCTGCATGAGATCAATACACCTTAGTTAAACAATTTGAGGGTTTCAGCCTAAACCAAATCCAGCTACAGTCATTGTTTAACAAATACATTCTGCTTCATCTGAAGAGACTTGATTCCGTGAGCTGTTATCAGAAGGAAATTTCTGGTCCTAGCGCTTCCTGGCTGTCTAGGATTTGCCACATCACTGAATGGGTTTAACAGTGCTGCTCTTCCTATTTCAGGCTGCAAACCTACTGTGGTTCCAAAAATATCTTGATTTTGCTTAAGAAAAGTGAATTGAGACTACAAATGTTCTAGGTTATGGACAATACCGGGTGGAAATTTCCAACTAACTTGCAGTTAATATGCATTAAAGGCACTTGTTTTAATAAGTTTATTCACTAGAAGAAACCAGTCCATTTATAAACTGTACAAAACCTGCTGTGCACACATTCAGGTTCAGAACACCCCAATTAATATGTCTGTTGAACCTACCAAACTGATCCCAAAAATAGTACCTCAGTGGGAATAACTGTAGAGGGATACTGAATTCTGCCATACAAAAAAAAACCCAAACACATCAGAGAAAAAAAGGCAGACATCAAAGCAGAAATTCACATCTTTGAGGAATGAGAGTTTTTTGTCATCCTTCAATTCTCAAGACCCCCCATTTTCATTTTCAACTTATACAATATGAAGAATTTCATCACTGCATCACATACCTGGTTTGGAATGATGATCGTCTATATGACCAAGCTTATACAATTCCATTGTATGCTCACTCCCACAATTCCCTATGAAGTAGCCATTTACTGCCACGCCAAGGAGAGATACACCCAGACCTTCATATATTCAAAAGAAATATTTCGTGTTGTGTAAAAAAGACTTGCATTTCACATAGGATTCTAAGATATTAAATGTACTAGATGTAAATAATGAAAAACATGTTTTTGTGGTACTTTTTTAATATGCCATAAATAATTAGGCTATAGTATGCAAATCTGAAAGTAGTTTTCCCTTGGTGTTTAATACACAATCTACAATAAAAAGCGTGCCAACCATCCTGCACATAAATAACAGTACCTTTCTTATTAGTGCACGCAATTGTAATAAGACTATTTAATTAGCAGAATAAAACATCTGACAGTGAGTTTTTGCTGAGTTCTTAGTCCGTTCTCTCACATTTTTGCTGCAAATAAATCCCCAGACACAAATCTATGTGGAATTACTTCTAATTGGGCAGCAATCTGGGTCAAAAATATTTCCACAATTGCTGGAAAGCAATGGTTTATGACCACCACACTGAAGTAGCCTTTAAAGGACATTGCTCTGAATGTGATATTTGCAAGTAGTTTTTGAAGGAAATTAGACAGTGTGCATTGTATTTTTCCCTTATTGTTAAGCACTGTAACATGAAAAAAAAAAATTTGTTGCTGCCTATACTCCACTACCGGTGCAACCAAAATTGCAGTCATTATTATACATTTAATGTATTATTATTCACACTATAACTGTTAAAAACAGTGTTCAACTTTCCCTTAGAATAATTCTAATAATTTGTAAAAATATATTTATTTTAATATAATAATTATAATTCCAAAATGTTTTTAAAAGGAGTACGGTTTCCCCGACACCAACATATTGGAATACAGAATGTGCTTCAGAAAATAAGAGAAAGCCAGAACAGATATTAAAATCTTTAAAAACCGTTTCTTTCTCTTTTACCCACGAAAAACAAGTTGACAGTTGCTTTGGTACAAGTCGGCATGCCTGTCTTCGCTGAAATCTGAAGAGGCAATTACCTCCACTGGGTTCAAGGGTTCACAACACCTCCCCAAATCTTTTTCATCTGAAGAGGAAACGTCCTCCACCCCACCTCTGCAGAAGCAGCAAACCCAGCAGATCCTTGCAAGCTCTCCACGGCGCCCATTGTTAAATGATGACCATCTTTATACGCCCACTTGGGACATGTATTTTGGGTAACTAGTTTTCAACTCAAGGAGCTTAAGACTAAATGGGGGCTCTATCTAAACACTAAGAAAACCGAGGAAGACAGGAGTATATATTTTGTCTTATGTGGATGTATAGCACATTCTTTCAACACGTGTTCATGATAAAGATTACGCACACTGGCACGGTGATGGGTCAATCCCATTAAGCTCAAAGACAATGAATATGGAGACACCTGTGAACATTTTCCTCTGAAGATGGGGGAACTGCAGTGTCGTGCCCAAGGCACAGGCTAAACTCCATGATCCAGACTTTGCGGGTTCGAACCCGAGTCACGTCACTAGCACTGCATCTGGGATTCCACTAGGGGAAGCACACACGTGGCCGAGCGCCAGCGAGAGCTGGCCTGGGAATAGTCGGCCCATGTTATCCTGGTTTCCGGCAAAGCGGAGACTCCCGCAGCACCTCAGAAGCAGGCAGCTTGTGGTGCGGTCAGCTCTGAACCTCTTGGATAGCCGCTCATTTCTTCAATAAGCTGCAGGATATGTCTTCTTACAAGGGCACTACCAGGGCTGGGCGGGCTGGGCTGAAATATTGTGCACTCGAATTAAACAACAACAATGATGATGTTTATCTCTCAGGAAAAGGGGCAGTCACTATTCATGAAGTAAAAACTAAATAGTTGAAAATGTGTGCACCTTTAGAGAACACAGCACCGAAGCAAAAAGAGCTGACAAACAAACCTGTAAAACTGTTGGGAATTAAGCATTAAATAAAAAAGACTCTGCTAAATGGACAGCGATATAGTATTGAAAAATACTATTAGACACAGTCAGTCTCTGATGAGCACCTAGCTTAATCTCCAAGCCATTTCTTTCCCTACGCCAGCAGAGGTCATCTGAGGTGATCAGCATACTGTCTCCTTAAATACTCTTTCCACCTTGAATGCATAGGAATCCAAACTTGGAGAAGAGCTGAAAAGCAGCAGACTGAAAACAAGTGCTAATCAATACAATTCTGTTACAAGCAGAGAAATAAAAAATATTTAAGAGGTATCTTTTGGGGTAATTCATTGAACACATTTACACAAAATTGTTTTCAAGGCCACTGTTTAAAAAACAGACCTAACTATATTTAACCTGTTGATATGGTATCTAATTATTATAATACATTTGAAAGGAAACAAGAATTAACTGCTCCCTGTGGCAAACAGTAAGAGAAAAACACAAAAACTCCTACTAATTATTTCAGTTTATATCCTGACTTCACTATGTTAATAAACAGAAAGAAGAGTGTTGGGGACCACCTAAATGTCCGTTCTATGGATGGGCTACAAAATTATTTTTACAGGACAAAGGCCAATATGAAAATACACACAGGAAACAATTACCACAAAATCCTTACCTTTTCAACCTAAGAAAACTACTGAATTTTTTGGTGTGTGCAATTCACTCATTATAATGAGGTCCTTATTTGGAGGACTCGTACTCAGAATGAAAGGTTTTGTCTGTGGGGGTAACACATACCTGCTTGCACAACTACTCTTCCTTGCAATTCCAAACTGCTGCAAATTCCTGTCATGTTCTCATTATTGGAGCGGCTCACCAATACATGCTACATAGTTATCGTATCTCTACAAGGTAACTCCCCAACTCTGAGGAATATTACAAACATCCTGCTCTTAAGCACACAGTGATGGTTTCTCTCTGAAGCTTTTTCCATAGTCTCCAAACTGAAATAAGATCTTATTGCGTTGTCTAAAGTAAATGGGCCATGTGTCAAAATTTCCAAACTGACAAATTCTGGACCTCACAGGTGCAGAGCCTGAGCCTTAACTCTGCTTGAAATGCCAGGGCTCAGTCATACTGTCCTTTCAATAGGAACAGTGTACAAGATAGTAGTGTGCAGGGGGTGAGTGCTTAACACAGGCCACAGGGACAGGCTTGTAGTCTGATAGCAAGCCTTACTGTCAGAAGACTAAGGAGCACATACTAATTGTGCTTGCGGAGAAATGATCATGCTTTATTAACTGTTTAACTTCATTAAAGATGTGACAACACATATGCTACAAAAAGGGAATTTAATACAGGCTACTGCAAGAAAGAAAGGTTTAGTATTTCCATCGTCATAGTTGACTACAGGGAAACTGTCCATAATATGACGATATAGGACAGCAAACACCAGTGGACAGAAAAGGCAGGGCTACTATTTGGGAAAGAGGGCATGATATTAAATTTGTAAGAACAAAGCACCAGGATGAGTGTCTGAATTCCCTTTTTATCTCTTTAAAATGGCTTTTTTGGGTGCTGCTCTACTGTGTACTGTAATGGCAATATTGTGCTTTAATAGAAACAAAGAAAATGATTAGCTTGTGACCAGTTTACATATTACACATTCATCTTTCACACAGAAGGGTACTTTTGGTTAATACCAGGAAGAACTAAAAAAAGACAATATAGTAGTTTACACATAGAGACCTCTGTAAGAAAATATAGAATAAGCACCTCTTAATTAACCGAGATTGTCCTGAAAAAAAAATGACAAGAACAGGCTCTGACACACATTCTGATTCTGTGGACAACCAATATTCAAACACATAATCCAAAATGTTTTCACTAATAGTTTTCCAACAGCTTTGCAGTGAGTGGTTTTAACATGAATTCTCTAGCCAGGACAATTCTCAATTACCACTTTTGGTAAAAAGGTACATCAAAATCCTGTTAATACTAGAACTAATATTCAGAGGCAAGTGATAAACAGCCCTTTTTACGACATCAATCACGGTTCTACCACATACAAACATACAATTACTGAACTTTAGAAAACATGTCACATACACAGGCATGCACTGAATACATCCGACCCTGTCTTGAGGTGCAGTTTGATAGGCACGAATCCTGCATCTCAGACACCATAATGCAGGATTCTCACCAAGTTTAAAAAAAGCCAATCGGCCAGTGAGAATATACAGCTTTATCACTGCATAACGTTAAAAGCGTTTAACCTCTTACACCCACGATTCATCTATGATCTTTAGTTTTTTTTTTATTGCTGCAAGCAAAAAAAGTCAACAGAAATCCAGGGTTACTTTTACAAAGGAAATGAAACAATAGTGTAAGTGACGAGAAACCGCACACCATTTACCTAACAGTTCCCTAGCGCCTCATTTGAATTGATACAATTAAGAGGCGCATCTACTCTTCCTGAAATTTATTCCAGCGACTGAAACAGGGAAGTTAAAAGAGGGCTGCTGTCCTTCCACTGTTAGTCGTCCCTTTTTTAAGCACAACAACAACAAAAAAATGAAGACTGACTTAGCGGTGCAGCCTTGTCAATGTAATATCCCCTCTCCATTTCAACAATTACTGCTCTGTAACTGAAACCCTGGCGATGCCAAAAGCTCTACCAACGGGAAAGGCTGGAACACGTATTGCTTAAGATCCCTGTGCAATGTATTTTGCAAGATCCATGTGACCGGCACATGACTCGCTCTGAAAGGATGGGTGTCTCCTGAAGAGCAGGTCGAAGATCGTCGGATTTTTACCGACGAGATCGGAAATGTGATAAATGAACACCACAGTCCCCCCCCGCCCTGGTCTGGTTAAACCACCACATCCAGCTCCAGGTCGACTCAAAGGGTTATCACCGCCTGGGCATCGGAGGTCGTTTTTACTTGGCGTTAACCTTCACAAACTGAGGTCTGATCATGCATGAGCCAGGGAATAAACGGTGAAAGTAACAAGTGCTCGAGTAGCAATATATCGCCGGATAGCGGAAAAAAAAACACACTGTCTTTTTCTTTCGGCCAGACAGGGGTTGAGGGGATTTTTGTACGTCTCGGCAAAACCGAAAGCTTGATTTTTGAATCCTCCTCCTGCTGTGGCCGTTACAGATGTGTACAGAACCGTATTTACCCGCTGTTGGCACCTTTCTAGCTGGTTTCCTATAGGCTATAGGCACCCAGTCTTATGTAATGACAAGGAGCAGCATTTACGCAAACGTCAAATTCCTTAGATTTGACTATTCTTCGCAGATACGGTTTTTGTCGTGTAATATTAATTGCACACACATCTATATTCTACTTAGTCAGATGTGCATACAATCCCTAATAGTAATAAAATAACAAATCATGTTTACATAAGGTTCTTAGGATCCGAGGCTCTCGGCTATAAATACAGGCCCGTGAAGTAGTTTATTCCTCTCTATAGTCCAGTCATCTGTCCACTTTGGATAGGTACACTCTTAAGCCCACATTTACGTAAAATGTGAATTAGCATTCAAATTGTCATCATGGTACCACGGATCTTCGCTTGTTCTCAGTAAATTCACGAAAACGGGCTCCAGAAACGCTATTTGACGGTCTTATCAATGGTTTTACACACGTGAAACACATAATTCTTGGTAATTTAGGGGTGCAGCGATTACATCATCTTAAATACAGCTGTCTGCGTACACCTTCTTTTGTTTCTTTCAACAATCAACTTCTTCAACAGCCGAACACACACACACAACACATCACTGGATCAAAAGACACAGTCATCACCGGCACGTTATACTTACTATTCGGGATTCATTGTTGACATGTCACTTTCAACCCACTCTTTTAATAAAACTCTGCTCCCCGGTGCCGTGAAGAAGTTGAGACTGGAACTGTTTTGTCAAATTAAAAAGTAACTACTCCTCCAAAAACCCAAAGCCTAGTTGTTTCAAACCCAAAATGGCTGCCAGTCTAACCAGGAAATAGCAACTCCTCAAACAGAGGGCTTTACACTAGCGTAAGCGATCTGCGACCCGTGCTTTCACGGGAGTTGTAGTCCAATAGTCAAGCGCCTTTGGCTTTCGTGGTATAACGTCACCTTGTAGCCGACTACAGTACCCTAGTTACCCTGCGCCATCGCAGCATGCGCAACTCATTACCCCTACTTTTCAACCACAGCTCGCCATCTCCAGTGTAACCCTGCTCACTGTCAAAAGAGATTACGTCATCAGTGAAACGTGGCAGAGAGAGCTCGGACCGGCACTGTTAGAATCGGGGTGGAACGGTGGGACAAAGTTCTTCGATACATGAATGGAATTAAATGATATATATATTTACTCTACTACACTTGAGGATTGCGACCACAAATCATCACCTGATGGAAGCTGCTGTCATCTGCTATAAAGAAGGCCTGATAAAAAGTTTATGGTGAAGGATCATTTTTTATATATGGAAGTCAAGCAGGAGCAGAACTCTCAATATCTATGCTTATAAATGTTGTGAGCCACCTACTGTATAATTCCGAAGCCACCAGATAAGAACAATCCACAAATTTATTGAAATGCACAAGTTTAACTGTGAGTTATCAACTACAAGTTTACTCCAATGAACGGCACAGTTAATGGTACTGAATAATCTAATCAAACTTTGTGACTGAGGAGTGAGTCACTGACAAAATGAATATGTCAGAGTTCTCTCTGCTAAGATAGTCTGGGTACCTGCTTTCTACTTTGCTTACGGATGCAACACAAACCAAAGAATTCTTTTCTTTCAAATCAAGAATGGCTAAATCTGTAATCATGTATTGCTTTGATTTTACCGTGCCCAGTTAAAGTCAAGACACCACACAGGTTCTGTTTATTTGGAAAGTGTCAGTTCCATCTAGAATAATTTCAAGAATTAAAAGTATCCTCTAACTTACATTCCAGAGTCAAGAACAGAACCTATAAAGGAATAAAGAGCACATTAAAGTGATCTAGACTGCAGTATACAAACTCCTGTGAGGGTCTAACAAGGTCAACCCAAACCACATGCAGTAGACTTGAGACAGAAAGCAAGAACACGAGAGGTCAGAAATTGAAATCTGGTTTACACAAAGAACTGGCAGATACTGTGAGAGAAACAAATAGCAGCAGAAATGTCAATACAATAATCCTTCAATAAATGTCAATACAATAATAATAATTGCTTACACTTATATAGCACTTTTTCTGGACACTCCACTCAAAGCGCTTTACAGGTAATGGGGTCTCCCCTCCACCACCACCGATCCTTACAGAAACAGGCTGATTGGAAACATGGACATTAATCTCCATCAACGATAAACGTACTAAATGGGTTCTACCTTCAATTTTGATTGTATTACTTTTTGTTTCATTAACTTTTGATTGACGTGGTGTTTTTGCTTTTTTTATCACCTCATCATCTGTGTGCAATCAACTCTCTCACTAAAGAACTGATTTAATGCTTGATTTAGTACAAGTCAAAACCATTTGGTGTATCAGGGTCAGTCATGAATTCTCAACTGATAAAAACTACGCACAAAATATTTTATCAATATCCACTTTTTATACTAAATTTTCCTAAAACATACATGCATAAAGCAACTTTCTTTTGATGCTTATTTTTTATATAATGAACACATTCAAATGGGGAATAAGGGACAAGATCACTTTTTACAACACATTTTTTATATGTAAGTTGGTTTTATATATGTTTTGCCTTGTTGAACATGATAATATAAATTAGTTGAGATCCATAAGCATGGTTTGACACAAATGAAAAAGATGTGATATTTTAAGTGATATTCCCATTATAAATATCTGATTCAGGAAGCAAAAGCTAAAATTAAAATTAATTATCCATCCACAATAAACAAAAAGTACTAAATATTTTTAGGTACTGTATTTGACAGCTAAATAAAATCCAGTTTGATGATGAAAATTATTTGGAAACCTGTATGTTATTATATAGTAGATGTTGCAGTTTATTAAGACATAAGCAAGGCATTTTGTAAACACTACAGTTATGCACAATAACTGGATATTTATATCATTCTTTTAAGTTCCAGAAAATACATGAATACTTAGAGTTACAGAATACCTAAATTAAATGTAGAACAGCATGTTACTACAGTGGTTTGGGGTTCACAATTATTAAACATATTCTATGTGTTGGTGTGCTTTCAGCCATATTTAAACATTTCACACAAAACGTTTAAACACATAAAACTGATGTTATGATAAGAGAAGGTGCCCAGAAACAATCCCTTAATACGATTTGGTAATGTGCTGGAAACCAGAAGTATAATCCTGGGGTGCAGTTGTAAAGCATAGTACCCTACTGCAGCATTTCTCCAATCAATAATTGCTTCTTATTTTCAGTTAATCCACACTATTCAAAGGATCCCCCAGCAGTTTGCAGTGAAGTTGGGAGCTGAACATGTTGCTCAACAGTTTCTCTTCCATTACGCCAGAATGTATATGGAAATTTTACTGAAGAAGCTGCTCCCACTTCCCCCTGCAGAAAGAAAGGGAAAAGAATCACTGAATAAGAATGGATACAGTGTCCAGCAACTTTCTGCAGTACAGCTGGTCTGTGACCAGAGGAAATCCCTGTTTAGCCTCTAGATCTGAGGCTCAACAGGCAGAAACTCAAACAGATTCCATGCCGCTAGATAGAAAAAAACCTTCTACATTCATCTTATGGAGTATGGAATACCCTGAGACATATGTATGGCGTACTTGTTAAAGGAAACTGAAATTGACTGTTCGAAACCTCAAATGCAAACCTCTATATTATTTGTGTTACCAAATCATTTTTTCTTTTAGATCTTGAGATAACCTTACGTTAGGTGTTTTAAGTTAAAGCATTAAAACTTGAAACCTTGGGCAGCACAGTGGACTTTGTAGGCTCTCCCCCTTTTCGTGTGAGTTTCCTCCTACAGCCCAAAGACATATTGGTAGGTTTAATTGACTTCTGGGGAAAACTGGCCGTGGTATGAGTATCTGTGTTTATGTGCATGCTCGGTGATGGACTTGCGTCCTGTCCAGGGTGTACCCTGCCCTGTGCCCGTTGCTTGCTGAGATGGGCTCTGGCTCCCTCGCTACCCTGAATTGGGAAGAAGCTGTTAGAAAATGGAAGGATGGAACTTATAGCCCCCGTGTGAGAGAAAGGGAAATCTATTTTCAGTTTTATCCTGGTTAAATTTTCATACACTCTGCCCTGAAGTTACATCTTCACCCAAGCATTGAGCAGATGCTGTTTCCAGAAATCTCAGTCATGAAGAATAAACTGTCTCCTTTAGACTTGCCAGTTGCATGCAGACCCTTACTGCTTGCTGTAGCCCTTCCCTGAGGATTTGTGCTATTAACATTTGGAAATAACCTCCTGTAGTTCTCCTTTCAACCTCTCCAACTGCCTGGAATGACAGCCAAAAAGGCTATAGAGAATGCGGGCAGTGTTTTCTGGTTCTCATAATACTGAATATCTGTTTGTTATATTGCAGCTACACACCTTTGCAGTTACAAACACTTGGCTGACTCTGATGGTCACAGAATTCTAAGGCAGCCTAACGTGAAGTAATTCAAAATCCCAGAAACCAACAGCATTGGTTGATCTGTTCTGTCCTGAACGTAATTTTCTTACAAACAGGGAAGAAAAAATGTCTCGTGTTTTCTTTCAACATGCTCTCTGCAGAATGTTTCATTTGTACACTATTCAGCATTTGAGGAAAACAATTAATTTCCGCAGTGCACAAAGAGAAAAAACAACACTGACAAGCCATAAGGAATGGAGACATCATAAAAGAATGATGTATACCTTCATATTCATCGCCACCAACCCCATTTCAAACAGCTTCTCTGTTCCAACTCTTCTGGCAATATCACTGAGGACAGTCTGGCAAGCCTCTGCTGGTGATAACCCCTACAAAGAGGCACGTTTACTAAATAAACAGCATTATGTTAGTTAATACACGACAGTGTTAAATCTGTACTTTGCAGACAGATTCAAGCAGGAGAGAGAGTGAACTGTTTAATCAGATTTGCTGATCTAGCCTTTTTCCATGTTACATTCCAGAGCAAAACTGCAAGAGCTGGCTTATCAGCGTCAGCCTGTACTGTAAAATAATACCCAAAAAACACCTCAGGAAGGCTAAGCAAGTAGAGATCTAATACAATTCTAAATTGCAGACATTATTTATGTATCCAGGATTAAGAATTGGTTCTATATGTACCTTAGTTTTGTTAGTGACATTGTATGTAAGTGTGTAGAAATAAATTACACCAGTGGCTTGATGATACACTACTGTAAATTAGAAATGTACTGTAATGTAATTGCTTTTATTTTGTCATATAGCAAAAACAGATTCTTAGTGTTTTCAGAGGGCAAGATTAGACCATGAAAGCTGTAAGTGAGAAGCAAACAGCTGGTATTTAATCTGCACAGAGAACAATTAAATCAATAATTGAAGATTGAGGACAATGACTCCTAGGATATTCTCTATTATTGCTGACCAGTACACATACTGTACTTATTTCCTTTTTCAGAAGAAATTGCAGAAACAACATACAGCTGGACACAATTTCTCTGCAAAAACACACTACCATCTGCAAAAGTGTAAAGAATGTTTCTGTCTGCTGCACACATTTCCTTGTTAATACAGTAAGTAGACAAACAACAAATGTTCGTGCTTGAAATTTAGCATTACAGCTAAATTGGAGTTCCTCTGCAATAATTTTTCCCTTTTTCACTGACAGTATGAATATATTACAAATCAGCCTTTACTACTGGGCTTTGCCACTTTTAGCTTATAAAGGTGACAAATCCTATTACACAACAACATTTTTAAAAATTACACTTAAGCCCATGACGTTCAGAGCCTGAGGGAAGACAGGAACAAGGAGAAACAGGGAAGGGCACAAGTGAGTTTCAAGCAAACTGCATCATCTTCAAGGCAAAGAAAACTACAGAAAGCTATAAATAAAAAATCTCTGCAGCATGATTTTAGAAATAATAATGGCATATTCCTATAGGTTTTGATCAGCTTAACAAATCCAGTTAATTATACATTTACAAACCTGCTAATTATTCACTATCAAGGCAGGAGACTGCAGATAGGTTGTTAACACACTGGAGGAGAGAGAGGCCATATTTCGTGTATGATCACAAAATATGTCACGGGGCTTCAGGAACCTGGTTTTAGTAGTAGACTCCACAGAGTCTACTCTCTCACTCATTTACAGGGGTCATCAGACCTTGCCAAGGAAAATGTAATTTCACATTAGGGGCAGTTTTGCATATATTAGCTTCTCAGCACTCACTCGGCACCATATGCAGCTGTGTCATTTGGAGTCAGCTGGGTGCAGCTGTACCGACTAGACTCACAAGCATCAGCTAGAGAAACGCTGCCTCTTCAGAATTTCCAGTCAGTAGAAGGGACACATGTGCAGCCTGGCTAACAAAAGGCATTCTGCTCTCCTTAACAAATATCTGTAACGTTAAAGCAACTTATTCAATGTTACTCAATGTCAACTCATTCAATGTAGCTGTAGAAATTATTCACTTAGGAATGTTACCTGTTTCATCAGTTGAACCGCATGAAAACTGGGGCAGTGGCACATAATTTTATCTCCATCGCCTGTTGCTATTTAAAAAACAAAAGAAGGTAAGATTAAGTAGGGCAGGAGTAACACTGCTTAATATGAATATGAATCAAAATAACAAGTTGATACTATTGTAATCGGTTTTGTATATAAAATATTACAGGACTTAGTACACTCAAACATACAGAGTATTTTATATAGCTATTTCTTTTTCTTTTATGAAAGAATGTGTAAATCATAAGTTTTACACAGTAAGTATATACAGTACGTGCTGTGATTCCAATAAGTACTTGTTTACCAGGTTTAATAGTTATGTAAAAAACTGTGCACACGTGTAGAGAAAAAAACATTTCAGTTTCTCCCTTACATTTTGATATCAGGTTAAGAGTAAGACTTTTCAACTTGCGATCCCCCTGATCTGTGCCTTTTTACACAATCTAGCCATAACCAGCTGTGTGATTATTTAATCAATACACTAATTAAGGATCTGGTTACAGAAAAGTACTGCAATGGATTTGATTGGAAGGGCCACAGTTTGTGTAGCCCTGATGAAGAGTTCCATCCTTAACACTGAGGTGAAATGTAACCACTTTGAACAACACTGTGACTTGGCACTCCACAGCCTTTGTGTAGTCTTTCGGAGCACAAATGGCAAATAGTGCTATTGTGACAACAGCATATACTATTTGCTGTGGTGTCTCCAGATCTGGACCCGAATACATCTAAAAAAGCTGTTAAAATAGTGTTGATTCGATTTACCTCTACTGCTCAAGGCGAGACCTACTGTACCAATAACAGCTCTGCTAATAAGTACGCATTTTGCTCACTCTAATCTTCATGCTCACCTACAAGGCTCTACATAGCTTGGGACCTCAGTACCCGTCTGAGTAGCTATCATCCTACTCCCCACCTCGCGAACTTTGTTAGTCTAATTCTGGTCTCCAGTGTGTCCCCCAACCCACTCTATGGGTGACAGGGCTTTCTCCTGCTGTGCCCCAAAACTCTTCTGCTGCCAAGGATATCAGGGAGTCACCTTCCCTGAGTACTTTCAAATCAAGACTCAAAACCTTTTTCTTTAGAAGGGGTTTTCTGTGCCTGACCCTTTGCTTTCCTTCTGTACTCAAACCCTTAAATGTAACTGTGTAACCCTCTTATCTCCTCTCTCTACAATTTTCTTTTTTCCCCCTCTGTAAATCACTTTTGATTTACAGCATATACAGTATATAAATGTGCTATAAAAAATAAAGTTTATTATTAATATAAAGCCAGCAGTTCACAGTCTTCGCCACCTTTGGCAGTTTTGAAGGGGCAGAAAAGATCATGATCAGGTGAGTCAGATGGAGTTAAAAGCTGGGCAATTAGCAGAGACTTCAATTAGCAGGGTTCACCTTGAAGAACAGCAGTAAACACAATTCTGAAACTAAGAATCTTACACCATGTGACCCCCAGGCCTAGTTGTCTCATCAAGTCAAGTCCCTCAGAGGAAATTATGGAAATTGAAAACAAAAACAAACAATATTGTCACAAACCTGTGGCAGCCCCAACCTAAAAGCAAAGAAAAGCATCAATTAATTCACTTTAAGATGCATTCTGACCAATCTAAACTGTATACGATAAGAGTGAAGTCTGAGTGGTCTATAGTGCCAAAAGAGTTTTACACTGTAAGTTAAATACAAGCTGAGGACTTTGTACTTGAAACCTACGCTTCCTTAGGAAGGTAGAGTTTTTTCATTCGACAAAGACAATGAGTCAGCAGTACCTTACTTTAATTTGGTGACTGACTCACATTATAGTCATTCATGTATAAATTTCAAGTCAGATTTATATGCAATATGGAACGATGGTCGCTACATCAAACACTGAGTACAGGTTTATGCTCAGCAGTATTATGAAAAACATTACAAAATTGTAAGCAAGAATGTTACAATTAGAAATAAGTGCTACTCAATTTGAAAAATCAAATGACCGTTTCTAGATGAGTCAAAGCAAAAATGAAATTGTGTTCAGAAGAGAAGATTTAAGGAGTGTAAGTTTCTACGTGCTTCTATACAGCAATAACATGAACACCTAAAAGGTGGGTCAATATAAACTGTAGTTTACTGTAGTAATCTGGTATGACCATACTGTTTTGTGTAGGTTTTTAGTACTGCAGGTTTAAGATTTTAAGCATTTAAGATTAGCTTCCTACACTGTCTTGCCAGATATTTTCAATGCACTTCACAATTCCCTACAGCAAACTGTCCTAGAAAAATACCGTTTTTTTTAAACGCCCTTGATCTCCCTGTCAAACCATAAGTCCACCCAACTTTAATGGGTCAATTCTTTGATGGCAGAAATTCAAAATAAAATACAGAGAAGAACATTTATTCAAAAATGTTCTAGAAAATATCTGGAAGATACAATAAATGACACTGAACTAGGGGGATGTTAAAGCTGGACACACAGATGTGATTAGAGACACATGGCTGGCAAAGGGCATACCATGACATCAGCATACAGGCCACAGCCA
Organism: Lepisosteus platostomus; assembly: GCF_059453375.1. Classification (NCBI taxonomy): domain Eukaryota; kingdom Metazoa; phylum Chordata; class Actinopteri; order Semionotiformes; family Lepisosteidae; genus Lepisosteus; species Lepisosteus platostomus. Next base: position 13,331,609 of record NC_142627.1, on the reverse strand, counting down.
GGAAGTGGAGAGTCACCAACCCTCCCAGGGGACTTAAAAGGAGCTCCTGAAGTGGACACACCTGACACAAAACACTGAGGTTACTAGGAGAAGAAGTCATTGAGCTGAATGTCTCAACAGTACAAGCTGTCCACTGGCTGCGAGAGGAGACTAAATTAGCCAGATGGCGGATTGTGTTTGGAAAAGACAAACGGTCATCCGGTTCATTCTACTGGCTTATTATCATGATGCTGATCATAATGATCAATATGGCTGTATTATTACTTACACAATACAAAATAATAGTGCTAGCAGAAATTCTATTCCTATAGTGTTTGAATTATTTTTAAGCCTTTTCTGACTCAGCTTTCCCCTGTAATTTCATGGGCATTTTCCATGTGTTTGCTCCAGGGCACGATTTGCTCTTTGTTTGCAGAAAGTAATTCTAATAATATAATTCGCCAGTAAAATACAGAAACAATAAAAAGAAGGTGGTTTTCACCTGAAATAGACTCTGCATAGTGAAAAAGGTGGAACACAATGCGTTGAAAGTTGTCTCGCTAATTTCTACATTGCTATTAAAACACTTCACGAACGAAAATCGTTGTTTCACAAAATGTCTAAATTTCCACCTTCCTGAGTGCAATACTCCAAATAGAGATGAGGGGAGCAGAAGTTTCACAAGATCGTATGAATAAGGAAACCACAGAGAGTACAGAGAGTGACATTTTTTTAACAGGTGAGTGACGTTCTGTGCAGATACAACAGGATCAGTTGACACCATTCAGAAATCTTCCAAAAAGTCAGAAAACACTCCACAGTCCGATAGGTAAAAGAAGACAGACCGGAGAGCTCAAGGTTAAGTTTTAGCAAACCTGCCTACGGTTATGTTTCCCTGAAGATCCAAAGCGATCAGACCTTTGTGGGGGACAGAAACAAGAACGAAATATACACACAAATTTCACGATAATAATAAAAACACGTGATGTTGCAAGCTTCACAATATCCCCCCCCAAATTTAACAAAGGAAATATTATTCGTATTCCTTGTACAATTACCGACGCAAAAAGAACATGCATAACGTGGATCCGAAACGGTGTGTAATTTGAAACTGCATCCATTCAACGAGACAATAGTGCTCGATAAACTGTAGTGAGCTAAGGAAAGGACATGTTAGGCAATATCTGGAGTTCGACACTAGATGGCGCTAGTAATAGACCCTCTAATTCAGTTGCCGAGGTTACATCAGCAGAGATGTGGAAGGCAGCAGTAGACGAACAGCGAGTGAATTTTGTGTTGTAGACCTTGGAGTCATGATACAGAGCTTGTGCAGGTGTAATAAAGTTGTTAAACAGTCAACTTCAACTCCTCCTTGAACTCAAGTAGTAAGAATTTGTACTCTTCTATAGTACTGGCTGCCGAGGCCAATGCAAATACCGTATCAATAAATAATCCTGATGTGAATAATCTATTTAAGAGGATTTACAGAACCTCCTTGAAAACGAGAAGGACAATGATTTTTAGAGGGATGCACGATCGAAACATTGACGAGATCCATATTATTTTTAAAAACTAAATGCTTCGGCTCCCCCGTGTGCATGTAGGACTTTACTGCACGCCTAAATAAATGGGTTAATTCACTCCTAGACTAATAATAAAAAAAATCCAACGCATGAAAAGTAATGTATGAAACTATAACAATAAAAAACGTAATAAAATACAAAAACAACAACACATAACTCTAATAGCGACTGAAAGACCCTAACTTTCTGACATGTATTTCTCTCCTCTAGATAGAGGTCTCAAAATTATTTTCCTGGAATTCCTGCAGAACGCAGTGTCTTCTAATTTTATTAAAACCTCAACCGTCAAAACAATTAACCTAATTATTTTCTAAGTCATATAAAGGATTTATTTATATATGCCAATATATCATATATGTTTACACAATCGATTTAAACGTTTGGGCACCCCTGGTCAAATTGCATGTTTCAGAGAATCTCTGAGTGAAAAGAAGTTAACACAACCTGTGCAGGGTACAAACTTTAACATGACACATTTCTGCACAGTTTAACGTACAGTTGCTATTTATTTCCTGAATTTAACAGACTGAAAAAAAAAAATAAAACAGTGAAACATGCAATTTGACCAGGGGTGCCTACTTTTGCATACAACTGTACACAATACCTTATAGCCAGGTTAGAAGTATTACATCGATGCAGTTAAATTATTACATCAAGTACCAGAAACCGGGACGATACTAGTCCATCGAGGATCTGAGTTTGATCTTGGATGGAGAAGCTTTGGAAACTATAGTCCATCTTCTGGTTCAAGTTGTGCATTTTCTGTTCATTGGAAGACCAGGACTTTTTATTGGTTCATGTTGAATCCTTACCCAATGTGTCGTGTCCAGACAAACTTTTCTTCTTTTCTAAAAAATCCTTAGATATAATAGAAAGGATAAACATAATTTTGTTAAAATATTTTAAAATATATAACTTCAGCATATTTGTGTAATTTATAACAATAGTTGGAATTGTCCTACCTACAGTATATGGATTACACTGGTAGCTTACTTTTAAAACCAAGTGTTTCAAACCAGGCATTAAGACTGAAGGAAACTGATGCTTTCCTAATTAATCTGAAGCAAATACAAAAGCAATTACTTCTTGTAGAATCCTGTCACCTGACCGTGTAATTTCATTAGGAGTTCTTAATTACTGTACAGCTTTTAATCAGAGGTACTGAAAATCTCGAAAGCAGTCTCCAGGCTGGCGAGAATGAGATGAATTACTCCAAGACCAGACAATTCTAGACCCTTTCATTTAAGAGGAACTACTGTAAGTAGCTGTCTGTGGAATTTCACACCCTTTTTTTGCAAATTCTCCTTTATTTCTGCTTAGTCAAGATCCAGTATTGCCCACCAAATGTTTTTATGAAAACTTTTATACTTTTAGACAAAACTATCTGGACATAACATATCCATTGTCGTCCTTCTATTCCACCAGAAAAGACCAGAGAGTGTTTGGGTTTGAAGAGCTACAGAAGCCATTGCAAAGCACTCATTGCCAGACACTTTGAGATCTTAGATCTCTCCATGCTCTCAAAATTGATTTCAATGGCTTTCTTAATGTTTCCAGCTGACATTTTCTGTATTTTCTCACGTCAGACTGCAGTATTTCAGTACTGCTACTTGAGCCACTCTTGACATGAGTGGTCTTTGTGAACAAAAATCCTTGAAATCAGAAAGATAAAACATTGTTCAAAATAAAACAATATTAATTCTATACTTATACATATAAATATTTTATTATAAATTGTAATAAAACATTTTCCTGTGCTCTACAATTACATTGGTTTCTAGTTTACAAATATAGATGTCTCAAAAATTAAATAACACAGATGAATGTTTTGTTTTAAAAAGTGTTATTTTGTTAGTTCACAAAGTACAAAAACATGATTTCTCTTTTTCTTTGTATACCTGCCTCTTCTTTGGGGTTTTTATTTGTCAGTGCATTAAACATAGTGTGACTACACTATGAACCTTTGGTACGTACTGTAATTGTATTTATTCAATAAACATCTGGACAGTTTGCCCAAATTGCCTCTTTATCTTAGTCTCAAAACACAGAAATCACTTCATTTTACAAGACAGAGTAAAACACAAAATGTTGTACATTCTGGTTTGACAGATGTCAGGATTAATACATTAGTAAACAGGATCACGTGTGCTGGAATGCAGTGTGTGAATATTAATAATGCCCGTGTACAGGTATTAATATGTAAATATGAATACATATCGAATGCATATAACCGTGCAGTTTTGAATAACAAGAGACCCACATAGGCTGCCCCTGATGATCTATAATTCAGCAGCTGGAGGTGAAGTGTTACCTGATAGGCCCTGGCTGTCTCTGGAGCCAGCATGCTCTCATTGTCCTCCACGGTGAAACCCTGCTCCAGGGCAAACGCCAGGGCTCCTTCCCCGACCAACAGGCTGTGACAGCTCTGCTCCATGACTCTGCGGGCCACTCTGACTGGAGTCCCCACACTGTCACACACACACACCACACACACGCGTCAGGGGCACAGACATAGGGGGCACAACAATCCACCGGATTGCGATGGAACGGGATGCTAACCGGGAGGAACACCGTACAGTAGAGAAACATTTGTGACATGTTCTTCAGACATACAACACTTTAAAACGCTAAAACTGAACAGCTGAGGGAGCGCTTTTAAAAATAATCAAATATTTTGTCTTATTGAGCTCACATAAATTGACTTTTACTGTCACCTCCACAGCAGTAGAGAAAAGACTGTAGCGACGTGGATCGACACTAGAGGGCGCCATTGGGCCGGTGTTTAGAAATGCATCAGTCTCCTGATCAGCCTCCTGCTTGGAAGCTGGGGGACACAGTACTTCATTATTTAAAACGTGTCCTGTTAAAGCCAGTGACTATGGCTGACACCTTGCAATTTTCTCTCTAAAAACTCTTATTTGTCGTCTAGCACAGAGGCAAAGAGGCAGATTCCATGACATTCCGAAAATAAAAGCACAAAAGGAAAAAGACAGGCGGTGCACAGGATACTTAATCAGCCTCTCACCAGAACAGTCACACTCATCGGCTGCAAGGTTTCAGCACTTCAAATGTAGCAGTGAAGCTGGCTAGGAGTCACCGCTCTTGGCTTTGTGGATTAAAGTATTAAGGTTGCCAAAAAGGAGAGCAAGTAAAAAGGAACAATTTGATGTAAAGGGTGTATACTTGTCTTACCCCCGAAGGGCTGCCACTGCACCAAAGCGGCCCGCGATCCCCTCCATGAGCGCAGCGTCACACTCAACCAGCCCCTCGCTGTTGGGGTAGCCCCCTCTGCCCACGACGAACCGGCCCGTCTCCCTGTCATTCTCAATATCTAGAAACACGCAGAGCTCCAGTGAGCAGAGCTCTGCAGCAGCCGTTTCACTGTGCAGCTCACAACTGACAACCCACTGAAGCCAGGACCCGGCCTGTCCAGTACCTGGATAAGAGACCTATCTGGGACAACTGAGGTTGCCTCTGGAAGTGGGGTCAGTGGAGCCAGTAGGGGGCGCTCACCCTGCGGTCTGAGTGGGTCCTAATGCCCCAGTATGGTGACGGGAACACTATACTGTTAAATAGGTGCCATCCTTAGAATGAGATGTAAAACTGAGGCCCTGATTCTCTGTGGTCACTAAAAAATACCCATCTATGAACTGGCTTTACCACTCTGGTCTCCTCCCCACTGATAGCTGGTATGTGATGAGCGTATATAATATACTATATAAGTGTAAGGAATTCTTATTAGTTATCATTCAGGTAACCCTGATGTGATTATCCCTATTAGTTCTGATTAATATGATCTTAATCTCTTTTTGTTTTTTTTTGGTCATTAATACTCAATAAACTATTTTAAGTATCTATTCTAGAAAAATAAAAACTACAACTGCAGAAAACCATAGATTGCCATGCAATCTGCAAACAGGCACTAATTCCCATGGCTGTCCCAAAGATAAAACGAGCCGCTGATGTGACATTATCCGAGTGTGCCTACAAATCTTTACAATCCTTCGAAATACAGAGTGGAACAGTGGTTGTCTCTCTGGACCACAAGGATCGGGTGCTCGAATCCCAGGTAAATGCTGCTGTTGTACTCTTCAACCGGGTACTTACTCTTTTTACATGCCTACATTCCTCCCACTCATACATGGAGCCCCAGGCCATCAGTGAAAATAATTTGAATTTGATCTTAATTGACATACCTGGTAAAACAAAGGAATAGATCAAATCTAGCCCTAATGTTTATATTGGTCACATTTTGCAATGGACACCCATAGCAGCAGAAAACTGACCTTTTAATAAGATCAGTTACATTTGGATAAGTCTCCTCACGTGTTTAAAACCGATCTTTGTAATGATTTAAGTGAAATGCATTGGTACTGTGTATTGTGTGGAGGCTTGTGTGATGTTTTATTTTCTTTATATCACCTCAATGTAGAGCCGAGTGTTAGGCAAGATGTTGTAGTGTTGAGTCCTGAGTGTCACTTACCTGCCATAGCCTGTTCCACACAATCAGTGGAGTGCTGTCCTTGTACAATTAAAGACCTCATTTTCTCAACAGCGGGCAGTGAAAATGACCAGGTACCTACAGCAGCCATTCCTCCAGAGATCTCTGGTGATACTCATGTAGCAGGTACTGACTTTGGGTCACCTGCTGAACAGACAATTTTAGTAAACACCTGCAGGAGACTAAGGAGTGGCTTATTCTACAAAATGAGGCAATTTACAGAAACAACCTTCAATGGAGTGGAAAAATCAGTATTCCTTTAATTTTCATACACAGATACAGGCCGAGAAGTGATTCATCTTCATATACAGTCACGACATTTGTCACTTTGCTAGTCAACAGTGTTTTATCTTGCACAAGGCCTCACAGACTGTACCTACTCAGCACCTGTCTGAAATCCAGGGGTGGTATTTATAGTTGTATACTTTGAGAAGACAGGAACAACAGGTTCATATTGAGGATTAATAGTATTTTTTTCTAGTCCGACTACTACTTGTTTTCCTGGTTTCATTTTCAATTTAGAAGTAAAGCCCACACTGAGAGTTTTTTTCTTGTGTTACCTTTGCAAGCTTTTACATGTTTTGCATTTTTTGTTAAATACTATTGAAATCGGTCAGTAAATCTCATAAGATTACCGTAGAACATTAAAACTATGTTAACATTGTATTTTCGACACATTGTATTAAGATTAGTGTTTTACTATAGCACCTTTCAGAATATTGGTTATTATTGTTATTGTTGTTCTTATTGCCTAATACAAAATGTCGTATTAGTTTTGTAGCATTATCATCCCTCATGTCTATAGCAAATGGTAATTTGTATGTGACAATACCAGAAGTACATTTATAAACATTTTAAGCTTTTCATTCTCTTCCTGTATCAAACAAAACAACACACACCCTTTTTTCCCTCGGAACCGACAAGGTCTTCGCTGGCTCATTGAAAAGAATACCTATCTTCAACTGTAACGTACAGCCTAAAGATCTGATTGGCTGCAATGCTATGTCAATAACTCGTGAGTTCAAGTACCAGGATGAGCTGCCACAGCTGCCGCAATATTCTCCATTGTGATTGGATAACGTCACGTCTATTTTTTAGGCGGGCGGGCTCTAACGTGGAAGCTCGGGTCACATGGCAGACTTACCGGAAGAAACCCTTTCCGGGAGCCGGGGTGGTGATTTCCGGCTTGCTGAAGAAAGTTGAGCAGGAGAGGTCTGCAGGTTCCTGGATTCTGAAAAATGGACGGTCAGGGAAGGAAAGTGGTGGTTTGTGACAATGGAACCGGGGTAGGTCTGATGACAGATTTCTTACTTTCGGTGATTTGTGCTTCTGCCCGATTCTTCTATGGCTGATTGTGGCTATGGAAAATAGAATCGCCTGAAACAGGAAGTAAAGAGGTTAGCTGACTGGGTGGGTAGGCAAAGGAATGTGAGTCTGTCAGCTTGTCAATTCCGCTTTTTTCAAAGGGACTGATGCTTAATCTGGTGCTCACAAGGTATATACGTTTCAGATTCAACGCTAAGATCCCTTGTTGAGCCACGTTCTGCAGTAGTGGGTAGACTGTGTTGGCATTGTGCATTCTGTATGGATGTAGTCATCGCTTGCCACCAAGGGCCAACACAGGGGATAATTGCTGGAATTTAGTCCGTAAGGGGAAGAAACGGAGCTCGCATGTCCCCGGTAAAATCATTAGATGTTTCTCTCCTCTCCCCTATCATATGTATGACGAACCATCAGTACATCGGTGCCATCACGGTATATTTAAGTGCCCCGTAGGTGAATCGCATTGTTCTGGTAACAAAAAAAAAAAGTTTCTAAGTCGAAGCTACGGATCGTGCCGTTTTATCAATGAATTGGGGCAGTATTGTTTGCGAGGGCGACAGAAACTGGAAGCGGTTGCACAGCGGTGTTGAAAATGCACCAGCACTCTGCCTCTGTAGTTTGAAATGTCCTTATACAGTTATCACTGGTACAGCCCCTGCTTGCGGTTTTACAGAGCTCGACAGGATGTCAGATCACGCAGGGCTATCTGTCGCGGCGCTTCGCTTGGAAGGTTTTCGGGATTAGAAAGCCCTGCTCGGACAACTCTCATTTTAGCCCCTTTATTTGTAAATTCCGATTATTTGTGAAACAGGTGACGCGTTCCGCGATTAAAAGATTGATATTTCCTTCATACAGCAGCCATGTTGCCGTACTGTGTGTTGCCACAGTTCGTCTGTTTGTTCAAGTCTGTACATGCAAACACATTCTTCGCGTTAGTTCCCAAAGCGCTTCTGAATTTACTTTCTTTGCGAAATGACAAACCAAGAAAAACAATTGTAAAGAACAACGTTAAGAAAAATCACTTTAAGAACCTGCCGATTTACTAAGAATGACTTCAGTCCGTCCATCTGTCTTGGTGTCTTATTGATACTCCTTGATGTATGAAACTCACTGCGGAAAAGCGGCTTAAATAAAATGAAGTATTTGGGTTCCAAGTTCGCAGCAGATTGTAAGTGAGGAACATATTGCAAACAGAGTTACAGTCCTTTCATAAATACGTAAATTCGTTCTGACTAAATACAGCACCAGTCAGATGGACATCCTGTCCTTTTTCTGGGACACTGGGGGTTATGTATTTTTTTTACACAGTGCACTCCATTCTCCGTCCATCAAAAAAGAAAGCTTATAGCAGCGTGTCCCTTTTCTGTCAAATATTAGTTTACCAGCGCCACAGGAGGTATTTTTTTAGTTTTCTTCATCATTGCAGCGTGTGAAGACTACAGAGCACTGCTTCTGAAGCATACCTGTGGAAGTGGCAGTTCAGATGAAATGTATTAGGTGTAGTTAGATGTATTTATTCGCCACGGTGAGATCCCTATAAAAACATGCACTGTTGCATATTTAATGCGGAGATACTGTGAGTAATGTTTGAACACGTACAGAAATGTATTGCCTTAGGCTTTTGATTGTGGTGTTACACCGTTTTAATAATTTGGTCAGTGGTGATTAATTTGTGTAAAGATAATGAAGTAGTTGCACTCTACAACTGTTGTTTAAGAACAGATTTTAGAACAGGTTGCCAGCGAACTGAGGACGCTTATAAAATTTCAACCTAAAAAGAACACTATTTGTTTCCTTTTTAAATCAGCTCAGGTACAATGAGCTGATTGCATAAATCGTTTAGAGACCGAGCAGTCCAGATATCTCTGCCCATTAGCGATAAGAGCAGTGGGTGGGTTCTTTTTTTCAGCTTGGAGCTTTGGCAGTAGAAACGTGCGTTTCGTTTTTTTCTGAACTAGTGCACATTAGCTTGCCGGCTGGACTGCACGGGGAGGGAAACTTAACAGAGCACTCTGAAGGATGTTGGTTAATGTGCGTTGCAGAAAAGTGCTAGTTGTGCACTGCTTGACTGATGACTCAAAGGGAAGTGAGATCAGCACTGAAACCACATTCACAGCCTGAAGAACTTTAACTGTTTTATACAACAAATCAAATCTATTTCTGTATGAATGCTTATTATAGTTTTAGTTGAAATGTTTTTGTATGTCTTACAAACTATTCTAGCACCTTGCATATTGGCTGTTTTATCACAGGCTTAAGTATTGTGTGCACTTTTGGAGGTAGGCGTCTGGACAGTGGGTTACAAAAGACTTACCTTATTGAATTCCAGCTCTGTGACATGCTTGTTTTGTGACCCTGGGGCTTGATTCTTAACACTCACTAGCTTGGTCTCATCCCCAGCTGGACTACTGGGGAGGTGTCCCCTTGAAAAAAATCATTTAACCTAGACCTAGATTGTTTGTACAACAAGAGTCGGATTATCGGAGAGAATGGATTGGTCACTCTGCTTGGACACGAGACTCTGAGTAGGTCTGTCTAGAAGAAAGTTGCAGAGATTAAGCTCACGGTGACTGCTGATTTTAGCCTTCAGTGCTTGTGTGGCTGTGGGCATGCCTGTTGCGACAGGTCATCTGCATTCTTTCCTTAGTGTAGCAGCTAGACAGTACTGTTCGGTGAACATGGTCAGTTTTGCAATGCTGTGGAAATACCTAAAGTAGTTAGCTATTTTAGTGTCCTGTTCCACATGCCTGTATGGGGATAGCCCTGGTCCTTGAGAGCGAGAGAATCCAGTAGGTCTTGTAGGTTTGCCTTCAATCATCGGTTTCTAAAGACTTGGAAGAGAAGAACTCATGATCGGTTTACTTCTGGTAAATCAGGAACAGACAACTGTGATCTTTGAGAGCCACAGAGTGTTGTAATTATTTCTACACTGCTAAATTGACCCAGTCCCCTGCTTAAGTGGTCAAAATGAAATTGTTCCAGTCATTTAGAAATTGATGATTTAAAGGTGATTCATAAAATGTACTGGATCCTGGCTCTCCAGCACAGAGGGAGTCTGCCTTGCACTAGTCTGTTTACATCTCGCATCCATGAGAGTTCGCGCGAATTGTGATGTGAAACCGCCCTTCCTGCACACTAGTCACCATAATAGCTATGTAATGTGATGTACAAGCAACTAAGTCCAGGTTGTGCATTAGATATTTCACCACAGAATGTCTCCAACATGATTTACATGTAGAGTTAACAAGTAAGTTCCATTTATCGACAAAACCATCTTGAAGTCGAGAGCAATATTTCTTTTGGATTAAAAGAGATGTGCTCACCAGCCTGCTTGTTTTCAAAGTAATAAGGCCGCTTCCCCTCACCGGAGGTTTTGTTGCCTCGTTCTGAATCAAAGAACATGGTGCTGTGCAGACTTGGAAAATTCGTGTATATTGTGATGTAAAACCTCCAACTTACAAAATACTGTGCACATTTGACTTTTATTGTGGTGTGAAATGCACTCATCAATGCTGATTCTTTTTTAACCCCGAAATATAAAAATTGCATTGCAGTTCCCCTTTAAGCTTTCATTGTGAGAGGTTTTCAGAATATATTTAATTTATGTTCTCAGTTTCTTGTATGTCCTATTTATACATACAGCATCTCTAATGGATGTCTTTACATTTATATGCATTTGCACAAAGAGAAGCTGAACTTATGTGTAGTGGTAACTCCAGGAATTTCAATAAAACAGTTTTTCCCAAAGGATTGCAACACATTCCTAATAGAATCCCTGACCTTCTGTGACAACATGTGGCTAATGTGAAAGACGACAGCTTTGTTGTCCACTGAGCTCTTCTAGAAGCCGGCAGCGTTCCAAATGTATTCCATTCCTCTGAAAAAACGTGTCCTCTTCTCTCATTCTTGGCCAGTTTGTCAAGTGCGGCTATGCGGGTTCCAACTTTCCGGAGCACATCTTCCCCGCGCTGGTCGGCAGGCCCATCATCCGATCGACCACCAAAGTGGGAAACATCGAGATCAAGGTAAAGCTCTCTCTCTGCTCGGCTCGTGTCAAGGAAACATCTGCCAGACTTGAGGTTCTGCATTTAATTGTTTGTTTCTCCTTTTTTTCTTCCACTATTTAAGATGTTTGCTGTCATTGTGAAAATATGACCTTGCTGATCCGTTTACCAAGAACGGGTGTGGAAGTGGAAATTTGGGACAGAGTTGCTGCATTTTGCAGCAGCTCGGAAGCCTTTGACTATGACAAAATAGCTCTAGTATTCAAAATTAAGGCCTGAAATCCATGCTTGTATATTTATGGAGATAGTTCAGGTGGGTAGCTGCGTCAGCATGTGTAGGCTGCAAAGGAACAAGTAATAGGTTTATTCCATGCTGAAAAGAGAAGAAAGAAAACACACTGTTTCAGCAAGGGAAATGCAGAAAAGAAAGGTCTTCTAAGTACACACAGCAGGTGGTTGTCTTACTTTTATATCTACATAAATAGGTTTATTCCATGCTGAAAAGAGAAGAAAGAAAACAATGTTTCGGCCGTGGCGCCTTCTTCGGGTGTGAGCCAGGTGGGTAGATGTGTCAGCATGCGTAGGCTCACCTGAAGAAGGCTCCACGGCTGAAACATGGTTTTCTTTCTTCTCTTTTCAGCATGGAATAAACCTGTTTATGTAGATATAAAAGTAAGACAACCACCTGCTGTGTGTACTTAGAAGACCTTTCTTTTCTGCATTTCCCTTTTCGTGGAAACTTTTATTTAAGGTTTTAAAGGATTTGATGAGGTCCACTGTCATGTAATCAATCCAATATTAAGTTACAGCTGTTGTACGTGATGCTCTCTAATAGTGGCGCAAACCTTGGTTGGCATTCATTTGAAAGTTAACAGCATTCTGCATTTTGGGACTGATTTTATTTTGAGGGGAGTACCCAGTATTGCAATTTATTTACATGGCATTGTGCTTATGAAGGAGCAAAGAACTTTAAATGATATGCAATTATAAGCCTTTAGTTTTAATATGTTCATTGACAAGTTTTGTAAAATCGTTCAAGATGTTAAAATATGCAGAAGGCATTATAATTTATCGAAGAATACACATTCTGTATTCTGACTAATTTACGAAGCTTCGTGTGTTAATTTATGGATTTTATAATTCTTTTACATTTAATGCACTCCTAATTTTCATGAGCCCATATTGAGTTTGACAAGAGAAGATAAGTCCATGCTTAATGTTATCTTTTTGTTTAACAAAAACAAGTTGTTCGCTGTTTATTCTTTTGCCTTTCTCGAAACATTAATGTGTGTGAGGTAAAGTAATTCAGATCGGTGATATATGTTCAAAGTGTCATAAAACATGAGTTTCCAATTTTAAAGTGAGTTCTTCAAATGACATGCCAGTATTTAAGGGACAAAAACAAGTATGATCCATTTCTGCTTTAATTAAGTGGAAGAGCAGTTTATGTAGTATAATTAAGACTGCTATGCAAAGCACGTTACATTTCCCTAGGAAGAGTTCCTTATTCCAACAGATTGCAGGCTCGAGCTTTGTCAATACAGCCCATAGGTTTGTGTATTTGTTGTGATTATCCCAGATCTCAAGTACTCCTGAAACAGAATTAAGTCGTATTCTCTATATCATATTCTGCGGGACTAAATAAATGTATGTATTACCCAAGTTATGTGACTCTGGAGCCAGGTCTGCACATAGTTTTCAGTTTGCAGGACGTGGATGAGGAAACCAAGCAAATGGTTGATGACTGGACCCCGGATGACTGCCTTCTTCTGAAAGATGTTTAGTCTGGGGTAGAAGATGTCTGTCCAACCCATGACACTCAAAGCAGTGCTGTTGTTAAATGTGAAGAGGGTAGCCTTGGACCTAATCCTGCCTGAAGACCGGGCAGTCATGTACAGTCTCTTTTGCAGATATAAACGAGGTTTCTGAAGAAGCTCCGAAAGGTGCAGTTAGCTGTGGTCTGCTTCTGTCTTTGCTTTCTGTCTGACCTTCTGCTTTTGCCTTCTCTTTCTTCTTCTTTCTTGACCTGTTGAAGTAGAATAACAAAAAGATGGTAAGTGTGGTTCAGTGTGTGCTGGTTTTTTTGTTTTTTCCCTTGTTTGCTTGGCCAGAAGAAAGATTTGCTCTGCTTGGTCATTTTTACTGTTGAGTTTCTGGGTTTTTTCCCCCTATTACTTTATCCTCTCTCCCTTCTCCCTTTGGTTTGCATACTTTGCCTTGATGAAAGAATACCATTCTTTCTAACCTCCCTTTTGTTTTGTTTTTTCTGTTTTGCTGGCTTGGCTGATCCATGTAGGGTATTCACCATTTGGTCAGTGACGATTGTGTCTGTAGAGTTTAATCGTGTTCCCCTGTCAATCAGTCCTGCGAGTTCCCTTTGAACGAGGTAGAAGCACACAGACACCTCTTTCAGACTAATGCAAGAGTTGACTTCACTGCAAGTTCTTCCTCTTTTTTCCCCCCATCTCAAATTCATTTGCAGAAGTGTTCAGTCTGACAATGAGTGAAGTAGCCTGCAACACTCACACATTTGGTTATTTAAGTTAACTATTTCCTTTAGTACATCCGCCATGGTAAAACAAAATAGAGACCATATATAGTTGTTTTTCATAGTTCTTTCCAGAGTCCTGCTAGAACACACGGTTATAGCATACAATTTTTGAGAATTGCAATTGTTTGGCCAGTCGAGTTTTTACCTGAATGAAAAAGGCCTTTTGAAAATTGGTTGGTCTTTAATCTGGTGCAGCATTTTATTTCATTTTTCACTAATCCCTAAGAATGGATTGGTACAATTAAATACTTTACTGTGGTAAAACTTGCTCCCATTTTCTTCTTTCTGGTGGGGGTAACGAGGGGGTAATAACTGTTCTTTAAGGCCTTTAAGTTACTTATGGAACAGTAGCTGAAAGGCAGCCTCCTACGTGTTCAGGAACTAAAAAACAATTGAATTGAAAACAATTGTCTTTGAAAGTTGAAATTAAACCTGTTATTACAGGTTCAATTGTTTGAGGGCTCAGGTGGCACAATAACCAGAAGGTGTGTGGCACCCCAGCACCAGGACTGGGAAATCGAATCCAATTTGTAGATTTCCCAGTTAGCTGTGCACACATGACACTTTACGTACAGTATTTCAGGTATAGCAGTGCCTCTAACATACATGCCAGTGGTTTGATTGAAGGCTGGTATATTTCAGAATTTTCTTTTGTAATACATTTTGGCTTTGTTCTACACCTGCTCGTTATAGACAATACCTAAAAGTTGACTGTATTTTGAATGACAAGCATTCAAAATTCAGTTTGTTTTGTCAGTTTAAGAACAACGCATTACGATCCTGTCAGTGTGTCTTTATTGTTTTAGTTTTTTTTTTATCTTTCAGATTTCAGCTATGTTTGGTTACCTTTGAAATGGACAGTTGTCAAACAATTGATCAGATTATTTTCCTTTAGGAAATGGTATTCAGTCAAAAGTGTGTAATTTTAATATTGGAACTCAAAGGTGATCCTGAAATATTGTAAATGTATTCTCTTCATATACAATATGTATTTATCTCGCCCTGAGATCTTATTTGGCTGCTTCTTGATAGAAGTGGGTGTGTCAGCTTTAACAGCATGGTTGTGTAGCTAGATCCAGACCCCCGCTTTGTATAAGAACTGCCTTATCTCTGTCCTATATGCACCTACCTGTAGGATCCACTTGTGTCCTGTGGTTTGTGTTTCTCATGGTGTTTAAACATGCAAATTCAAAAGTCATGAAGCAAACCATATGGAAAAGGCAGCAGTAAACCTCAGATAATCCAGCTTCTCGTTTAAAGCACGCAGGCTTGTGAGCTGGGGCCAAGTGAAGTCAGACTAAATCAAAAGAAGCTGGCTGTCTTTGAGTAAAGCTGGGTGATATTTATTTACAATAAAATTCATTATTTCTCTCTCTACAAGAGGGAGGAGAGCAATGCAAACACCACTTGCGCATCATGGCAGAATGCACTGAAAAATAAAGCAATGCATCTTTAAAGGTGAATGAATGTCATTGGAATTGGTTGTGACATAACTGAGGGAGTAATGCATGGAAACTTCTGTCTGCATGCCAGGATCTCAGTCAAGCCTAAACAGACTTGAGCGTCTGGCTTCGAGAGGCTCTGTGGAGTGCATCCTACTACTTCTGCTGTACGTTGTGCTTTTACTGATTAATTCACCGTGTCGTCCAAGAGCTCATCTCATCCTCATCAAGAACTTGAGCCGCAACTGATGCGCTGACTTTTTAAAAGCAGTTATCAGTTCTGAGCTGGGAGAAATTTCCTTAGTAGATCCGGATCGAAATGAATGGTTCCTTGTATGAATTAAGTCATTAAGCTCAGAATTTATAAATATCCCTTTAAAAGAACAATCTTGCCTCTGTGTCGTCTATGAGAATGAGCAATGGCAGCTATGTCATGTTGGCATGAATTTTCTGTGGCAGTCTGGGGCTTTGACACTTTGTGCCTGTATCTCCGACTGTCTTTAAACAATAATATTGTGTTTAATAGTCTGCAGCACAGGCTAAATGCAAATATTCTTCTTCTTTGTGGCTTGCCACAACCTTAATACAATAAATCACATTGTTATATTTTTAATTGAGCATTTCCCCCGACTTTTCTCTAGCTATTTGAATGGTAGCCAATGCCTGTGTCATTTGAATCCGATCCAAAGGTCTCCACAGCCTTTTCTCCGCAGTTGGCCTCGTCAGTTTTACAGCTCCCCACTTCCTTTCTGCCAGCGAAACCAACACTGTTCTGCTGGGAAAATCCATAAAGCAATCGTCATTTTACAAAAAGTCCAGAACCATCAGCCAGTAAGTTAGCAGGAACAGCGGCTTGTGACCTGTAGTCGCGTTGTTGAACATCTGACCTGTGCCCTGGCATATTTAACCCACTTTCCCTTGCGTGTACTTTATTTACCTTCCCCTGTTTAGAGTCCTGGCTGTCATGTCAGACAGTGCAGTCCTTCTCGTTCTTGACAATCAGCTCTTAAAAGCACCCAGTGTTGGGAGAGTGTGGTCCATTGCCTAAGCTGGACAGTGGGAGTGACCTGTGACCTCTGCTCCTGCAGGACCTGATGGTGGGCGACGAGGCCAGCGAGCTGCGCTCCATGCTGGAGGTGAACTACCCCATGGAGAACGGCATCGTCCGGAACTGGGACGACATGAAACACCTGTGGGACTACACCTTCGGTCCTGAAAAACTCAACATCAACTCCCAGGACTGCAAGATCCTCCTCACAGAGCCCCCAATGAACCCCACCAAGAACAGGGAGAAGATCATTGAGGTGAGCAGCTCCTCGGGGTCTTCTGCAACGCATCTGTCTTCACATGCTATAGTTCTACATTTGCCTCCAACACTTTTTTTTAGCAGCTTTCAATGTTTCCTTGACCACTTGCAAAATTGAAAAGTTTAATTGTACTGGGAAATTAAACTATGATTTTCACTTCTCAGATGTATTCAGCATAAAGCACTTCCTAATATCAGGTTGTTCCCCAATATAAATTTTAATTCAAATTACGAAAAGCCAAAACGTGAACATAGAAGGCTGAAGGTTTGACCTGACCTCATAATTTGAATGCCCCATGAACCAAAATTGAAAGGATTCACTGTAGCTTTGAGAAGACTGCATTGTGGGGTATGGTGCCAGAGAACTAGGCTACATTTTTGCAGGTTCGAGTTCTTTATTGTAAGTAAGATATCTCCATGTTCCAGTTCGCTCCATATAATTAAAAGCTGTTTTAGAATCTGCATTGCCTTGCAGCTTTCTGCAGACACTTGTGAATTTTAACTGGATGGCTAGCAGCTTACCCACAAGCTGCTCATTTATGTGTTTTTGGTTTTTCCGAAGCAAATAATCACCTTACTAGAGACGAGAGTGAAGTGGACAAGAAAGTATTTAAGAAAATAATTATCCAAAATATCCAAAGGGATGACTTGAATGAGTAAAACTGTCATGACAGTGAACAGTCCAGCAATTCCACTTCATACCAGTGCACAAAATGCACTTGGACACGTTTGTTGTTCTCGGAAAGATTCACAGTTTTTATACAGAGAAATGCATATAAAATAGTTTTAAAATAGTTCTAAATCAAATAATGCTGTTATGCACATTCATTTTTGTGGGTGTTTCAGGTTTGGATGATGTCATCTGCATGTTGTTCTGCTTTGCAGCACAGATCGCAGATCTGTACTGGACTCTATGTTATAAATAAAGATATTAATGGTATAGTCTATGCTAAGAGATATAAATGTACTCACTGGTCAGTGTTTGGGCTTGAAGTCTCAGTCATGTTGCAAAAGCTTTGTGAACAAGAAGCTTTGCAGATGATTAAAATATTATTGAAGTCCCTTTGAATTACTTATTCTCTAATTACTACTGCAGTGTAAACGAAACAGTATCATAGTTATACATTGTGTACTTGCACTACATATTTATGTGTTTTTAATAAAGTTTAGATCTTTCTTTTGTCTCTTGCTGCATTCACTAAGCTATTTTTTACTTTCCTTTCCAGGTCATGTTTGAAACATATAAGTTCTCTGGGGTTTACATTGCAATCCAGGCTGTACTGACCCTGTACGCTCAAGGTAGGTCATGGACATCTCTCTCAGCACAGCCTTTCGTAGCCACCAGAAATAGTCTGCATTTCTTCACAGTGGATGTGAAATCTGGTTGCTGTGATCCTTGCTAGTATTAAGCAGTTTTCTGATACCAGATGGATGGACAGACAAGTTTTTAGTTTTTGTTTGTTCTGAAAAATACTGAATGCACACCTGGATTTACATGCTAAATTTTATTGTAAATTTGCATTAATAAATATTTATACCAATTTAAATACATTTTAGGCTGAAAAATGCTTGACATATGTGTAAATAAAATTGCAGCCTATTGAATACTAATTTTAAATCCCAGTGTTTTTAAACTGATTATATTATTTATATATTATTTTTATGGTCAGAATTATAGAAGCCTGCAGCTATGTTAAAGAGTTTTGTTCGTTAACAGCTGTTAGACTTGCCAGATAAATACATTAGCGTGGGAGTACATCCGCAACCGTCTGTGCTTAAGTGAATATAAAAATCAAATGGCTCCATTTTATTGCCTTGCTTCCCCATTGGCAGGAGTTTTTAATAAGGTGGGGAGTGCCACCTAGTGGTGACGTTTTGTTTCTCCTCTGTGGCTGTGAAAGTCGGGGCTCTTTCCAGTAGTAGCTATGTGAAGACCAGCAAGGTTTGTTGCTCAAGAGAGGCTGTGCCGTGTGTTCAGGCTTGCTGACCGGGGTGGTGGTGGACTCGGGCGATGGCGTGACCCATATCTGTCCTGTGTACGAGGGATTCTCGCTGCCTCATCTAACCAGGCGACTAGACATTGCTGGAAGGGACATCACTCGCTACCTCATCAAGGTAACTTTCCCTGCCAGGTACGCTGTTGTGCATCTGTGTTTGTGGCAGTGCTGCTTGTTTGTGCAATTAGGACCGCTGCACTTAACCATGTAAAAGAGATAAGATTACTTTATTGGCCATATGCAATTTCTTGCATTAGGAATTTGTCTTTTCGCATACCCCAGCTTGCTCTCCATGAGACACACAGACAGGGAGAGAAGCTGGGGGTCAGAGCGCAGGGTCAGCCATTTATACGGCGCCCCTGGAGCAGTTGGGGCTAAGGGCCTTGCTCAGGGACCCAACGGAGTAGGATTCCTCTGCCGGCTGCGGGATTCGAACTGGCAACCTCCCAGCCACAGGTGCAGATCCTTAGCCACAGAGCCACCTCACCGCCCCTGACCCAGATGTATATCTGACTGTTCTTGCTGATTTATATCTGTATCCCATGTGTTCCAGTGTTCCAAAGCCTACAAGTCACTGTTGCAGGAACTGTACTGTAACAGTTTCTGCAGGTCTGGCTTTACCAAGACGAAGAGTGTTAATTAGACTCTCTCCGGGGGGTGCCTCATCTTATTCATTGCATAAAACCACGACTGTCTGTTTCTGCAGTGTTTTATTTGTCATTTTTCCGTCAGTTAAGCAAGTCGTTCATCGGGGAGCTCTGAAGAAAAAGCCCCTGGCCCTAACTAAAGCACGTCTTGTTGTAGTTGCTTTTGCTGAGGGGTTACGCCTTTAACCATTCGGCCGATTTCGAGACGGTGCGCATGATGAAGGAGAAGCTGTGCTACGTGGGCTACAACATCGAGCAGGAGCAGAAGCTGGCCTTGGAGACCACAGTGCTGGTGGAGTCCTACACGGTAAGCGCTGCCGGCCCCACTGAATGTGCTCACGTCTGTGAGGTCATTTACCAGCAACTTCGGGAATAGCAGTTTCCTGTGGAGGACATGGTATTCTCATTTGTACAGTTTGATTTTATGGTTGGCTGCAACACCCCCCTCGATTTACAGTTAATTTCAGTTCAACAGCCATAGAGCGCTGTACTGTACAATACTGAACATTGTGGTTTCCTCCTCATACACTCCATACAGGTGTAATGAAGCATTGTGTGTTGCAAGAAATTATTTAAGAAGTAGGAAAGCTCAGGATAGTTCCATCTTTTATTTGCTTGCCTTGTGAAGGGTGATATCTATGACACTTTGTCCCTGAAGTAGTTTTGCAACCTTTGTATTTTTCCTTGTTCATGTTCCAGTATTTGAAAACGCTCAAGCCTGTACACTGTGGGACCAAACATCTTAGGTTTTCATTTGTGCTCCAGTTGTGATCTGTGAAGCCCATGACTCCTGTGTATTATTTTTTGTAGACGTTATTACCAAATTATATGATCAAGGTGTCTCATTTAATTGAGATACATTTAATATCTGTTGGTGTTTTTTGTTCAGACTGATTTTTTTAATTGAATGCTGAAAGGTTTGGTTGACGTTGTTTTGGTTTTCATCTGGTGTTGCCTCACAGGCTTGTTTATTTTTCTGTACCTTTCTGTTTAACAGCTCAGCTCTTGGAAAATCGCAGGTGAACCTTTTTGCTGAGCTTTTAAGTTGGAGTTTATTTTAGCTTGTGTTTCTTTCCAGCAGACTTAAGAAAAACGAGGAAAATACAGAGACTGTTGTACAACTTAACCTACATGTAACATCATTTCCTGTGTGGCCCAAATCTTTCAAAACCCCTCCTAATATGTGTTTCCTAGTTTAGACCAAGGCCCTCAAGCAGTGAATGGAATCACTGATCCTGTTATGTTTATACGTGTGTTGTTTTTATTATTTCATGACCTTGCAGAAAGCTTTTGAATCACTTTGTCAGCCTTTTAAACCTATTCATATGAAGGCAGTCCTGAAGCTACTGAAATGTAGGATAGTTAATTATGAATATTACCAACTGTTTGAAGATGAATTACAGTGTTATAGAGTGAATATATTTAAACGCTGAATCTCTTATTCTGCCATCCACTGAGCAGTAATTTCTCTTTGTCAGAAAGAGCTCCAGCAGTAGCCTCTCTAGTGCTCTGCTTACCCACAGCATCATTTAAAACAAATGCTGAGAACAGGCCTTCAAACCAAGTAGCTAATTGATGTAGGTTTTTATTTTCACATTACGTTAGCCAATCATAAATATTGTGTATTATTCCTTATTAAAATTAGGGATGTCCTCAACCGTACCTGCCTCACCTGTATAGAATTGTTTTTCCCCTTTGATAGTTACCACCTGAGAAAAGTCTTTTAGTACTTTGCTTGAGAATTTGAGAACTTGAGCAATGCACCACAAAGAGAGAACAAGCCCTTCTGCTCATGAACACGCAGTTAAAAAAGAAAGGGAAACATGAGATTTTGGAAAGGGATTTGTACTACTCCCAGATTTTGTGTGATTTTAAAAGGAGGTAGGAACTGCATCACAAAGCTGTCACCGCCATGGGAATAAAATGTAATCGGATGACCTGTTAGCTCTGTGCTGTATTTTGACTTTCTGTATTTATTTCTCCTGCATCACCCTGTTAAGTGGCAGAGCTGAAAGATCAGACTTGCTTTCTAGATGTAGTCAGACCTTGTTAAAACCAAACTTGTTCTAGCCTTGCTTTTGAGCATTAGCTTTAGAGAGCATGTTTTTTTTTTAAATTGGGTCACAACCCAAACTGGGTCAGGGTGACCTTGCCAGTGGGTTGCAGGTGAGGAAAATAACAGGAGCATCAGCACGATTTTCTCCCTCTCCTCTGCTTAAACTTGTAATGGTAGGAACACCAGCCTCTTTGTACATGGGCATCTTCTAAGGTTCCTTTTTAGAATTTTTTTTAGTACAATAAAGGATGTAGAGATAAGGTATAGCCTGGCCTTGGAGAGATTTAAAAACCTTTTCCTACCTGGTGTTTGCACTCCCACTGGCGTTCAAGGGATCAGCTAGGCACCCTGGGTTTGTGACAGCCTTCGGGTCATCAGTGACTTCTTGGGATTGTCCCAGGGGGTCCAGAGAAACAAGGGAAAATGCTTGTCCAGGAGTGTGAAAAATCAACAGTCACACAGTGCATCTGCTGACCTGCACTCATGCTTTTAATACTTGGTGTGCAAATTGTACATTTCCGTTCAATCCAGGAGTGAGCACTTCCCTTAGTAGCAGAAGGTGCTCTTCAGTGTCAAGTGAGTCATTTTCATGCCAGTGTCCCATCTCTCCCCCCAGCTTCCCGACGGCAGGGTTATCAAAGTAGGAGGAGAGAGATTCGAGGCCCCAGAGGCCTTGTTCCAGCCTCACCTTATCAACGTTGAAGGTGTCGGAGTGGCCGAGTTGCTCTTCAACACCATCCAAGCTGCTGACATCGACACCAGGTATGCGGTTTGGCTTTCTGTGGGAGCGTCTGTAAGTGAGCAGGCAGGGCTTCTTCTAAAGCCGGAGGTCAATGGGCAAAACAGCGGTGGCTGTCCCAGCTCAATGGCTGTTGATGTGTTGCTTTGCTCAGGTCTCTGAATGTCGAGTTGATGTCTGTGATGTTGGATTTTAGTTCTGTATCACGTATCGCATACATGACGAGAGCCTTCAGAATTTCTCCGCGAGGGTAATCGATTCTTTTGTTACCCCACTGTGTGCACTGAAATCTGCGGTTTTACTCTGGATTTGCACTCAAGGCGGCTGAAGAAATCCCGTTGAGGGACTAAACATTTAATAGTTGTACTTAGACATGGGATACAGGGATGTATCTTTTCATTGCACTGTAAAACCATAAGTGTTGGTCAGTTGAAACTTATAAGAAGCTCTTTTTATATAATACAAAATCCTGTGCTAGGAATTTCTCTGAACAAACATGAGTATTTTAGGACAGATTCATTGTAGCACAAAACTGGGGGGGGGGGGGGATTTGTTTAGACTTTGGTTTGTGGAAGACTGAGACTGGCGCAAAAATAATTTGGTGGGAATTGAACACTGGGCTTGCACTCTACACCCAGTTAAGTCAACTTTGCCAACAGGACATGTACAGGCGGGCACGCTGTTTCAACGGAGTGGCCCTCTTGAGTCAATAGTCCTGGAAAGGAATGTAGCGCGCACCTTGAGGAGACTGATAAGAGGCTGGTCAACATATAGTACCTGTACTTCCAATGAACTGTGCTCAAATTCCAAAGGGTGGCAACTGATCGCATAGGTCAAGGTGGTACTGCTGGAGATGAAAGATCTTGAGACTATTTAATTCTTGCGGAGACATAAAACCTTACATGCTGTTGGTTTCCCTGCTCGTTCGTTGCGGTTTTAATGCCTCCCAGCGGATACACAGCCTAGATGCCTTTTCCAGCGGAAGGCGACCTCTGCGTTGCCGGGGAGCGGGCTGGACTCGGGTCTGAGAGTGTCCTCTGTGTCCCGCAGGGCCGAGTTCTACAAGCACATCGTCCTGTCGGGCGGCTCCACCATGTACCCCGGCCTGCCCTCTCGGCTGGAGAGGGAGCTCAAGCAGCTGTACCTGGAGCGCGTCCTGAAGGGGGACGTCGACAAGCTGTCGGTGAGTGTGGGCGCCGGGGGCGCACGGCCGCAGCGTTCTTCCAGCAAAGCCACGTTTCCCGGTTCTGAGAATCCGGGAGGGATTCTTGGTTACAATGGAATCGGGGCTGATGATGATCCAGTAGTCTTTAGGTCTCCCGGAAACCACCTAAATAAATAAAATTAATCTGCATAAAGGTTTTTGATTGACCTTAACTCATTGAGTTTACTAATCATTTTACTGCTCCTTTCAGTTTTTTTTTGCTTTATTGTTTTATGCCTGTAAAATTCTTCCCGTGATTATTTTAAGTTCCATAGCTGTTGAAGGAAGTGGCTGACTACAGTGTTAGACTCGGTAACCAGAAAAACGCCCTTCTTTTCAGGTTCCTTGTGCGATGGTTTCATAAAATAAGTTTGTAAAGATGCGTTCCATGAGCTATCTCAACAAGTCTGTAAAAAAAAAGAAACACTGTCACAAGAGGCCACCAGGTGGAGCAACAGTTCTGCCTTTTGTGGCTTCTTGGCTCCATTAATGCTGTAAGCTGACCAGCCAAGTGACAGACACGCAGCCCACCAGTTACCCTCTCTGAACAGGACGCATTCGCTCCAGGTCAGGTCAGATATGTGGCAGGGTTGGGTCATGGCTTGTCCCATATCTCACTATTTAAAATCTGGCCTCTAGCCTGGAAAACCTAATTCGAGTTGTCTGGTTGTCAGACTTCTAAATTTAGATGATCAATTACAGATGAAATTCTAGATAGGTCTGAGTGGCATGTCTGTCTTGAATATAAATCGCATGGAAATTAAAGTGTATTTAAGACGTGTGGAGCAACCAGATTTTGTTGCCATTGCAGACTTTCCTCACTTAAGCAGTAGAGAAAGCCTGTATTAAAATGCTGCATGGCTGGGCTTGTGTTTATTTTATGTTATCGGAGGTGTCAAGGTGAGTTGCAGGAAGTGCTACCCTTGTTCAAGCCAGCGAATTTGTTTGTAATGCAAATGTAGGTTTGCACACTTCTGTATGTCTGCCGCTCCCTGAATTTTTTTGCCACCCGCCAGAGGATGTACTGACTGAGTTTCTGTGGGCTCCCTCTCGTCTCTGTTTCACAGAGTGAGACGTCGCATACTAACTCTTCCACAGCTTCTGCACAGTCTGATCCACTCGCCAGCTGTTTGGAGCTGTAACAGGCCTGAATCGCACCCTGGCTGCTTGTAGTTCAGCTCCCTACCAGGGATGCTTATGTGAAAAGATTGTTGTTTCTTTTTTAGACATTTCTGAACATTTCTACATATGTTTCAGTCACTGGGAATATTCCCCACTGACTGCTGTCATTTCAACTCTGAACTTACAATATGACTCTCCAAAGTTATGGATCTGGACCAGGTACACTGCAGTGACGCGGTAGTTCGCTAACTCCCCTCCCACACGTCTTTCCTGCCTCTTTCAGAAATTCAAGATCCGGATTGAGGACCCCCCTCGCCGTAAACACATGGTGTTCCTGGGTGGCGCTGTGCTTGCCGACATCATGAAAGACAAGGACAACTTCTGGCTGACCCGAGAGGAGTATCAGGAGAAGGGCATGCGCGTCTTGGAGAAGCTGGGAGTCACCGTTAGATAAGCTCGGACATTCTCGCGCCACCACTTCCTCACGAGCTTTCGTCCGCCTTTTCCTTTTCTGCTACTTCCTTCATTCTCGCTCATCCATCGACAGGGGGTTGTGCCCGGGGGGGAGGGAGGGGTCAAAATCTGAGTTTCCTGGCAAGGTTTTATTTTCTGTCTTGTCGCCACCAACTTTGAGCATTTATAACTTTATCATTGCTCCATAACAAACCCACAGCAGTGTCAGACCTATCTTATGCACTGCCTTTGCCATCCAGACATGCTGGTAACTCTTAGTCTTTTTCTTTGTATTTTTTTTTTTGCATTTATAGCCACAGGCGTGCTTGCTTTGTCCTCAGCTAGCTCAGTGAGCTGAGTTTCATTTATCCCAAGGATTTGCAGGGGAAAACACAAGCTACTTTCTTACATCTCCCAACCTGCCTGCTGCAGCCAGTACTTTAGGATTTGTTTGCTTAGTGGTTTCCTAATAAGATGGAAGTTATTAGAAGGAGCCCCTACCCTTCTTTTAACGCGTCTTCTGCTTCTTTGTCTGAGAATTGTGAGGCATTAAATTCAAATTGAGACTGATCATTTTTTTGGGGGGGGAGGTGTGCTTTCTTTCTATTGGATGTCTAATTCTTCTTTACCTCTTTATTTTTCGTACTCTTTTTGCATTGCAGTTTCTCTTTGAGTAGAGAGCAAGAATGTGTAGTCACGTAATGTACGATCATCGCCATTCACCACGGAGTTCCGGACTTCACCGTTCAGTTTTTTAAAAGGGACTGGGCTCCCTGACCTTAATTCGTCACATT
Organism: Lepisosteus platostomus; assembly: GCF_059453375.1. Taxonomy (NCBI): domain Eukaryota; kingdom Metazoa; phylum Chordata; class Actinopteri; order Semionotiformes; family Lepisosteidae; genus Lepisosteus; species Lepisosteus platostomus. Next base: position 13,305,908 of record NC_142627.1, on the reverse strand, counting down.
TTCGGGGAGGGAGGGAGGGGGGTAACATGTTTGTAATATTGATAACAAATCGGTGTCATTAGACATGGAAGCATTGTAAAAGCTGGTATTTAAGTTTGTTTGGCTCTCATGTGTATATTGGAGGCACTTCATATTCAGTTTTGCATAAACGTGTATCCAGTGCAGTTACTGTAACTGGATCTTTTTTTGTTCATAGCATAACTGCCTAATGCCGATTTAAATAAAGCAAAGTGATTTATACATAACCCTTGGCTGTAGTTTATTGTGGGCTGTCCCTTTGCTTTTTAGGGCTCCTTCTAACTGGAAACCGGTGTAGGAATGCAAATATGAACGTGAAGAAGTGTTTTATTTTTACAGAATGTGTGCAGAGGATTGTTTTGACCCCAGGGAGAGTGATTATTTTAGGAAATGTGAAACAACTCTAGGAGGACTGTTGTTTTAATAATGTAAAAATGTTTTTTTTTTCTTCTGACCACAATCTTGGGAAAGAGGCATGTTTTCCTTTAATGATGAATTGAAATCATAGGGGTGGTGCAGTAGCGCGGTAGTCAGCGCTGGGGCCTGGGTTCGATTCCGGAGCTTGGAGGTTCTCCCCGTGTTGGTGTGGGTTTCCTCTGGATGCTCCGATTTCTTCCCACAGTCCAAAAACATATTGGAAGGTTAGTTGGCTTCTGGGAATATTGGCCCTGGTGAGAGCATGTCCGTCTGCCCTGCGACAGACTGGTGTCCCGTCTGGGGTGTATCCTGCCCTGCTGTCCTGTTGCTTGTCCGTATGGGCTCCGGCTCCCCTGCGATCCCCTATTGAATAAAGCGGTTAGAAAATGGAAACAAAATTAAATCATATGCACCAGGGGAAAAACAAAACCAAGTTTTGGACTGTGGATGGCTGTAGGTTTAGGGGGTTGGCGAGGCTGGAGTATTGTGAAGCACTCCAGCAGAACTGAGTGTGTTGACTTTGATGTGGCTGACAGAGGAGGGAGAGGCCAGACTGTGGAACTCTGGCCCCAGATGTGCTCCGCTCTGCGCTCTCCTGGTTTCCCTGGAGACCGTTCAGCGGGGCGTGTGGCCCGGGGCTCAGTCGGCAGCCAGGAGCCTGCTGCTCCCCCGCCGGCTTCGATGGCACCACCGCAGGATCACAGGATCACAGCTGTGTCGCCCGGGGCCCAGGGATCTTGTACTTTTCAGACACGAGGGGAAATAAATCGAAATGACACCGAAATACCTGTGTTCATGAGTGTTTTCACGCACGCCTCATGGAGATCTGCAGGAATGTGCATTGGTGAACTTTTTTGTTTTATAATCCCGCTCGTACTTTATCGGGACTCCACAATCAATAGGCCAGAAAAAGATTTCCGGAATCACTATGGATAGTGTGAGAGTCTTCTGTAGGAATGCCCCCGATACCCTGTTCCACTTGTTCATTACGGTTAGCGTTGTTTGGTTTGGAGTTATTTGGCTTTCCGTTTTCTCTTTTGGGCCCTTACAGGGTACCCAGAGCAAGGTGATCAAACCTTTCACGTGCAAGGATAGCCAAGAATGACATAATATTCAACAGGTAAGTAATGGTGTTGTCAGCCAAATACCTCCTTGATCTGCAGAGGGAACCCCACTGTTGGCACACCTCTCCCTACAGTTATGAGCTAAACACATCCTAAAATAGCAGAATCGCCCAGGTTATTACACTATAGTTACAGTAGTTTCTCTGGCTAATTTACAGCATAAACAAATATCCCATTTTCTTAGAAGATGGATGTTGCACTGTAAGAAAACAATTTTTGATACAACAAATTTAAAAATGTAGCTGTAAAATGAGGTGTTTTCATGAACACTAGGTGGCATCTAATCTGCTGTGCTTTGGTGATGCAGGCTGTTGAACTCCTTACAAGCCACGGGCTTTCCAGGTACATTTGTGAACCTATGTAAGGGTTCCTCCTTGGCTGAACATGTACTCCTACCTACTAATGAGACAGTCCTGCCATTATAATTGTTAGAAATTTATCCCTCCTTTTCTGGCCATAAACTTCCATAAAGGTGACATGCTTGTCCTGCTTGCTATACTCCATCCAAACGTCCATTAGCCATATGTGACCGGGAGGTGTGAATTACAGTGCAGGTAAAGTAGTTGTTTTTTTTTAATCTTCTCCCACGATAGTTTAGAAAGCAGAGATGGAATGACGGCACAGCGAAGTGGTGGACCTGTGCTTGTTTTTCAGTTTTAAAAGCAGTCTTGTTTAAAACTGGGTGGATCTGCTTCAGTGGGATCGGGGACCTGAAGGGGATTTAGCAAAGCCTTTGAACTTTGTGGGTGGAAAAAAAAAAGCATGAAGTGCCAGTTGTGCAAACGTCATGCATGGCATCCTACATTATCCTGGGATTGGCCTTGATTCTCATTGTTGAAATGCTTTTTCATGGGTATGGGAACTAAACTGCTAAACGGCCTCACGGAAAAGCTGGTTAAGGCTACGCCAAATCAAAGGTTAATATCAAACTATTTTCTAAAGAATTTAAAATACAGAAACAGGAGAGCTTATCGTCCCATAGAAAATCCAGCCTGTCCCCATAATGTTAACAACACTGACCGTCAAAAGAAACCTATTTATACATGCATGCTTTTTGGAAAAATAAGGATTTTGGATGTTGATTAAAAGCTTTTGTTGTTTTGGCCAAGATGACAATGATACTCTTGATGTTATTGCATAAGAACTAAATCGCCTATTTAGTAAGAGTTGATGTCAACTACTGCAGGAGACAATATTCCATTTAAATCCAAATAGGAGAGACATTTTTTTAAAGAGTAATGTTCAAATCAACAAAAGGCTTCTCACCATCAGGATGGTAATGCAACTTAGATTTGTGAAAGGTTGCACAGTCCTTTAAATGTGTCACTTTCTAATGGAAATGAAACCCAGAATGATATTACTTATACTCCCATACTTTAGACTAGCTCTTGGGTTCTTCATGGTCAAGAGTCCGATATACGCATACAGTTTAGCCTGCCTAAGAGAATGCAGGATTTATACCTGAGTCACCTTTCAATATAATGATGATAAATTCTGGAGGCAGAGCAACTTGTAAAAGATAGAGATTCAGTCTCTTAAATTACCTGCATTCCAAGCAGAAGGGTGTTTTGGATCGGTTGCTAAGAAAACTCAGACTACCCCCCACATTGTACCAAGAGCACATGAATGATCTTCCCCTGGAAGGGATAGTGTCCTCCTGCATGGCTACAGTGAACAGGAAACTTTTGAACAACCAGTCAAATCAAGCCAGTACATCCTTGAGGATGGAAGGAAACCAGAGTTGCAGAAAATCAATGCAAGTGTGGGAGAACATGCAGACTCCACCAACCCGAGGCAAGAATCGAACCCAGGGCCCTGGAGCTGCGGAACTGCCGTGCCAACCACTTGTTAAAACCACGATACCATTCTGACGGTATACACGCCCAGACTGTTTTCTGACATTTTCCCCTTGCTTGCAGAACGTCCTGCAGCATGCTTGCCGTTTAATCCTGAGAGGTTCAACAGCCACATGGAAGAAAAGGCAGATTGTGTGCAGCCAGGTCTCATGTATGCTGTGTAATTACCTAAAGCAAACAGCAGGCCATGAATAGTGGAGCGGGGAGCCCACTAACCACGTTGTGCAGGTGGAGACGAGGGGCAGGGGAAAGGCACAGCTCAGGCAGGAGTGATGGAAAAGGCTCTTCTTGAACAGTCAGCCCATTCCCACCTCTTGTCAGACATCCTCCCAAACCTGCCAGACACTCTCAAACCACTGTATTTGCATTGCACTTCACACTGAGTGAGTATACATCCGTGCTATACCGACCAGCAGAAATATTTTAGGGAAAACTTGGAAAAGGAGGTTCAGTGCACACACACAGGCGTGCCCAACAACATCTTTCCAGTTGTTTATTTTTAGTTGTGCTACATTAACATTTTTCCACTTTGATTTTTGCCAGAAAAAAAAAATTAAATGGAAAAAAACAAGTTTCTTTTCACTTATACATTATAATGGCACCAATGTTATAAAAAGTGACTGAGGTTTACACAGTTTGCTGCACAGAAGTATGGACACCTCTTAAGCACTTGCACATTTTTTTCCAATTAGATTTGACTGCCAAACAACATGTTTGATTCTGTGAAATGATGCAGAACTACTTTCCTTTCATCTGCAAACTTTAAAACAGACTGAGCATTGAAAACCCAATTTTTATTGGCAGTTTCTATTGTCAAACTTAATCCAAACATATAAGAGCTTAGTTAGAATCTCTAATCCGAAGCAAAACAAAGTCATAACATCTGTACAGCATTACAAATGAGATGTCAGCAGCTTATGACATGCCACTTGTGAAAGTGTGGATAAGTCCAGTGCATGGCAAGATCAAAAATCTTTCTCGAGGAGCTGTGACATTAAGTGAATAAATGACGCCCAGGGAAATAACAGTTTAAATTCCAGTCAAATATTTATAAGCCAAAAGTATGATTTCATATTTTTATTATGGTCATGTTTATGAAAGACAGAATTTAAAAAATAACCTTTCATTTTCAAATTTGTGGTTTCTAGAATGGTATTACTCTTGGAAAGATGAGGAATATATTTTTTTATAGTAGGTCTGAGTATACGTTGGGCCCACTCAGTACACTCAGTGCTATTAAGTACATTCATGGATGTTTCCCAGATTTGTCAGACAATGCGCGGCTGTGTTGAAACCTCTGGCAGTACACTCTCTCTGTATCTAGTGCTGGGAAGGCAGGCTGAGGAAGCCTCAATAATCCGTGTTTCTGAGGCAGGAGAGCACAATTACATGCTAGACTATCAAACAGAGGCCCTGGAGAGTTCAGGAGCTCAATGTAAAGGAAGGAAGGAAATACTTTTCAGAGGATAAACAGAGAAAGACTCTGGAAAAAAAAAACTGCAGATGGACAAAGGAAATGTAAACATGCCAGAATACTGGAGACTCCAGACAGGCACTACGTGTAGGAGACTGACTTCGCTAATGTTCCTACAACTAGAGAACAGATGACATTTAGAAGTTCAATTTGTAATGTTCACAAAAATATTTTAAAAAAAAGGTTTTGTGAAGACTATTTTGTCACGGGACACCTACCACCACTTGTCTCATCACATTTCTTCCTGGCACCTGGAAACCACAAAATAAGTGTTCAACAGAAGTAGTCTCTCCTAATTGGCAGTCTCCCTGTTTGTTGTCTTCAAAGGGTTTTAAAAAATAAAACTAGATAAGGCATTAGTTTTGTGCCTTCTTGGACAATATTACTATTCCAGCCTTAATAAAGAGCCAAGTCCTATCAGTCACCATAACAGAATTATGGGTTTGTTCAGAGGAAAAGCAGCTTGTTTTGTGTTACAAGAAAAGCAAAGAGAACATGTATGCACTTGATGGGAGATCGCCGTTAAAGGTTGCAGTTTAAAAAAAGAATAGGGAAGCAGAAAATGACAATTTTCTATTTCTTTGTGCGCTTGCCCAGGCTAAAACTGATCATTAGGAATTCAAAGTAACCATACAGAGAAAAGGCCAATTAGTGAAAAGGGGCAGCTATATAAAGCCACACTATAAAAAGCATGCTTGGAGTTAACCTTGCTCTTTTACTGTGCGGTTTGCATCAAGTTAATTTCAGTGTAGAGAGCAGGAGAATAGCACACATTGCTCAGTCAGAGTATAAAGCTGCTTTCCTAAGGAGTGGTGGGACAGAGGGGTATCATGTTCACATTTGTTTCAGATTTCATCCATGTAAACAAAAGGAGCAGGCAGACAATCTGGGGCCTATTTAAATGAGGCCTGAATAGATCTGTCAAGTGTAACTTGACGTCTTTTTCAAGTCATAATTGAGTCAAAACTAACTTTGATGGGTTCGAATTTGGTTGGATAAACAATTTCATTTAAAAACGTTCCTCATTTATGTTTGATGACATGCTAAGATGCAGGATTTGAAAGTTAAGATTGAGTCTGACACAGAAAGCATGTTTTCAACAACACGGTATCATTTCCACTGAGTTTCTCCCATGTAAAAAAAAAAATGACATCATTCCATTTGGGGCTGCAAGGATGTTTGGGAGCAATATTACGGAAAGTCTGCTGGCTAGTCCCTCTGATTGTCTGTTTTAACACTTTATTAAAACGCGATGCCGGCTGCAGTGAAAATCCAGTGCACCAACCTGCTTCAGTCCATCCTCAAGAGGCTGTTTTTCCAGTGGGTCTGGGGAACAGATGATGCGATTGTGATAATGTCATATTAGCGCTCCATAATCTGCGGTCTACACACAAAACTGAAACTGGCACCAAGTTCAGCCAGCAATTAAAACTAGAGCCAGGAAAGGGAGAAGGGTCACTTTCTATATAATCACAGACCAATACAGCACAAAGCAGTGTGCCGTATTCAAGTATTTTTCTGCACCTGAATATTATGACAGGCAGAAAAAGACATACTTTTTCAGTACAGGTGAAAATTTACAGGAGTATGCAAAGGTATTGCTGATATTAGCCAGTTTGTTTGCTTAATTTATAACCAAATTCTTAGATATTTCACTGCCATCTAATTCCAAAATAAAGACATAAACGTGTTACTTTTCTACAGTGTTCATCTTTGCTCTCGACCTCGGTTTGCTTCATTTTCTGGCTTCTCCATGGTTTTGAATACATCTCTGTCTGATGGCCAGCCTTCCCTCATTGACCATAACCACACCATGTCTCATTTGGCATCTGAAAAATCAATATTACTCAAACTCTTCCGTTTCCTCACCAGTCACGTCCCACACTTCTGAGTCAATCTGAGTTAATGGACAATGAGATTCCATTTGTAAAAATACAAAAAATAACAAGCATATTCCCGTGTTCCACAAAGTAGACAAAACTCTTGAGGGAGGAAAAAATGAGAAAAGAAGAAAATTATGTTTTCTTCTCCCCTTTTAATTTTTTTTCATACTGCTGCTGACATGTGTCCTGTTCTTCCAAGACCAACTTTCTCACAAATCACATTCCAAATCTCAACATTGAACATGGCCTAAATAATGGCAGCTATCAGTCTTTTCAGTTTCAACATGAGGTCAAATTCAGCACTGAGATTTCACCTGACAGAGCAGAAGACACTTTTTAAATGCTGGGGCGGCTGCACTGACGTTTTTGGGAGATAAGGAGCGATGAGTGAACAAGGCAATACTGGCCGTTTTACATTGTGTGGGAATTTTCTTCCTACCTATCAGAGGATGTGGAGGTTGCTGTTATCTGTGCACAATAACATCCTGATGTGTGTAGTGTAATGTTCCCTCCAAAGGGAATCTTACAGAAATAACTGGACTACGACAAAGATAAAGAGCTAGCAGGGGGCAGCGAGAGGGTAGCAAGTTCAGCTCCACATCTGCAGTTTCCACAACCTTGAGTGGGATAACTTCTAGAGCTGGCAGACATGCTGTTTATCTTCATCAGCTGGATGGGGGAAGCCAGGGCCGAGTTATAACAGAGCCCTTTGTCCCCATTGCCATGTTGTAGCTGCAGTCTTTGGCTGGCAGGTTGTAGGTTAACCTGCTTGCAATAACTTCACTGAAAACTGTAGTATCCTGAAGGAGGACAAAACTAGCAAAACACTGGCTTCCATCAATCACACAAGACATTTGATGGTGTTCTGCAGTACAGTGGCAGGCAGTTCAAGTTCAGTTCCTTATACATACTTGTATGTACTCTATTGTGATGGATTTGCACAGATATATACACAATTTTCATATGTATAATTAATAAACCTTGCAGAACAAGGTTCTTAAGAATATTTCTAATTTAGGAGGCTTAACTAAGCAGTAGTATTTTCTTTTTAATGAAAATTAATTGCACTTTCCTCAGCCTACAAAAACAAAGATACAAACATCTTGCATACTGAACAAAGCCCACCTGCCACTGATCGTAAGAGCATCATCCCAACACTGCAGTACTAAAGAATGGGAATATCAGTCAGCAAAAGCATTTCAGCTCCTTCAGGTTACATATGATGTCAAGGATAGATAAAGCATGAAGAATGTATAACTACAAAAGTTTGGTATATGTTAATACAAATAGAAGTACAGTATTAAAAACATCAGTGGGGAAAAAAAGGCTTCCCCCCCAAAAAAGACGAGTGAATCCAGGTCACAGGCATGTTTCTTCTTTTTCTGGAGAGACATTTCAATTAAGCCCCAACATGTGCCCTTAACAGCTGCTCTTGTTCTTCTTGTGTGAGCTTTACAGGCACAATCTGGTTTGAAGCTGCCCAACACATCAGAATAATATACTTTCAGTCACTGCTCTTCCCTTGTTGTAGGGTGCTCCCTGTGGTACATTATAATCTCAACACTCTTTCCTGGTAAGATGCTGTGGGAAATAAGAACCTGGATTCAGGTAAAGGATACCAAGCTACCACTATATATGAAATCCCTACTGAAAAGAAAGGCCTAACATGACCACCATTAGTCCAGTGCCCATAAACTGCAGCCTTCAGACTATACTGACAGCCCAGTAAGTCAATCTTGCTGTCAACAACAATAGTAAAATAATCAGGTGCTGAGCTCTGTGGACCTTAACATAAGAGTTGAGATCAGGAAATATTTAATGAATGAGATAACAAATCCACAGAGTGAAGCTGAAGAAATCACACACATAGTAAGGGATTTGCACCTGGTGATTAATTACCGGCACACGTTTAGATATGCAACTGCTAACAAAACTAGACAAAAGACAGATACTGGAAAGGCTTCTTAATTCTCTGCAGAGAATGCAAAAGCAATGCCTCTTCATCTTGAATATCAGGAATGTTTTTTCTCTTCCTTTCTATTCCTCACTGAGAAAAAAAAAATTGACCTAATTAGCGAGGGAAACTTTAAATGCTTTCATATGTGGAGCTTGATACTGTTAACAGTCACCAAGCTCCAGTATGAGAAAAACTTTAGCAACCTGGAGTATTATTTATGTATTACTGAAAACAATGTGAATCGCATTGATGCCATAACTTTCAAGACCACAGGTATACATGTAAAGAAAATAAAACCTAGTCTGGTAAAGATTTTAAATGACATTTATATCGAAGGCTCTGGAGGGATGAAAATAGTCAAGTTCAATGAGCCTGAGTGGTCATACACTCCTGATGCCATTACCTCACCTGAACATTATTAATACTGTACCTAATCCCCTCCTCTCCCTCGCATCCCTGCTCCAGCCCATCTCCACCCCTGCAGAGTGAGGAGTGACCAAGGGGCAGCTGCAGGACTGTTTCAACCTCCTTGTCCACTGGCCAGGAGGTAAGCCAAATTTATTGTGAAAAAGCACGCAAACACCTTCCAAATGCTTGGGTGTGGTTATTCCTAGTGAAAAGTGCATTTCACTCTATACAATTAAGGCACATGTGCAAATCTGTAACTACCACATTACACAAAGACATACAGACCAAAATGCATATTAATATTATCTTCAACTACTTCTGTATCTGTGGTTGCAAGACCTACGTAAGAAGAATTAATTTGCTAGAGAACAAACATGCAGAAACTAGTTACCTCCACACCTCTAGACACAAACTGCCACAAGCACTCTGCGCATTGTGGACAGGAACTATAAAAAAGGGAAAAACAATCTCAAATTTCTCTTTACCACCAAAGCAAAGCATTTTGAACTTTTTTCTTTTCATTTTTATTTTACCCTCTTATCTGCCATAATACATTGGAAGCAGACATAACATGTCATATGACACAAATGTAGAATTACGTACTGGCCAGACCATTGATCCGGTATTTCGATATGATGTGTTGATATTTACACAGTACATTTTTGTAAAGCAAGAGCTACATCAATCATACATATTAGAAACAATAAAAAAAATAGAACTAAAAATGTACATCATACACTTGATATATTTTTTTTGCTTTTTACAGAGGTAAAAATGCTTATTGTAAAAAACAAAACTAATCAATACAACAGGGTTTATTTTATTTTGTTTTAGTATATAAGGAGATAGTAGATGTTCAGTATGCTTCAGGCACTTTCTTTAAATATTTAAATGTGTGCATTAGCTAAACTGTGCACCAAACAGATGAAGATGCTTCTGGTTAACTTCCTTACCACAGATACAAAAATAAAATTTAATTTTTCTCTAACAATGTCTGATGCCAGTATTGCAAAGCTGACTAGGATGACAATACACATTGGAGACCTTGGGAGAGGGAGACGATGAGAACGTTATATACAAAAATCCATCCACCTGTTTTCCTACCTTTCCATTACAATTTCAACGACCAGAAAGTGAGTACACTGAGAATTTTCAATACCTATCGATTTACACCAGGACAAAGAAAACTTAAGTGCATACCAACGTATGCATGACAAGAAGTTTGGGGCACTTCATAGTAACTTGCACAATATTTATAAAACTTTGTATTAGTGTTGTGCTTCTTACAAAGATAAAACCTTACAGGTTGTCCTACATGTAAGGTCATAGGGTAGTATTAACTTTGAGGCTGGTTTGTGTTTCTATTAAACATATTGCATGCACATATATATATGCATGTATATATATATGCACACATACAAAGTCTATATACAAATTTCAATGTCACCCTTATTGATTAGCTATTCTAGACTAATTTCATCCCTTTCTTTTGTAACCAATATTTAAGCCTAACACCAAAAGCAGCAAAAAGCTAAAGAATAGGGTTACAAAATGAGCCAAAGAGCTCAACCTTGCAGCTAAATATCTGTATACAATGTAAAACTGGTACAGTTATGTAAATCAAAGGCTGACAAGTAATTCTCTATGCATGATTTTCGAAGGGGCGGGTGTTCTCTCCTGCTTTCAGACCATTTTAATGGACAATGGGCATTGTTGCCATTGGCAATCCCTACAGAAAGCAGAATTAGCAGGAACAGCCCCACTGACTTTGACAGACCACTGGTAGCTGCATAAGAACTTCAGATTGTACTATGCCATTAGCTATAATTGCTATTTTTAATTTAAAAAATGTGGACATTTATTGAAATATATTACAAAAATACTCTTTTCAAGCTAATTACAAGCTTTGAATATGGGTAAAATAAAACTGTGTTGCTCTCTCGGATATATTGATAAAGGTTAATCAGTGAAGACTCACCACACCAATGGAAGAGCTTCATGTAGCTTGTACCACATATTAAGTTTCCTTTTATGTGGGGAAAACGTAGAAGACGTAGTTGTATTTTGAATACATTCAAGACATGTTTTACATCTTTAATTATATTGGGGGGGCGTGTAGAAAAATGCATTCAAAATAATTTGGCAAAATGGCATGAAAATAATAACCCCTCATAATCAGACAACCAAGATTTTGAAATCTTTTTAAGATAATGCTGTTAAACAATGCAAAGGTCACAGTCTTCGTTTTCATCACAAAACTGCCTCACACCACCTTAAATGGGTTAATATTTTTAGGTTTGCACAGATTGTGTTTCCGAACATGGGCTCAATTTTTGAATTAAAAAAAAATCTTAGTGTTTTCGTTTTTTTCATTATAACAATAAAGCACCTTTAATACTACAAGTGATGATTAACCTTTACTCCAGCTGCTCACATTTTCATATTCATGAGTGTGCTTATGTTATGGGACAATGTTATTTTCCCCCATTCCCTATGGCTGGCATTTCAATTCAAAGGAAAAAAAGCCTGTTGATTTCTTTGGACATTAAACATTACAACTTAAAACACCTAATACTTACTCTCAAAACAATAAAAGGTTAGCCTGCTTAGGATCAATTATTAAAGATGTTCTGCGAATTACAAACGGTGGACGTCTATATTTAAGCTGCTTAGGTTGCAATTTCGGCTTCAATTTAGTAACAAATACTATGCTGTGACACACCACTACCATTCCATTTCACCTTCCTAACAAGCGCACACGGCGAATGCACATGCACACACAGAAATGCACGCATACACTCCACGTCAGGGTGAATCGGGTGGTTTTTTTTTTAGGGAGGGGATATACGCCAGTTAACTGCCGATACCTTTGCACGCAAAAGGAGAAATGAGGGATCTTCATTTGGCAAGCTAGAGCAAAAGAACTAAACTAAAACTCTGCTCACATCAACCACACGCAACATAAAAAATTCAAGTTCTTAAAACAAATCAGTGTAAAAATATAAAGTACCTGTTACATATAAATGAGTAATCATTGGTTAGTCCTTTATAATGCATGACTTGTGACGCTAGAGGCCCAAACAGACGGAGGTTTCCATTTGCCAGAGGCTGGAGAAAAATCCACTTGGAGGGGAAACAAATTCTTCAAGCCACCGTGTGTCTTTTATATCGCCCCCCCCATCTGGAAATTCAGAAGAAAGAAAACACAGAGCTTATCACCCCACTGCTTTATGCTTCCCACCACAACAGCGGCACGCCATCCCACACTGGTAGCACGCCCGCAGTGGCAGGTAACAGCACATACACGGTGCCAGGAAGGACAGCGCCACCAGGGCCAGCCAGCGCAGACAGAACCTGTCGTCGCTGGTGTCGCAGGAGCACGGGTCCGAGTAGTCCCCTTCGGGGTCAGACATGCAGTGGTAAAGCATGCTGTCTGCGCACCACATGAAGCTGACCCTATGGATGCAGGTTCGAATAGGGTCAGGGGCATCCTGGCACTGGCCTCTCCCGTTCTCCTCGTGGTTGAACATGTCCCTGCAGTACACGCACCTTGACCTCTCGCCATCCTCCTTCCGCCTCCTGGCCTTGGACTTGAAAGATCGGGGCTGAGTGTTCACCACCCCACCACCCCCGCTGCCCTTCAGCTCCTTGTGGCCAAAGTCAGAGTTGGGGACGTAGGGGTAGTTGTAATCGTGCTTTGAGGCGTCGCTTTTGGCAAAATGTACGTAGGAGTCGACCTCCTCGGGGTCAATGAACTTCTCCCGCACGGCCGCATGCCTGTAGTCCTCATAGCCCGTCAGCCAGGTCTTCTCCCGAGGATTGATCCGGACAATCTCCTCGTCATCGTCTTGGAAACTGACGTGACGGGGCAGCTTGGGCACGGACTAGCAAGAGGAAGAAAATCGGTTAATTGACAGAAAACATCTCAGCACCGTGAATGTAAATGGTTTCTAAGGGTAACCAATGTTGCTGGAACTTAAGTCCTAGTCAACAGGAAGGCAACAAACTTGTAAACATGTACAATTCTGCACATTCTTTTTTAATTGTGCAGGTACCACTGAGCAAGAAACAAAACAAGAAGCTGAAGCACATAAATTCTGTGGTTCCTTTTGGGGTTTGAAAGAAATGCCTGTGCTTTTCAAGTTAATTTTACTGTGAACAGACCAGTCCCTTCCTTTTAAAAAAGAGCATGTCATTGTACCAGAACTCCCCACAGATCAAAGGGAAGACCCCACAGCTTGATGAACGCATACAAAGAGCCCGAGTCTATACACAAGAAATCAGAACACAACCGACAGCAGATTGAAACATTCAGTAAACATCCTGGTGTACAATGGCAGGCCCCCCTGCTTGTGGGACTGACGAGACTGACCTGATCCAGAAGGTAGTGATCTGGGGGGCTGTAATGGTCGTGCAAGTGGCCCAGGATACAGCGATGTCTCCGGGTTTCACAGAAGTTAGGGGAGGCTAGCGCCTGCATAGAGTGATCCTTCTTTTGGGAAGAGTTCGAAGAACTATCCGTAGCGTTCTTTATTGATGGGGCGAAACAAATGCACATCATTACAATATTATAACAAAATCATAATTCAGCTTCAAGTTATCTAACAAGAGTCCTCTGCAATTTCTAAATGCTGAGATTTGGAAAAGCAGAAAATGTCTTAACTTGCATTGCATAATAATCAGCCAGAATGACTGTCTCTTTGGATGAATCTACAAGCTGTACATCTAACGGAACCTAATCTGATTGGACTTCAAGTCATACTAAGGGAACATGACTGGTAATCTGTCCATGTGCTTTTGTGGATGGAAAGAACCTGAGGGGATGTGGCCACAAAAAAAGAGGGTCAAAGAAATGATATTAAAATACACTCAAATCTGTTACGGCAGCACTTGACAGACCATCCTAAATCTATTAAACAGGATAATGTTCTTTCACACAATATTCCAAACCTCACATTGTCCTATCAAAAGAGATCCTCTACATTAGGAATGGTTTGCACCATTATAATATAAATTAGCTCTGAATTAATTACTGGTCATTTGCTGTATTTGTCTCGTCCATAATTTATACTTAAAGACTAAAGAATTGAAATACTACATATCTGGTAGGGTGAGTGGGGTGAATTCAGCATTCAGTAACTTACAAAACCTTAACCATGGCTGTTATTCTGTTAGGAATTTATTGAAATCAGTAAGCTGCATCACCAGCAAGGCAGCCATAGAATTTGATTAAGATCTCGTTGTGCACCACGATGAAATCCGCTGACATTATTTATGAAAAGCCTGTGAACCAAAGCTGTAACTCTTTGGTGAAACAAGGTCTCACTCTCATACCTCACTGGTGGACAAAACTTTTTCAATCCACTATAATATATACGTAAATGCAGGTGGCACTCTTCCTACTGGATCAGAAATTCTAGTCCAATAAACCAGTATGTGACTTTAAGAGGTGCCATCCTTTTGATTATACTTTAAAAATGTCCTGACTACACTAAGTCATTAACAATCCTAATACACCCATTGAAAGTTGTGTAAACGTTTTAAAACAAAACTGCATCTGCAAAGTCTGACCTCAAATACATTGTTGTTCCTCCCTCAAACAAGGCCTACTTCATCTAATACTTGTATTACATGGCCAAATAAATAATGAAGTCTCTCTCTTTCATTAGAATAGGCTACAAAAGTCCTGTCTTTCAATAACTGCAAGCAATATGTTTCGGAAACAAAGATAGTTTTGATCTGAAGTGGCGCCAGCCTAGTTGGCAGTGCCAGTCTTTTGTGCCAGGTGGAAGTGAGACTTCGGGCACTGAAGTGGTGTTATTGAAGTCAAGGGTGAAATGAAGCAAGAACTGCCAGTCTCTTATCTCCCTCTGGGTCTCCTTTCCAATGACGGGTTTATTTCGAACACAGCTGCGTCATTTAAGGCACTCTACCTACACTGGAAAATAAACCTCTTTTGTCTGGTCTTTCTCAGGCAAGCCACATTGTCCCTCCCCACCAAACCAAAAAAAAAAACACGTGTACTATTCTGAATTCAGCCGTGAGGTGAGGAAAAATGAAATAGGTTGAAACCTTAACTAACCCTCCTGCCCCCTCCACACATACTTCTCATTTACACTTAACACCATCAGTTCAAGTGCCATGAGTATTCAGGAAACTTCGACTAAAGCCAGAGCACTGCAGTTATTTATACTATAAGAAAAACAGCCCTGTTTTAGTTGGGGTATGAAGACCTTTCCTGCAATGCAATTAACACCTTCATTACTGTGCTCGAGTTCTGGAGTAGTAGTACACAGCTGGTCAGAAAGGGTTGGTAGACCAGATCGCTACACCTAATGGTTTTAAGGTGGCTTTCTACCTTACTTTTTAATGCTCTGTTACAACACACAGCTGCCCTAATCTGTCCCTGCATGTTATGGTACAATACAGTTTAACTTCTATAAAACACTACAGTATATGGTCCCCAGCACCAGTACCAGGCGACTTTGATCTGCTCATCACACATTAAACAAAATAAAGTTCAAAGTAGAGCTGCAGACCATAGTGTCCTGTAACGAAGGATTTAAAGAGCACTGTTCTCATGCTGCAGAAGCATCTAATCCTAGACGTGGAGGGTCATAGGTCAGCACGTTTTATAGTCTCTTTAAATCTTAGGACCCAGTGAAGCTTTGAAAATGGTCCAGTTTAAACAATAATTGGTAGAATTGTTTATGAACTGGGTGGAACTGGGAAATTAAGAGAAAAGTTAGAATGAAAACCTTCAGACAAAGTGACCATCCAGGGGTGAGTCTGGACAAATTAGACTCAAAATAGGCAACCTTTAACAGTGTTCAAAGCCTTCATACGGAATACGATGAAAGTCCAAAACGTCCACTGATGTTCGTGCATCCTAAGACATGTTACTTGGTTATATATGCTTATAAAATCTCAAAAAGTAAAATACCAAAATGTATTCTTTCAGTACATGCCTGGAGCTGCCATGAGTTTTGAAAGTGTCATAAACACAAGCAACCCGGGATGTACTGCCCAGAAGGTTTTGATACTCTTTTTTTACATGTGCCTATGAAGACTTTAGAACAGAGAGCCAAAAATAATACAGGCCTCCCTCCCAGCATTGCCAAAAGCTTAAGCCAACATGATTTAAAAATATGTTGAGAAGGATAACCGGGTCCGTCTGCTAAAGATAATTAAAAGCACAGACCCTTTCAAATGTTTACACTGAAAGCAGTATAAAATAATAGATCTGAGGTTTAATAATAGGCGATTGTAACAGGAAAGAAAAATTAAAATTCTTTGGAATTTTTCAGAGTAGAGATAAGTGCGACTTCAAAGGGGTTTTGCTGTAACACTTATTTGAAGATGACTTTTTGTAGCATTGGGTTCATTCTAAACTACATGAATCGCAAACTTTTTCAAAGTGAGACATGGCCAACGAAAAGTGCTGATGGGTCATTTCAGGACTCAAATATTTTTGCAACTGCACAAAATGCCCTGTATCAGCATAATTGCACTACGCCGTACATCCTATAGTGTTGGAGGAAAGCAATTACATGTTTTGTAATTAACAAAAATCTGTGTTTTGTTTTCTTTCAAACAGAACCATTGCCCGATAAGTGCACATTTCAGCTTAATAATAATAATTCCTTACACTTACATAGTGCTTTTCTGGACACTCCAGACAAAGCCTTTTCCAGGTAATGGGGACTCCCCTCAACCACCACCGATGTATGGCCCCACCTGGATGATTTGACTGCAAACCTAGTCCACCAGAACGCTCACCACACATCAGCTCTCAGTGGGGAGGAGAACAGAGTGATGAAGCCAATTCATAGAAGGAGATTTTTAGGAGGCCATCATTGGTGAAGGCCAATTGGAAATTTGTCCAGGAAGCCGGGGTAAAACCCCTATGCTTTTCGATAAATGACCTGGGATTTTTAATGACCACAGAGAGTCAGGACCTTGGTTTTACGAAGGACGACAATGTTTTGTGTGGAGCATTAGGATCCACACAGACAGCTAGGTGAGCACCCCCTACTGGCCCCACTAACACCTCTTCCAGCAGCAACCTCAGCTTTCCCAGGAGGTCTCCCATCCAGGTATTGACCAGGCTCACATCTGCTGAGCTTCAGTGGTTTGGCAGTTGTAAGATGCAGGATGATATGGCTGCTAATCTTGGGATTAACCAGGCATGGAATGTAGAATGTGAATGCTTTCAGGTTGTCTATATACACCAAAACAGATGCTTCCACTGCAGAACTTAGATTTATACAACCATTTATGCATTTGTATAATATTAAATACGATACAAATGAGGAGGCCATTCATCCCATCTACCCAGTGACTTCAAAAATTATTAAACTAAACAAAACATAAGTAAAACTTATTAAACTTAAGTAAAAATAATTGATCTGTGCCACTAATTAAGGCTTCATACCATAATGAATGAAGATCAGTGTACTGGTTTGAAATGTCTGACATTTAGTTATGGAAGAGAAATTGAAGAAGGCTGTCGTACGTTTACAAAGCACGTTAAATTATATAAATCTCACTCACTTTAAAACAAAGCTGTGCTGATATAACGAACCTGTCAGACAGAACACGACAAAGAATTCCAGAAAAAAATTCCCTGAACGTAATTTGGAGAAGGTACATGGACAGTGGGATAATACATGTCAAAAACTAATTGTCTGATGTGTTTGTGACTTTGGCACGAAAATTGGAACTCTGTAATTGATGCAACTGTAAGTTAACAAAGAAGGTGGCATTTGATGTTTTCGAATTTGCCAAAACAGCAATTACATACAAAGAACAGAACACTGTAGGTCCTAAACAGAAAAACAGGCCCTAAAAGGGGTAATTAAAGAGCTCATTTCTACAGTGTGGACTTGCCGTAACTGTCATCTGGGGATTTGTTTTCTGGTATGAGTTACTCCTCCCTGCTTTGACAGGGCTCTGAAGAAACGTTCCAAAACCTTGATTTGAAAAAATGTGGAAGCACTGCATCACCAGAGGGAATAAATAAATATTAAGAAATAAAAGCAATATTAACAACCGTGTAATTCATGAAAGTACAACTGCGCTTTTACAAAAAAGTACACTCAGCTATGTAAACATTTCAGCAGCAATAGATTAATGTCAATCCTGTTCCCAAGATTGAATATCCTGTGGAAATTACAAGCTAACTCTTCTAAAGCAGGAGTTAAAAAAAAAAAAAAGTTGTCTGCCCTTGGGCTCTGATTAAACTCCTTCCTGTCACCAATAAGACAGATGGTCTGAACCAGCCAGGGGAGGTGGGGAACTGGGAGTTTTGAAAAGCAAGGGTGCACAAAAACCAGGCATGGCTCTCTTCAGGGCTGTTGATTTCAGATCCCACTTCCTCCCAGCATGTTCCTCAGGCCTTGCTCTGCGCGTGGTGTTATTCTCTGCAAGGCAATTCCCTGATCCTTTTTCAGTGCTAACAGGAAGTTGTCAATCATCTCCCTGTCACCCGGCCAATGCTGCCTCTTTCTTGAACAACATAATGTTTACAAGCTGAGCCGGGCCTGTTCTGCATGCAGCCGCCAAGAGCTCAGAACACAAAAACCATTCCAGAGGCAGAAAACAGCCCCTGCTTTGTGGAGAGGTTTTTTTTGATTTCCTCGAAGGCCTAAATGCGGGTAAGGGGTGATTTTCTATAGGCCGCTGCACATCGAAGACTCCAAGATATTTGACAAAGTAGAATTACCTGTCTGAACCACTTAGGTTCTACCCATACAGCTGTGCAACACTACTAAAATCCAGGGCTTTCATGTTTTGTATGTTTTGTTTTTTAACTTTTATTTCTTTTATACCCCAATTCCATGGGGAAGGAGAAAAAACAATTACAGAAGAATACTGGCCACAGACATCTTCCAGAGATACATGACCTATTACACTGCTGTAGGAGAAAAGCGGGGGAGAAAACTGCTTAGACAAGGAACATGAAACATCACGTCATCTGAGTGACGTCATCAATAACGTGTCCCAGGCCACAAATGCCGTGAAAGGCCGAGTGCAGCCGAACTGTGAACCTTCCCATAACCAAAATATCATCTAAATATCTGAACCAAAAACAGAAAAAGAAACAGCTGGCTCTATCCAACTCCACAGAAGTCATCTCAGCTGCTAAGAAAACTCACTGCCGAGCACTGGCAGTGTTACATCAGAGTAAGTTCTGTGTTTTTTAAGCAGGATTGTACAAGGCACGCAAACAAACTTGCCTACATGCAGTGGTGCAGAATACGTCGATGTAAAAATTAATCGCGTGTGGGTACAAAGAAAGGTGGGGGCACCTTCCGCGGCGATGAGGTTTATTTTTGGAAATCATGAAACCCAACTAACCTCACGTATTACTACCTATCAGGAGTGGCTACTTACTGGAGAGAAGCCTGCAGTAAAATAAACAATTATCATTGTCAGTATAAAAGCCTTTGCAGCACTGTTATGCTGCATTTCTGCTGCTGGGCTGAGACAGAACTGCTAAAGTCCCGATGACTCATGTAAAGATCTCGACTGTGGAAATTAGGGCTATTCAAAATATGTGACATAACACTGCTGTTAGAGCTGTACCAGCATTTTGATGGTAACTTTTAAGGAGGAACAGATTTATTGACATTTTCAGCACTTTTTACATTTGTTTGCGTGATAAACCTTATGTGTGGTTTCATATAGTTCAGTATTCTACTGAACAGTGCCAGAATTAGGATGCAACAAAACTGAACTATTCACAACAATAAAATACTTGCATTCTTGGAATTAAAGAGGTTTTATTTCCATAGTGCGAGGAAACAGATGTT
The DNA here is from genome assembly GCF_059453375.1 of Lepisosteus platostomus. Taxonomy (NCBI): domain Eukaryota; kingdom Metazoa; phylum Chordata; class Actinopteri; order Semionotiformes; family Lepisosteidae; genus Lepisosteus; species Lepisosteus platostomus. The sequence continues at coordinate 13,285,957 of NC_142627.1, read as the reverse complement.
GAGTATTTGCACATTTTAGTTAACAAAAAAAATCTAATCTCAATAAAGTGTAAATTGAAGGGATTATAAGTGCTTTTGCACTGCCAGAAAAAATTAAATAAAGTAATGTGTAACTCAGAACACTGTCTCTATCCTAGATGGACATTAAGAGTTATGTGGGTCAAAGAAATCAAACTATTATATAGATATTCTACCTTTTCTATTTTTCTTTAAAACAAGATCAAAAACTGGCATTACAATAATTACAAGCCACCCATAATCCATCACTAACATTTTATAGCAAAAGTAATGAGTGTAATAAACATATAGGAAGTGCTATAATTATAATGTGGAATACCCAGACAGAAAACTCAAGATTTACATATTGAAATATTCAGACTTTTTTTGCTAAGCAGTGTGGGAGAACAGGTTCAACCTGAAAATAAGTAAGATGTTCAACATTCGAGTCATATTTCACATGCAAGGATAGAGAAACGCAAACATTTTAGCTTTTAGATGTTAATGAAAATGCCATTTTAAATTGTTAAAAAAAAACTAACTTTCAACAACTAGTCAACTGGGAACACCACAGATTGTCAGTGTCCCTCAACAACTGAACTTAAGTACTCACAAGGGTTAAGTATGGGCTGTGTTATCTGGAACAGTTCAGAAGTAATGTACCCTCCCTGCCTCAGAAGCTGTAAATCCAGAACAGCATTGCTGCTGTCTGCAGTGACTTGACTTGTGCAGGGAATTTCAGGAAAGGTCACTTCCATGGCTTCGGAAGACCCAGGTTTCCAGCCAGCAATGATAGGCATGAAAGCCACTACCCCACTGCCTCTGCATAACGTAACTTCCATCCAACACGGGATTATACGAGATGAAGCACAAATTTAAAAGCAATAAGGTCGACATAATTCATTTATCTAGGCTCAAACATGAGGCTGTACAATATACACCTCATAGGTTTATTCCATGCTGAAAAAAAGAAGAAAGAGAACACAACGTTTCGGCCGTGGAGCCTCTTTTGTTCACACTACCCTAAAACTGGGATGCAGCTTAATTTCTGTGACATTTGAATTGCACACGAAGCATTCTCCTCCTAAAGAATTATATAAAACTTTGAAAACAAGACAACCATAATCTATTGTCTTTCCAAGATTCTAGCAGTTTCATCCTAATAGTTATCTAAAATGTATATCTACTCTGTAGAGTACCTGGTCATTATAGTGAGACAACTACCAATATCCCAGGCAACATAACATATCACCACAGAAATCCTGTATAGAATTACTGTTTTGTCCATCTTCCAGTAAGAGGCTGTAGGGTTACACAAAGTATCCAAGCTACAGTGTGTTAAGAAAAAGTACACCTTTAATAACAAACAGAATTCCTGCAAATCTAAAGTGTCAAAGTCTTAAAGAAAACGACAGTTGTCAATAATATGAAAGTGGATTCCTCTTGTACTAAACCAATCAATACTCCGCCAAGTGTCACCGAGTCCCTGACAGACCTGATGACACAGATGCGTACTTATGGAGCAACGCAAAGCCATGACAGCCTGAAATGGCTGCACATTATTACACCGAGAGTGCTGTCTTCTCAATATTTTCTGGTTGTGCCACGAGAGGTGACCAGCTCTGTCTGAGCTTATGTGACTCCTCTAAAGATTGTTTGTCAAGAGTAAACCATTAGCTCTATGGGCAGGCTTCCCTTTTTCCCTATGCACCAATAAATCACCCTGGCAGGCAGCTGGGAAACAGCTGCTAATGATAGCTTTACTGTGGAGTACAGGAAATCACCTTTTAACCCAGCCTGCTGTTGTTCATCTCCTATGACTGTGACAAAAGAACGGAAACAAATGAAATGCCAAGTGTCGGGAGAGTCTGGTCAAAACACTACAGGAAACCTGGCTGGCCTCTTATCACACTGACAATCTCAAGAAAACAAAGGGACATCTCTTCCAACTAGACTCTGAACAAAAATAACAACAAAAGCTTCTGCACTTCTGGCAAACTTCACACGCACGTCAAAATACTTCAAATGAAAAATAAACAGAAAAATAGAACGGTTAAAAAAACAACAAAGCTGTGAGGAAACATTCAAATAAAGTAAAAATATTCAAGGGAAACTGTGACTTAAGGCAGGATAAGCGGTTCGTTCAGAGACAGGAGACCAACTGCACATATGAGGAGTTTACCAGTAGTGATTCACTAAGGATGTCCTGAACTGAAAAGGCTGAGCTCTGCATTAGTGTTGAAACTTACTGTGAACACATCATCATCTCCAACCTCAGTCTCATTCTGGATTGTCGAAGAGGAGGTTGTGGATCCTAAGAAGAAAATGGAAGAAAACAACTCAATATTAAGAGCTTTTGGTTTTGGTAGTTAAATTGCTGAATGAATTATTGCTACTGAAGGCAGAATTAGTATGCAATTAATCTGCTTCTTCCAGCTCTGTCCTTTCAGTTACACTGGCTTGTCTCACTACAAAAAGCATGAAAAATATTGACAAAAAGTAGTTTGCTCTAATGAAAAAAAAAAAACATGCATGGAATTCCATGACAGCTGAGCAAACCTATAGTCTTGCTTGGACCATATAAAATACAACACCATAGACAATAAAAAAAAGACAACTATGATCAAACCCACTATTACAGTACCACACCATTACAGAGGTACGATTTCATTCAAAAAGTTATTCTACACAAAAAAAGCAAACATAAAGCACTATTATGAGCGTACAACAGAACTTAAGTCCTACCCTGATAAGGACATGGTATGGATAAATGTTTTAGGTAGACTGAACATGTATTACTACTTCTAAATGTGTTGCTATCCAGTACAGTCAAGAAAGAAAAAGGTCTGAAGAACGTCTTTGAAAAACAGTTTGTTATTCACTCAGGGAAATGGCCTCCAGTTTGAAGCCTTGTGTTTCTACTTACAAGTGTCTTGAAGGCATAAATCATGGTTATGTTGCGATTGGCTCAAAAGGCAAAATGAAGAACAGAACAGCTACGGGATTTGGCTTTAAACCCACGTAAATGGGTCAAAGAAAGAAACAGCAATGGAATTAAATCCACTAATGATTTTCTGGTAATGGAATACATACTCACACATACAAGATGATGTGCTGGTTAAATCAGAAACAGACAAAAAAGGGCCTCAATGTAACTGAAAAGAAAGTGTATGAAGCAGTAATGATCCTCACAATCAAAGGAGGAAAAAAACCCCCACTGATTTCTGGTATAAAATTGTTTTAATGTATGTCACTCTGAGACGAACAGAACGGGCGATGTGAAAAGGTGAAAGGTTAATTGCACACGGCTCCGAATGGTCAGAAAATTGCATCTTGCTGTCTACACCATTTAGCCCACATACTGAACATCTGAGATCTAGGTTTCTTCTAAGAAAGAGACAGTGCTCAGGAGGTGGTACCTGAGGTGTACAGAGTTTTGGTTTAATCCACACAGAAACTGCACATGTAAATTTATTGTCAAAAGGAAGGTAAGATGCAACATCCCTGTAATGCCTTCTATGGGTTTGATTGACACGTTACAAAAAAGGTACAAATGACAACAAAAGCCCTAAAAATACACCGATAGCTTCAACTATGGCAATGAATGAAAATTTCAGTTTTAATTTACGTCATCAAATCATGTTAAAATAAATGAATCTGCATAACTAAAAGAATTAACAAAGGATGTTTACAAAAAATGTATTAGCTATACTAAAACTATTGACAGACATGAAAAGAAGTGTTAGCTTTCAAAAGGATAAGGAAAATAGACATGGTCAAAAGGGTCTATTGCAGTAGTAAGTGCAGGAAGTGACAAGATGTAACATTGAATGAAGTTTAAACCGAACTCTGTTAAGAGCTGTAGAAGTAAATTTATAACATTTTGTAAACTCTGTAATCAAATTTTCAGCATTTTCCTTCTTAATGAGATTTGACTGAATCCCCCAAAGACTGAAACAAAACACGGATATATTTGACAATGTCAGAACCCTAGTATTTTTATTCAATAAAACACCCGAGGAGCTCTCTCAAGCAGAATACCTTCAGTCAGGTCTTCGATGGCTTTCCGTACGCCTCTGTCAAACGCTCGAGCATCCGCAGGACTTTGAAAAGTCAGTCCACATTTTTTGTTGTCGACTTTCCAGTGGTGAAACGTCGGAGTTGCCTTGGTGTATATCAGATCTTTCTTCAAGAAACACTCCAGAATTACCTGAAAGAAAACAGAGGAAGATGAGGTTCCCTCCCCCCAAAAAATATTTCCGAAAACATGCAAGTACCAACAGAAGTTACATTTAAATTATCCAAAAAGCCTGAACAACCTATTTTTTTCTGCCCTTCCGTCAAAACACTTTCAGTTTTAATTGGCTAGATTATCTTTTGAGAACAGACTTCTAATAGAGCAAAGTAATATTCAATGATTTTGTTTCAAGGAAATACTCCATCACTATGTGTGAAATAACGTTCTTATTTTGACAGTCTTCAACAGACTGCAGCTCTTGGGGAATGGTCCTAAGCACTTTAGAAAAAAATCCACAGATTTATTTTTCTTCCTTTCCTAAGTCCCCTTGTTTTAGGGGACAACATGAATAATTTCAGTGAAGTGCTACCCAACAAAGACATTCCCTGACAGGATGAGGGTCCACAATATCCAGGTTTAAATGAACACATAATGTATTGTGTATTAATTAATGACACAATTTCCTCAGGAAAATAAAAACAAAACTTCAAGATAACACAGGACTTAGATACATTTTGCCAGGTTCCATGGCAGCTTTTTGAAGATTAATGAGCCTTCTTCGATTATAGCATAATTGAGAAACTGAAGCGCTGTTCGATTTGAGTTCAGCACTGTACCTCTCACTGACCTTGGAAAATGATCTACATAAGATAAGAAGGGTTACAGAAAAGAGAAGGCCATTTGGTTCACCTAGCTCATTTGATAGTAGCTAATTGATCCAAGGATCTCATCCAGCCATTTCTTGAAAGAAGCCATGATATCGGCTTCAGCAACATGGCAGGTAGGTTGCTCCATACTCTCACAACCCTTTGCAAAAAGTGCCTCTGTTTCAAATGCATTTCCATGTAGTTTCCTTTTCTTTGGTCCTGTATATTGTACAGTGTCTGGGACACCAGGGACAGACAAACTCCCAAACAGTCAACCAGAAAGAGACTGGTAATCTCTCAGTTGTGGGATTCATCCTGCATACCAGGTGGTATGGCGTCTTTTAAAGATGAGTCATGCTGTGTTCTGTTTTACAAACGGTGGGACCCCAGTGTCTGTTAGAAAATCTTCAAAGTCTGTGACCAGCTGTCTTTACGGCGAGAAGATTGGTCTTTGATATAAGCCTACTCAAGGCAAAGGGTGTTTTTTTTTATTATTTTGAGACAGGCAGTCTGAAATGGAAGACACGGCCATCAGTACCTGCTTGTCTTTAAGGCGCTCGCCGTGAATAAGGAAGTCGCTCTTCCCGCCCAGCTCCGAGTGAATAACCTTACAGACGCCAACTCTGCTCAGACCACCACCTTCCTGTGCAAGCCATCCTCCGCTAGAGTCATCTCGGGTCATAACCACTGCTTTGACACGCACAATGTAGCTGTCACTGTGCAGGAAAGAGAAAGAGGGTTCGGTCAGACATCAAAACAGTCTTCGAATGTAGAAAAGGCAAAATAAATTTTAAGCCCCTTTTTCCTAGTGACAAAATCAACTACAAAATCCTGCAATTACAAAAACAACCCCATGCTCTTTTGTTTCAATGTAGTTTTTAGTCAAGAAATAATTTTGCGTGGCGTTTGACAAAGTTTGCTCCCCCATAAGTGAACAGTTCTCATTTGAAACCCTAGTAGAACTCCGCACCAAGGAATGACTGGAAACAAAACTGTAAAGGGACTATGAAGAGTGGGAAATCCCCACTGTAGCACACAAATGCAGTAATAGCAGACTTGACTTTACTAAGCCTTGAGCACCGTGACTGAGTAGCATACTTGCCATCACCACACCCTCTGAGCAAAGGTATTTGGGCGTGTGCTTCAACATAAGCACCCCTCATGTTTTTCTTCTTCCAAGAATTAATCATAAGAAAAATGTCACAAAAGCACACAGGTCAAACACTGCTGCAGTTTTCTTTTGAACTTGCTTCATTTCATTGCTGGGACGCTTAATTGCCAACTGCACTGCCTGCTAAGCAGGAAGCCAGCCATATATGGTTACTTCACTTTACCTTTTAAATAATTAACCAGGGAGGTGCTCAGAGCACAATGCATCTTAGGACAACGGAGACTGACACAAAATCGATACGTAGAGAGTCACAGGGGATAGCGATTTCAATGATCAAGCTTCACAAGCCACTATTACAACCTTTTTTTATTCTTCAAAGTCACCTAAGAGGCTTTTGCTACAGAATATTTATCATTTCTTGCTACAATAAATTGTTCATGTTATTGGAAGAGCCCCAAGGCTTAAGTAGCAGAAATGCAGGGGAAATTTTCTAAAACAAAGGAGGATGCAAAGCCCTGTTAAGTCCTAATTTTATTTTATGCTGCTTGGTAAGGACAACACAGTTCAGACATCGAAGTCCCATAAACGTAACAGAGATGCATTGTGCACTTCATTGAGTCCACTGGCTAATTTCCACTCAGTCCCTCGGCTGGCTGTGGTAGCAATTAAGTCTTTTGTGATGTGCCTAATTAACACATAAAGCATAATGATGCTGGTCTTGCTATTTTAATTCCCATTTTCTCTTTAATGTGATTGGTTTTCAACCAGAGACAAGGAAGCAGTTTTGGTCAATAGGGAGTCCGCTACAGTGCAAAAATACTGGAAGTTAACATTCTACAGAGCATATAGCACTTACTGAATTTATAATACCCTACGTTGTATCTACATGTAAATGCAACTACTGAATTCATAGGAAATCCTTATTTTTCAGCAAAAAAACAAATCAAAACCTAGATCCACAAACATGTAAAAGAGCCCATCTGCACAGTTTTAATGCTTTTCCTGCAAACAGCAGAATGATTCACAGTGAGATCCAACTGTTGTGGGTGTACAGAGGCATGGGGAAAGGGAAAGAGGGGTCTGAGCTGGGGGGGACTGTAGGATCTAGTGGTGGATTGGAAGAATGGTTGACGGTTCTCATGAGTACACTCTTATTAAAATCACTTTTCAGAGCCAGTAGAAGCTGAGCTACTGTTACAGACAGGAGAGAAAAACTTTTTTTTTTATTTAGATAAATGTTTAAAGCAAAACAATTAAATAGAATTAGAAAGTACCCAAATCTCTATTTTACAAAAAAAGGTAAAACCTTTGTCTAGTATTAATGCAGAAATACTGAAAACGGAGATACCCTTATCTTGAGTTCGCCATTGAGTTCAGTTGTAAAAAAAGATCAGTTTCTTCCATTTTGTTACTTGTAAATAGTCAATTTGAGACTTTTCCAATTTGTGCATCTTTGATTTGAGCAGTATGACAGAAAACGGTCTGAATGTTCTTTCCTCAGTTACAAAGTGGAACAAAGGCTTTAGAATGTTTGAGGCTTTAGTGTGGTTGTATGTTACAGGTTATAATTTTGTTTGATTTGATTTTGCTTTAGTATAGGATTAGAAGACCTCCCTGGGGGGCCTGGTTGAAGCAGGGAATTTAGTCATTGGCGTGGGTATCTGGGTTCATCTCACATTTGTAAATAAAAATAGGCCCTACATATTAAAATTGTGATGCTCGCCTCTAACCGCATCAAAGTATGCAGATCTCCGCTTTGTCTCAATTTGCAAAACAGGTTCGTTACAGGCAAGTCTATGTCTGTCTGAGCCAAGCGCAGCTCTCCTGACATCTCTTCAAGATTGTTTTCCACACTGCAAGCACAGACTCTTAGTGGGACATGAAGGAAAGCCTTCAAGTGGTGGCAAACCCCAAAAAAACAGAAAGGTGAACATGCATATACAGCTGTAAGTGCATTTAAGATGAACAAATTGGGAGGTCTGAAAGTCATTTATCGAAGCAGTCTTCTTTAAATCGTAATTGAGTCATTTCTTACCATCTGTGACATGAAACCAAAAATTTGTTTTCTTCAATTTTATAAACTCACCCCCTCACATTCTGCTTTCTTTAGCAGCACACTGCCAGCAGATAAAAATGACAAGAACAGCAAAGCCGCCTCTGAAGGCACCAATTCAATTTCATGACCGATACTGTTAACAATCTATAAGACCATAAAAACGAAATGCCACATTCTTAGACCTATGATAACTTAAACAATCAAAGGACACGCATAAAGCTGCAGAAGACGGCATCCTTCACTGTACTTTTAAACACCTGAGCTTGTTTAACGATCGTCTGTTTAGAGGTATACGTTGTCGAGGATAATTAGGATGACGTGTCTGTGGTATTGCAGCTTTTACAGTTGAAATCCAACCACATTCAGGTTCAATACATCCCCTGGCTTTTTTTGCATTCTCTTTCTTCCAGGTAACCAAGACAAAGCCTGTCAGTATGGAAAACTAATAGTTACATTATTTTTATTCTTTGGTGTCCATACCTAAACATGTCAATACATTGACATTTCATTGCACAGGAAAAGAAGCAGAACAAGTTTTGGTGTTCAGAAAACCCACATACAAACAGAATGGCTGTTTTATGTGGTTTATTAATTTAGGGGGCATTGTGTGCAATGATGGGGTAGACTGTTTGATCACATTAAGTACATCAATAGGCAATCCCAATTAGCCATTGTGAGCCACAGCTGAAGAAAAACTGTTACTGTCTGGAAACTGAAAGCTTTATGATCTCCATGTTAGAAATATTGGGTCTTTGGGAAGGACAAAAAAAACCAGGAGCATTTCCACTGGAAGAGGTTTCCTAATTCCTGAAAAGACTATACCACACATTCACGGCTTACAGCAGTCAGTAGGTATTAATTCTAAAAAATATAAAGTCACTATGGTATCATTTTATATTGTGACAGAGTAATCCGAGACAAACTGCAGCATAACCAATTGTACTTACTAAAAAGGAAAAATATTTTGTGTGGTCATTTCACTACTGTTACAAGACACCCATTTCAAACACAATTCATCAATCCATTATTGGGATGCCTCATCCTGGTGAGGGCTGTGGGGAAAAACGGAGCCTGTCCTACATGTGATTAATCAAACCCCTGGACCAGAAGAGACTCCAAGTTCTTTACTAGCCCATGCAGAAGGGGACAATTTAGAATAGCCAGCATAACTGTGTGCAGAGACAGAAAACTGCAGCACCTGGCAAAAAAAAACCCCATGAACAAGGGAAGACTGTATAAACTCTGCACAGGCCAAGCCTCAGGCTGGAATTGAACCCAGGATCCCACAGTTGTGAGGCAAGAGCACCATTCCAAAAACTATCACAGAATAATCGTAGGCAGACCTACAAAAACTCCTGCTTACCATCTCGCTATCAATATCCACATATGGCCAAATTTCCCCATTGGCCTTTACCAATCATGGCCTCCTAATAATCCCCATCTATGAATTGGCTATATTACTCCGCTCTCCTCCCCACTGATAGCTGATGTGTGGTGAGTGTTCTGGCGCACTATAGCTGCCGTCGCATCATCCAGGTGGATGCTGCACATTGGTGGTGGTGGAGGGGAGTCCCCATTACCTGTAAAGCGCTTTGAGTGGAGTGTCCAGAAAAGCACTATATAAGTGTAAGCAATTATTATTATAACTTCAGCTGTTAGGCAACTCTTCCTTGCACTATTCAGCCGAAGCAAGTTTAAACAAACACCAGTGGCATGCTTTGCTATGTGCTGGCAGCAGGTAGTTCAATGAAACCTGGGATTACAGCGTTTGTGCCAAAGGGCCCGATTGAGAAATTGCTCAACACATTCTACAAGTTAGAAAACATTCGGTTAACCTTTTTCTGGCACTTTATTACAGGCATAACACTTAGAAGAATTATTTGAACTGGGTTCTGACACAAGCATTTGCATACATTTAGCAAAGGCAAATTAACGTCATGCTTATTCATTCATTACAGGGAAAATAATCCACTGACAATGACTTAATTCCCCTTTGAGTTCATACTTAGGAGTCCATCAAGATACCTACAAATGAAGAAGCCCGTGACATATCTTAACTGCCTGATAAGGAAACCATACGTTTACCAAACGACAAGAGCAAGAAAATGTTGAAAATGTCAAGAAGGTGTTTTTAGGAAACAGCTTGATATGGTTTCTGAGTATAGACTCGGTACTGCAGATAATGAAGAATGCCTAAATGATCTATTAAGGTTGTCTAACAAATCCTACTACCCTATACAGTAGACTCATTCACCACCTCGTACTGTCTTATCAGTGATTTTAGCACTAAAGTAACACCACGTGGACAGAGGGTCCCGCATAGCAGCTCCAGACAAGGGGTACATCTCAAGGTGGCTAATAAAGGCAGGACAGTGTTATTTTAGATTTCCCGTCTTTCCTCCCTTTAGATATCTAAAATACCAATAACTACTTCACATGGGAGAATCCTGTTAAATGTAAGTACATGATTGATTAAATTTCCCTTTTCTTCCTGACATTTTTGTATCAGAAAAGGGATATCTGGAAAACAAAGTAATACCCTTTTTCAAGCTTATCAAGTCCAAAAGCTGATCGGGACTTAAGTTTGATGTGTTATTTTTCAGAACTCCTGAAAAGATGTAATTACTCCTTTAGGGTAGAAAGCATTTGTGGAGATGACACTGCTGCTGTATGAATTTAATATTATTAATAATAAACACATAGATAGTTTTAATAGACTATTTGATTATAAAAGAATGTCTTAACTGCACTCAAAACATCTGAGTCTGAGAAAAGAGAGGTATTCTCATTTTCAGCAACTGGTACAGCAAGCAGTGGAAATTGAAAAATGAATTGCAGTAAATTTTGTAGAGGTCTATTTCATGTTAGGTGATGGCTAATATTTTAAAATGTTTAAAGAAAAGATTTTTGAAACCCCCTTAACATGTTAGCCTCTCCATGTGTCACCACTGAAAATGCTGGATTCAGCAATTTGCATTCAGCAAAAAAGCATTTTTGCAATATTTCTGATAGCAGATCTGCAATCTGAACAGTTGATGGGAGATGATGAAGCCTTAAATTATATATTTTGTTTTAATCAGTGTTCTCTAGTCTTCGTCATGGAGGACCATTGTCTCTACAGGTTTCCTAGGTCCCCTTAAAGCACCAGCACCTGAAGAGCTGGGAGAGTAAATTAATTTGTCCAAACAAGCCATGTGTGAGCTCATTAAGCTATTAAGATCAGAGTTGGAATTATATATTCCAGTTCTCAAGCGACAGAACTGAACAGCCGATTCAAATGAAAATTTGTAAAGGTGTTATTTCGACTTTAAGATGTACTTAGTGATAAATTATAATTCATAATATATTTATCTTTCCTGCAGGAAAATGGCAATTAAGAATATACATTATGAATGCATGCGGCACAAGGTCTCAAAAACCCTCAGCCCTTGAAAGAGATGGCCTATCATGGATAACGACTATTAAAATGTGATCAATTATCATTTACTGATGTGTTATTTTCCAATGTTCACAGTTCACCACATAGTTGCATTCCTGACTGATGCCCAATATATTTTCAAGAAGATATGTACAGCCAGACACGAGGCCTCTATATTTTATCCAAAATATTCTATTCAAAGTATTCCTATTACAAAATAAAACTACAGGAAGTCCAACAACTCATTTAAACATCGACAGGCAGATCGGGGGAAAAAATCATCAGAACTACTATCTTTTTTTTTAAATGTCTGTCTGTACCTAAAAATATATCTGGATAAAGCACACAGTTCAGGGTGGAAGGCAGACCTTTTTCCGAACAGAGGTCATACAAAGTCACTTAAACCTAAATGTGCACACAGAACTAAAATAGAACAACTACATTCAGCCAATCAATTATGGCTAATTTGTATCAATTTTCTAGTGGACAATAATGTATATAGAGAAATAGTCTGTGATCTATTTCACACGGTTGGGCTGAGATGAAATGGGACAGGATGTTTAAGATGTGTAGAGCATCCTACCCTAAAAATAATTCTCTTACCACATTACAGAAACTTATGAAATTTCTGTTGAACTTTTTCGAATGGAGATCACACAAACTGTAGTATTTATTTTTAATTTAGAATTTTGTTGTTGAACTTTTATATCTAAAATATTAGAACTCTGATTATAGAAAAGCTTTTATTTCTATTAAATTCTTAAAATCGTAGCCTCACCTTGTGTTCTGTGAAGTGGACATAATAAGAGATAGCAATGTGTTTAAGATAAATTTGCTTCTAAATGCTAGCCATTCATAACAAGACACTTCTTAACTATAATTTCAATTGAAGTGCTGACTGAACATTTCTTAGCATTCTTTAAGAAGACTTAATAGTAACAAACCTGAAGTTCAGAGGGTTGGAGAGAGACTTAAAGCCACTTACAGAATTGTGATGGCCCTGTGCATGAATAATCAGTGTCAAATCCACTCAGCTTGAATGAGATCTGTGGCCTCACGAAACACTGCTTGGAAGATCAAATTGATCGGGATCAATTAAAGGGCCAGACCCACAAAAGAACATGCCTGGAGAGTTGTTCCCAGTGTAGTTCTGCACTATAGAAGGCAAAACTACATTATAATGGATGTGCAGTAAAAAAAAAAGTGAAACATGTAGCCAAACATCAATCAACCATGACTTTACCAGAATACTGAAACACTTCTAGAATGTAGCGCTTGATTACTCATTTTAAAAAATGCTAGTTAATTATTATCCTTTTAATTAGGGGAATTTGGTATTTTGATCATCCTTGCAAATCAAACCAATCGAGACCATAAAATTTCTCTTAAAATGGCTGTTTTATACCCTTTATTATACCTTTTTAAAATCTACTTATTATTGGTCTGTATCCTTATTGCACAACTATTGCAGCAAGAAAGAAAACTGTACAAGTTTATTTAACCTGAGCTACAACAAAGCTTACCGTTCGCTGAAGTGATTACATGTCAATTATATATTTTTGAGTATGATGACAGCAAACCATTTTCTACTTTTGGCTTTTTTAAGCAGCTCTCTAAATCGTTTACAGGCAACTGCCACGTCCTTTTTCTCGTGTTATAACGCAATGCATGGAGTGAAGGGCTTGATAAACTGTGCTCTGTCGCAAAAAGGTCAGATTTGGGCATGGTTATAATTACTTTTAAAAAAGTAACAGGAAGAGTACTCCTCATTCATCTTTTATCGGAAGGCTGCTTGCTCCTCATATGGAAGGGAACTGACACCTGTCCATCGTGGAGCTTACGCCTGCACACGGAAAGTTTAGAGACGCCAGGCAACCTAGATGGGATGTCCTTGGGAGGTGGCAAGAAATCAGAAAAGCTGGAGAAAACCCAGACTTAAAAGGGAGAACATGCAAACTCCACATGTAAACACCCCGGGTCTGCCTGAACACTGGACTCAAGCACTATGATTGAGGGTAATGTTTAACAAAAACTGACAATTAAAGCACATGGTTACATTTTAACCCCTGTGACACCCTGCATGTTACATCTTGGAAATGGTGGAAGGGTAAAGACTCCAGCAAACTGAGGCAAGAACCTAGAGATTCTCATTCTTTTCCATTTTTAAATGTTGCTTCTAAAGCGACAGCCACAACGGATCTCCCTCAAAACAGTTTGGATTTAACAGTTTTAACATTTTAATGAAAGACCCTTGTGCAATAAGCTCCATGGCTATATTTTGGGATTCATCTTAAAAACACCCTGAACTGCAAAGGTCTCAAATTAGACATTTTTGGAGCCCATGGTTTGTTCATGGCAGTCATCTGTATAGATGCAATAATTTTACAAGTGAGCTAGCGGATGGGTTTAATGAATGTGCAACAGTCGAATGTACTGCAATTATAATACAGCAGAGGCTTAAACTGTAAATGACAATTAAAGACACCACATGATTGTGCGAAATTACAACACAGGAAAATCTGTGTTTTTATTCTGCTTTAAACATGTCTTCCTAGTTTGGTACCTATTTGAAAAAAAGTTTAAACACTTTATATTTCTATTCCATAACAATCAAATTTTAACAAATGCTCTTACAAGAAAATGCAATTGAAAACTATAGTCTCGGTCAGAGAATGTGCTGCATTATGGTACAGTATCTGTTCATAAAGTTACAAGAGTGTACTGAGGCATAGATGCAAGAAGTCAGAAAAGAATATCTGCCGATTCATACTCTGCAACAAGGCAGTTAAACAACACCTTACACAACTGCTCATTTCTGTACATGTTATAGTATACATTAATATCCTTTAAACCTGAAGAGATTGAGGGGCATTTACGGAGCACTTTATCAAAATTTTCCAAAAGCTTTTGAGAAAAGGCCTTTTCTCAAAAGTCACAACAGCCATTTTCTGATTCATATTTTCTAAAAAGGCATGCAAGCATATTTTCAGCACACAAATACATCGTCTTAGTCTTTAACAATACCGTTCAATGCTAGATATAGAGTCCTGGAAGAATCTTCCTCAAACACGTCTATTGCTGAATATAATTAACCCAAATGCTGTATTAACTCCACGAAAAATGGAACAAAATATGGGGCTTTTTTTTTCATCCCCTTCAGCATATTAGCCAGACCATCTGGATAACTAAAAAAAAACCCATGAGTGATAAGAGTTATAGCCCTTTTGGCTGCATTTTAACTTCCACACACTGAGTGACAGAATGCATGAGGGCGGCTGCAACCATGATTCCTCCTGTCACCTTGTTCAGACTGGAATTAGTCTCATTTTTGCCTCGTTTCCATCTGCTCCTCAGACAGTTGCCCAGCTCACTTACCACCTGAGTGTCGGGCCACTGTCACTGTGTCACTGGTACAGTCTATTGTGAGGTCACTGCAACTTAGGGGACGGTTCTAATATGCTTTTTAAATCAATCACCTAAAATGCTTCAAAACAGTACTCAACATGGAGTAGGTGGAAAGTTACTCAATTCCTCATCGTCTGCTAAGATCTGGGGACCTGTTGGTATATAGTACAATCTAAATTTGTACTTCCTCATGGTCTTCCTTGGTATCCTATGCAAACAATGTATCCTGTTTCTTGCCTATAAACAAATCAAGGTCAAACCACTTCAATCCCAGATTATTAGCTCCACATTCCTCTCTTCTATTAACCACACAAGAGATCGGCTAAGCACTGTGAAACACTCAATATTCACCCAGCTGCATATGGTTCCGAAGAAACTGGACTAGAAATAATCAAGATGCTGGTCTTGCCATTGGGATTAATTCGATCTTCTAAAAACTGCCTTAAATAGAGGGCAGCAAAGCAGTAATTCCTATTAATAGGAAGATTATTGGGTTTTGAGTATATCTCACCAGTTGTGATTCTCAGAACCACACATACCTGTAACTAAGTGGTCTGTGTGAAAGAGATTACAACAAACCTATTTTAAAATACTAATACAAATAGATGAGTTAGCAGGCATAAAAACAATGCTTAAGTAATGGTCCTACCCTTTATTTAATTGTTTCATCCAAACCATCGCTCAAAACATGATGGACAAGCCCTGAACAATCAAGATGAATGTCAGCAATGTCAATTCAACAGCTTGGAAACAGTTAGAGCGCTTTCAACACGGGGGGGGGAAATTACCTTATCCTCTTCATCAAGTGTCTTTCAATTCTTAATTTCAACAGGAGGGAAAGCAAAAAAACTGATTTGGACAAGCCAGAGTCTGATGATTGAAGGTGAAAGATGTTGCTCTTCTGTTATGTACCGACAGTAACTCACCTGTCAAAGATTACAGAATCACAAGGCCTAAGTTAAAAAAAAAAGTTTAAAAATCACACACTCAGGGCAAAACATCAAAAACAGCATGTAATAGGAAATAGGAGATATTCACACCCACTGAAGGCAAAAGCAAATTAACTCATTTTATTGGTGGCTGAGAGCAGAACGTGTTGAGCAGAGAGGTGCTCTCACTCTAGGGACTCTTTTCCCAGGGCAGAATGCATGTCTCATCAAGTGTAAGAGGACAAGCATGAAATTTGGCTAGATCCTCAATGAGGATTGTTTTCCTGTTGGTGCCGATCCTGAGCACCTTACAGAGACCTTGGACATTCCCACATTCTTGTGGTCGATTGCAGGAATGCCCCCTCACCACTGGAGGCGCCACGTCCTCCACATGCCATTACCACACGCAGATGAGTGGTGGGCAAAAGTCTGGGGCATCACTTTCAGGGCCCTCACGCATCCTCCAAGTGCCACTTTTAACGGCACCCCATTCCTCTTGAGCATCCTCATCATTTTTGTGTGAGCAAAAAAGGTTTGGAAACATCTCTAGAATACCCCTGGGTCCTCACTTTATTCATAATGACAGGCAGGGTGTCCAGAAATTGAGCCATCCTGAAGGGAATTGTTCCTACTTAAATAAACTGACCATGTTGCCCCTTTTGAGTGCCTGGGGTGTCTTACACCACACATACCCACGTTCACGTACACCGTCATTCCCTGGTCTGGGGGATTCAGCTGCCTTTCCACGGTCCTTCCCTATTCTCTATCTAGCACGTGTCATGCTTTCATGTGGGTAGTCCTACTCTAGCAGCTGTTCTCCGGCCAAGAAGAGAAAATGAAAACTATTTTTTAAGTATACTTGGTGAATGTATAAGCTTTCAAATTTGCAATGAATCAAACTGCAGAGATTAATTTAAATTGGTTTAGGATGGTATAGATCCATTCCGGTATGTATACTGTACTGACAATCCAAAAGAGGTAATAAAATAACCTAGATGTTTCAAAAGAGGTTCAAATATCAATATTCCTACGGAAAAACTTTCAAAGCAACTTTATTATTTGAGTAAGTTACTGCCTAATTCTGAACTAGTTTATTAACAAAAATAAATAACGAATGAAGTTTGAATTAAAACAGGCATTTTAAACCCAGAATATAATGTACATTACAACAAAAAAAAGAGTTTGCATAACTTAAAAGGCAAAATAGCTCATACGTATTTAATCAAGAGCTCCTTCTTGTGACCAGTTTTTAGTCTAGGTCACTACTGTTACATAATTGGTACAGTTTTAGCTTTAACACCCACAAGCGACAAACAGGATAACTCAAAATGGGCAGAGGGTGCCTGCCTTAAACATAGAACCTCTGCAGCATTTTCTATTCTTATTTCAGAATTATCCATCAGCAAGAAAAACCTTCACAACTGAAATAAAGTATTATAGAAAAAGATTGTGTCCGCTTCAATTCTATATATAGTAATTGGCGGTTTTCCTCCTCCTGTTTGTGTATTACACAGGGTCCTGTAGCCCTAAACAGCATTATAAAATTAAGGTAATGATTCTTTTACATGGTTTTGAAACACATCACTGAGATTTAACACGCACGTATATCATGTTTCCTTTAGAGATTCAGGCATTTTCAAACAGGTGACAAGAAATCCATTCCAACGGAGGAGAGGAGGGACTTTCTCAGAAAAGCAACGGCACAGGGATTATTTTGTAGATGGGGATGCTATACAGCTAGTAGTAACAGTACGTATTTAAATGGTAAGGCTACACACAACCATAAAAAATGAAACCCTAGAAATACTGAAGGAAGCAGGTCTATTTCCTCCATTCAAATATCAGCAACAGATCCCCACTAAAGGAAAATGCAGCTGACGAGGTCCTCATTGACCCTGGCATTGCATTTTCAGCTTTAGCTGCTATTCATCAGCACTGCATTCAATGCACTACAAGGCAACAGCAACACGTCCGGAACCATCTTTAGATAAGACGTTTATAAGCTAAGAAACATTGCAGGGGGGGAAAAAAAGTGACCCGGGCTTACCTTCTGGAATCTGACATTTCTCTACATCTCTTGGTGAACAACGTGAAATTCAAGAAACAAAATTTCCCTGTAAATTCCCATAATTAACGTTACGCAGTTTGCAATCAGCACAACCATCTTTAGCTGCACTGATTCGAGGCTGTTTGCCTAAAGTGCTTCCCCACATATGATTCAGTCTCCTTGACAAACACACAGTATTGTAGAGTATGAGTCATCAAACGGCCATTCCGCATTCACACGGGCCTGCAGTGTCAGTACACCACGCTCACAGCCTTTTTCACAGACACTACTGTGGAGGAGCCGGGGAAGAGCGGACTAAATAGGCTAGAAAAAGACACCCAGGACCCCGAAATCATAAAATGAGCCTCCTTCTGCAGAGGAACAACATTAAGAAAACAATGCAGGGGAAAATATAAAAAAATGTCTGAAAAACAAAATCCCAGCCTAAAGGAAAGCAAGGCTGATTTGTATTACAACTAAAAACAGTTAAGGCACTGCTTTCGCAATCCAGTGGCCTGGACCTTCAAGGGAGACAGCAGGCCTTAGGGTAGGATATGATCCTTTTTTTTTTACCAAAACTGTGTTTACCATAATTACTACTTGATTGCTCTGTATTAAGAGTGGGATCCAACTGTAAATGTGGTTGTCAAATAAGCTTTCAAGCACAAGCCAATGTTTCCGAACTGGAAAAGCTCAAACCTTGGGCTAGGAAGACATGAAATACATTTCAAGTTAAATGAAATTATTCTGTACCAACAACTTACTGTACATGTTCGGTGTTAAAAGCAATTATATACCGAGGAGCAGATGTGTATTATTTTTTCCACTGGGGCAACACATCAAGAAAAGGATTTTCAAGTTAACTGCACCGATATCAAACTAAGTTTTACACCTTTCCTTTCAAAAAAGGAAGTAATTTAAAACACTTGCACTATGGAAATTCCTATTTTAAATTTGCTCTTCTCCATATGTTTTAAAGGGGGAATTTAAGACTGTAATTGTTTAAGACTTCTTTGTAAAAAAAGGCTCAAGCCCAACAATAGGAAAATGACTTTTTAAGGAAGGATTTGATTACGACTAAGATTTCCATTGTGCTCGAAGTATTTCCCAATGAAAACAATGCTACCCTTTCAACTGGGAAAGTACGTACCCTGCCTTTAGGAAAGCAGAACTGTATTGACAGATGAATCTCATGAATTTGCTTTCCATTTTTCATAATATCCAAAAAATAACATTTTACAAGACAAATTACTAAACCCACTCTATGTGATAACCATGAATTAAAAAATATTAAGCAATGAGAACATAATTACGAAAAATACATCCAGAACATTTTGCTTTAAAATACCACCTCTGTGTTAGTGATGGGGCTGGAAGGGAGAACACTATTGTCCGTTATAGGACTGGGGGTTAGGAAACATTAGCGTAGAAGACTCTCACTAACGCTTTGTGAGACCAGAACCCTGGAACATTTTTTTCTAATTTTCAAGTCCTGCAAACATTCAAACACATGACCAAACAGATGATTCATCCCGCCAGCAAGAACATCCCTGTGCTTCCCCTACCCTCTCCCATCAAGCCCAGAATTAATAAGGACTGGGACCAGCATGAACTCCACAGCCAGTCAGTGAACAGGATACCATACACAGTATATTAAGCTGTAAATTCTACATGTTGAACCATAAATGTCTGGATACCAAAAGTTTCAAACTAAGCACATATGTTGTTTCTAAATGCATTATTCAATGCATTAAATTAGGAAACTGTATTGAACGCATTATAAATTATTCCTACTTAGTTTAAATGTTTCTTTGAACCTATAAGTAGCAAGCACCCCATGTGTCCTGGCCAAATTTCCCATTCGCCCTTACCAATCCTGGCCTCCTAATAATCCCCATCTCTGAACTGGCTTCATCACTCTGTTCTCCTCCCCACTGAGAGCTGGTGTGTGGTGGGTGTACTGCGTGCACTATGGCTGCTATTGCATCATCCAGGTGGGGGCGCACACTGGTGGTGGTGGAGATGAGTCCCCATTTCCTGGATAACGCTTTGTCTGGAGTGTCCAGAAAAACACTATACAAGTGTAAGGAATTATTATTGATTATTATACCAAGTGGAGAAAGTTCAGCTAAGAACACTCTTGAATGTTGGACTGACTGAATTGTTTTTTAATTGAAATTTCATTCTTATATTAATGAAGTACACTACAATCTATGAAACTAAAAATGATCTATTTATTAATCTATGGAAGTACACTGTCCATTTAAAAAGGTCCCCCCCTCGTCTCCCACTACTTACACTCCACCAAATATACAACCCAAAACCCATAAGGAAGAATCAGACAGCTATGACAGGAGCTCTGTGAAATAAGAATTTGACCTTGTCAGGCCTCTGCTCTTTCCCTGGCCACCATGGATCCAAGCAGTGGAGAGCTCCATACAAAAGTATCAGGACAGCAGGGAGGGAGTTCAGAAGCTCCCAACGCCAACATTTTTTCATCTGTGGTGAGCCCAGCCAACAAAATGTGTCATGAAAGACCAAGATCAGAGTTATTATTCAGCAAAAGTACAAGGCTACAGCAGCAGTACAGCATAGTGGGCAAGTCCCTGAGATCATAACTGGGTGCGTTGTGTGTTCAACTCCCCCAGCTGCAGACGGGCGAAGTATGCCATTTGCTCCAGTCCACCAAGCTGGATAGATATTGATAAGGACCACCATTTGCTGGTGCTGATCCCTGTGATGGACAGGTATCCCATCCAGGGGGGGGAGTCACGCACTCCTCTTGCTTAACACCATGGAAACTAAACTCTGGCAATGAGTTGGTAGGTTTGAGGATGTATTTTATCTACTTAGCTACAGAAAGGAATATCATGACTCAGAATAGTAGAAACAGTTTGTAGTTTCCAATATACAACCATATCTGGACGGTCCCAAAACATTTGGGTGTCCACAGGTGCCCAAATATTACACTGAGGGGATTTAAGAGACCAACTTCGTTAAACAATTTCAAGTATGCATAGTCAGATTGATTTTTAGAAGCCCAATTTACACTGTCCTGAATGTCATCCCAGGAAATGTCTTCCTCCATCAACTATCTCAAAATGTAACTGCTGCTAAGACTGATGATGATGATGATGTTATCCGGTCAGTCGGATCCGACTCTCGGCGATTCTATAGGCCGTCTCTCGCCACGCTCTCCAGTCTTGGACTTTCTCTTCCAGCTGTTCTATGCCTAAGCCAGTGTCCGTTTTGATGGTGTCGATCCACCGCGTTCTTTGTTGGCCTCGTCTTCTTGTTCCACTGACCATTCCAAGCATCACTGCTTCCTCCAATGAATCTGATCGCATCACGTGATCAAAATAAGTGAGCCGGAGTCTGGTGATCTTTCCCTCAAGCAAAATTTCTGGCTTGATGCGCTCCAGAACCTCTTTATTGGTGACCCTTGCTGTCCATGGTATCCGTAACAGGCTGCTAAGACTACAAAGCCTCTAAAAGAAAACAGAAAAGGACAATCCCTTCATATTACCCTTGATGTCCCGCAGACATTGTACTGGTTAAAAAACTGGCTCCCCATTGTCACACCAGACATGCAAGTCATTAAAAGAGGAACTAGCAGGTAGCTTGGTTTTGGAATAGCTATTCTTGGAATGACTAAAGAATATCTGCTCAACTGCAAACCCCTTTATCACTCCAAATGGAAGTAGGAGAATTATGTGCAAGACGAATACCATGTTTTCTGGGACTTTGCATGTCTTTCCACTTAATGTCAAGTACTGAAATTACAGGGCCAAAATGCAATCTACACCTTCTAAGTGGAACACTAGAATAAAGCAAACCTTGAAGTCTAAATGATCAGGCCAGGGATTCAAGTGGACTCCAAGATGCAGGACTGTCAGGATTAAACCAAACAGTGATCACAAAATGAATTAGCTAATATAAAATTTTGAATTTGGCAGGGATATATGGAGAATTTACTGTGTGGTCCCAACCTGTTCCATATGAATCTGGAAATTCAAGTATGCAAGTTTATTCCAATACTTTCATGGAGGGCAAAAAAAGGATTTCATAGATCTAAAAAAAATTAAAGCAAAGAATCCCATTTGTTTACGGAATGAAAACAGAAGCCAGCAAAGAACTGGAGCAGTATCTTATCAGTTCAAGTCAAACGTTATACGTTTGGATATGTTATTAAAGCTGTTTTTTTAATGAAGTAAATTTCCATACCAAATTTTCTGATTCTAAAGTGATTTTGTCAATATACAATAAGGCAAATTAAGGAGTAAACTGGAATTATCCAAGGTTAAATGTAAAAGTTGTAATGTGGACTAAAACACCTAGTTTTATACCATGGTGATACAGAATCAACAAAAATAGTAGATGAAGCAAAAACACTGTCAACATATAACAATATTTAATCAGCAGAGTGAAATTTTGTGCCATCTGCTTAAAGAAATGGGAGAAGATTTGCCTTGTTGTCAAGGTCCATTAGAATTCTGGTACTGAAATATTTCAATTCAAGAAATGTATTTTTGTATAAATAAGAAACCTAAAATAAAACAAGTACCCAGGTAAAGCATAGGGTGATGGTATGCTTTTCATCAGTACGAAAACAAGAACAGAGTTAGTTTTTTTCTTGACATTTAGACCCTAGTGTATACCTCCAAAGATGAGACAGTTATGCCCACAATTAAAACATCTGCTGTTGCAAAGAGTTGACAACAGCATACAATCTGTAGTCACTTAACACAGACCCAGTTGCAGCACTGGGGTACACCCTAGGTCGCATTTTTATGACATTTGTATTGAAATACAAATAGTTCCCATTATATATTAAATACTTTAACAGAAGCAAGCAGCATAGGCAAGTGATAAAAAAAAGTTAAACTTAGAACTGATGTGCCAGAACTGAAGTCTGTTACAGGCAATGAGAAGCAAAGGATCTTCTTAAAGTCACAAACTCCTAAGGACTTAAACCAAACAAATCTACTTTTAAAACATGCAATTGCCTAATGCAGTAATGAATTTCAGAAACATGTAGTGCAAGTAAGACGACTTTTGTCCTTTTATCTGTGATAATTTACAAGATAATTCGGTCGCTGACACCATACTCTTAAACTGTCAGAATGCAGAATTAAAATGATCTATTCTTTCAAATTAAAAATGTGAGAAAATCCTGAGTGCAGTAGACAGCAAAGACAAGCGCGTGCCATTTTATTGCATTTGAGAAAAAATCATGGATCTTGTTCTTTTCTTCAAAGGACCTATTTACATTGTTATCCGCCTACCGAACATTAACAGTTGCTTCTTTCTGTGTCTATTTCATTAATATAATTGGCTGCTAATTAAATTTCAACAGGCAACAAAAAAAAGTTTAAAAAAATTTCTGGACTGCATTGTTTTAACACCCAAAACACAATTGTTCAAACAGAAAGGACAGTTTCAGTTTTTCTCCTGATGTGGTCAAAATAGACCTTATATTCATTCATACCAGGCTCTTGTGTTTTGACACTGTAAATCCACTTTTATTCATTGTTAATATCAGGACACTTCAGTGGCGCCATGTAATGCTCCCTTTGTTTTGTACAGTTTGTCGGGTTTTAGAAGATGATATGTGGGCAATTACGTTTTTTCCTCTTCTTTCTTTGTTTTTACTTTGAGTCAAACCAGATCCCTTTGAAGGCAGGCAGGCAGTAGCTGCTGCAGGCAGCTCCCAGACCCAAAAACACACATGAAAGAAAACAAAGGCAGGGTAATCAAAAAGTTATCAGCCCTGAGTTGTTTCCGACCTCTTGGCAGGTGGGTTCAGCAGTTGCACAGATAACCTGATAAGAAGAGGCTGCTACTTCCCCTCCGATAAGCCCACTCCTTACACTCCAGCCTAGCCAAACAAAAAAGAAAGCAGTAAAGGAGTGAACAGTGTAGTCAGGAGCACTAAAACCAAACTGCTTTGTTACCCAAAGTGCTGCCAACTAATTTTCCAACCCACATTAGTTAAGGAAATGGCATTTCATCTCAATGAACCAAAGGGCCCTTTCATTAGACAGCCATATAGTCATATTTCTTAAATTTCACAAAGCAATATCAGACAACATAGGATTAAAAATGAACTGTATGTGTTGCAAGAACTGGTTTAAAATATTTAAAGAGTTCTATGGTCTGCAGCATTTTTTCCTTATAGCTTAATCAAAAAAGCAATCAAAAGACCAGTTTTTCTTTAGTGTGCATAAAAAGTGGATTTGGGGCATAATCCTCAAGAGTACCCTGCACAGCAAGATTGGCCTTTTCCTATGCGTTTATAAACCTTATCTATAGATAAGGCCTCTGCATCGCCTTCACAAGAGCCACACACCTACATTTTGCACAGTCCTGCAAAACAAAGTGAGTCATTTTAAACAGCATTAATGCTTGAAAGAACATTTTTCTATAAAGTAAGGGCTTTTAAAAAACAGAAAAAAACTCAAAAGCAATTCAGATCAGAAAAGGTTTTACATCACAGATCACCATTTCCTGATTGTTTTTAAATCAAGAAGAATGTAAAGTGTGGCTAGATCCAATGTACTCAGCACTGTTAAAAGATACACAAACTATAAAGTATATATACACAAGAGATTACATTAAAAACAGGCCTAAAATAAAAATCCCAACAACGGACCTGCAATATCATCGGCTGACATGTCAGGCTACAAGAGACCACCACTGGATGAACAAAGTGCCACGTCTGGAAGAAGAATGACTAGGATATGTTTCTACATGACCAGTCAAGACAAACATCGAGAGAGAACATTAAGTAGCACGGGACTGCACTGGTCTCCAAATGTATTCTAAAAAAGCCATATACGCATTTAGGTCTAGCCCTTATAAGACTAAGCTCTTTCCCGAGAAGCAGAGCACTCTAAGAGACTGCACTTAAAGGCCACAACATTGTGTTCCCAAAAACACCACATTTTACCTATGACTGAAATATAGTATATCTAAGAGTGAAGTATATATATATATAAGAGTGCCAATGGTTTATCAGTCGTATCTAGTACTGATAATCTGCTTAAAACAATCATGTGCATTTCATAATTCTTTTTCTTTACTACAAGTAATATAAATCTAACATCCACACTGATTCTTTGTTTTGTCATTTTTGCCACTTAATTGCAGCTCTTTTAATTTCCTTACATTATGGGATAAAAAAAATCGAAAAGAATGAGAAAATAAGAAAAACGTAATGTGTCAAAGCAGGAAAATTAGCTCAGCGACCTCATGTTCCCTGGAAACGATAACTGTGAAGCTTTTTTCTCCCAGAAATTTCCATCGTTGAATTATTTTGTATTTCCTTTTATATAAGATGTGTTTTAGCTTTTTGTGCTTCCTTTTAAAAAAAGAACAGAATGCAAAGACATTTGAAGAGAAATACCTCTATACTTGCTTCTCAGGAATTAACACCAGGAAAATGTACCGAATGCTAGTTTAGATAAAATGCTGCAACATTAAGAATGGTACTTTAATGCATTAAGAAAATCTGTTTCCCTTCTTCCTAACCTAAACCCTATTGCCCAATAGTTCTGTACTTCCATTTACTTTTAGAAGCAATCAGAAGACTCATGGATCTGCCCTTTTTATTTCTGCACTTGAAAACCTTTCGGCCGATTACTAGAATGGTCTTCCAGTAACATGTTTTTATATTTAGCTTTAACACTACTGGCAATAGTGCTTAAAATAAGAGTCACGATGGAACACTGCCACCAGACATGAAGCTCAGGAAAGAGACACAAAGCATGGATGAAAAAAAAAACGTTTGATATGCTACCAGACCAAAGCCTATACAGAAAGAAAAACAAAGAAAAAAGAAACCATTCCCATTCATGAGTCCTGCTGATCATTTGGGAGACTCCTCTCCAGTATTTTCTATTCAAAAGAAACACCCTGGGCCTGAGTCATAGAAAGACCAAAGGCCTTGTTTGTACAGGCATGTTTACAGTGCAGTTAAGCTGCTTGAGTAAATAAACTATAAACTTTATAGCATATGAACAAAAAAAGTTAAGAAAATTCCTAAAAATAAGTCATTTAAAAATGAGCAGGTACCAATATAATTTGAAGTGGCTTTTAACTTAACAGATGGTTGGTAAATTGGTCTGTTTTTAACTCTTCACATTCACTTGCTGGGTGAATTCTGTGGGCACCACTATGTATATTGGGCAAAAGCAGGGTTATTTTCCTCCTGGATAGACATGAAAAGGGGTTTATTCCTCCTTAGAACAACATGGCATTAGCAGACGTCAAGGTTTCTCGACAGCAGTAATTCATGTATATAACAAGCATCACTGTGACTAATGAGAAGCAATCTGTTCAACGCAGTTAATTTGCAGCAATATTATAGAAGATATCCATGTTACCTTTTCTGTGTTCATTGCAGGATAACCTCTTCAATATACTGTGACAATTACAATTTTAGAGTGTTTCTAGCTCCTTAAAATAATTAGATCCTTTTATCCTACAGAAGGATGGGCAATGCTTCCATACTGCATATGTTCCTGGTGCTCCAAAGAAATGTGCATAGAATTAAGGTTCACCTGTACTAACTTGGACCTGGTTAAGCCATCAGCACACTAATCAAGGCATTTCCTGGGCAGTAGTGCTGCCAAAGAAGGGATGAAGTACAAGAAAAAACACTTTATTGTGCTGGTAGATAATGGGCAATTATATTGGTGTAACAGGGTTCACTAGTGATAATAACCCTGTTAGGGTGATGAAACCCCCTTGAACTTAAAAGGCGTTTCTAAGTTAGGTTTGTCTTTTGGCTGCGTGTGTTTGACACAGGTGTGCGCAGCTTCAGGGTTCAGAGAAACCCGAGAGGTGATTATTAAATACAAGTTACATCAGGGAGCCATCAATGAAGAGTTTTCCAGATTATCACTGTCTGTACAAGTCTGCCAACAGAGCCAACAAACTTGAATGGATGTAGAATATAAACTATAAACCAAAAATTGAACTATACATAAAAGTGACTCAATTGTTACTTTACCAAGTTTTCTTTGCCCTATGTAAGCCTATCATAGCATATGAAAAAATGTACCGTTTCAGTTCAAAGCCCATTGTACACATTACAAACATCATGCAATTCGTATTATTAAAATATCGTAGTGTTCTTCACCTATGCGAGTCAGCGACCATTTTTTTCATTTTCCAAATTCCTTTCATCTTCCTTGAAAACTCCAGAAGAAACTACAAATTGCTCCATTCATGTCCATATTTGCCGTTTACCAAAACTTGAACTGTGATTATGGCACAGTCAGGGCTAAAGTCGTGTACTGGGCCAGTAAGTAGCACTCCATTACAATAAACAAAAACTCTTCAACCCTCTGATGTGGTAACCACAAAGAAAAAAGGACAGTGACCATCTTCACACCCACAAAACTATTAAATGTAAGAATTTTAAACTAGCTCAGAAAAGTTTAGAACTTGATAATGTAATATCACCAAAAGCAAATTGGTTATAATATTGTCCTAGGGCAACTTTATCGTACATATGTCTTTCCCATCTGATGATATTAGAAGTAAGCAGATCTGTAGAAGCACTTACGGGGAGCTGGGAGTTATGGAAAAGTCATACACAGCACATCTGCTTAAAACTATTTAAAGAATAACATTATGACTATTACATTAAATTAAAATGTAGGGTTTACAAAATGCATTGCTATGCATTTTAATCTGGCAGACACCGTAAGCATTGTATTTATTTGACCCCCCTGCTACCCCCACCACTACAGATGAGAAATACTGTAAATGTCATTTAGGGGAGCTAAAACTGCAACAGTAATGCATGCCAAAGGTATATTCAAATCTCAAGATCTGACAGCATATGGAAATACATTTTTCTTAATACTTTGAATAATGGATTGAAAGCTTGGCGTCAGGAACCATCAGCCCAGAGTCCTCTTCCCCTTCTGCTCTCACACACCTGATCAGCGACACAGCTGCGTGCAGCAGAGCTCTTATTAAAATGTGTTGATGGGCCCAGCTATTGGCTGAGGGCAGGTTTCTATTCAGGCTTTTTTCTTTTTGGATGTTTAACCCCTTGCGTCCAGGTAGGCTTCTCCAGACAACAGATGCACTCATTCTCTAGAAGTCCAAATCATTAATCAGAACAAGGAAAGCTGATTCAATGAAAATGGTGTATTCAAGGCTCTACAGTGTGCATATTATGGCTACATTAACGATAACAGGGAGTATATGGCCATAATTGGGAAAGTGATGAAAAGGGTAGCAAAATGCCAATGGCAACTCAGTGTGTTTCTTCTAAATAAACAGTGAAATATGTCAAGAAGAGGACACAAGTGGGAACTACAAGCAGATGCACTTAAAATTAAGAACAGGAGTATGTGAAAGTATAGAAGAGGCAATCCAGCTATGCTGCTGAAGATAAAACACTCGTTTCTTTCAAGAAAAGGCTTGATGAGATCCTTGGATCAGTTACCTACCAAAAATGCTAAATGGTCCAAATGCTCCTCCTCTCATTTGTTCTTATACCATAAGCAGGTAATGTAAGCATGTCTACTTGGGGCCCTTTTTGTTTTAATTTCCAGTCCTACTGTGAAATAGTGCCTTGTACATTTCTGATGTCCCAGGGCCCGGGACGAAAAAGTGGCACACTAACTCGCACAAGAGGGATGATCTGAAATCAATCTGGTTATATAAGACTGGAAACAGGAGAGGGACAAAATGACCTTTTCTGAATGTCACTTTCTGTTATTGTTTTTGTTTTTATCGACAGAGCTGGAGCTGCAGTGGTTGAGGAGCATCATTTCTGTAATCAATGCAGCTACTGAGGCTTGCGGTGCCACTGTTAAAAAGGGAGCATGCAGAGTTTGAGTTTAATGTGCACCCAAGAATGACTCTGTAGTAAATTATATATCTAGGGTTGATGCTACATTGCATGGTCGAGTGGGCTACCAAAAGAGGAATTATGGTATTCCACCAGTAATTTTCAGCTGCCCACAGTTTCAATGTCTAAACATTCCCATTTAATGCTCTCTCTTATTCATAAATGCAAGCCTTACGTTTACTGCATGAGACAATGGTGTAGTGAATAAAAGGTCCAATGGGGGGAAAAAACTATTGCAAAAAACACAATCTTTGCATACATTACATACATGTTCTGTCAGATTAAAAATACTGTCTGAACACTCTGGCTGCAGATAAATGGTGACAGTTGTGCCTATAACAGTCACATCTTTGGGTGTAAATTTGTCAATGGAATCGTACACTATTTAACATCATGTGGCACCCTGTGTATACATAAGAACGAGAAAAACTAAGACAAATGTCTTAAATACACAAGTCACTTAAATGTTAAAACTCCTCTTTATCCAAATGTGCTGGAAATACTCCAAACAGGACATGCGATAAACATTAAAGTTTCATTTTAAATGGAGAAATGTGTTGGAGAAATTAATCCACTCTCTGACCAGGTTGACACTGGTTTCTCTCTTCAGGTTTCATAAGCCAGATGGAAGCAAAGGAGCACCTTATGGCTACCTTAAGCAGCTCACCCACGGCTCTCAAGAGCAGAGGGCAAAATAACCAGCGCCACATGTATCTTACCTCTTAGCTGTGCTCATGAAGGTAAAGGCTATTTGGAAGCTGGTTTTGGACATGATCTTACCCGCACACTGAGGATAGGCCTACACAATTCCAAATGGGGGGTCAAAAGCAATTGCAAATACCTGTGGAGTAATTTTAAGTGTTGCACACAGGAGCAGATACAAAATAGAAAACTAAGATGGAGAAATGCTATCCCTGAAGAAGCACCATATGCAAAAGACCAAGGTGTGCATTCCACCATTCTTTTCACCTTGTGCTAAGGATATCCAGTCCTGGTTCCAAAGGGATGGTAGGGTGCCTGTTGAGTTTTTTGGACTCTTTAAAGCAGCAGAGTTTACACAGGCAAATACAGATCCGATTGTGGTCTGGTAACTAATTATGATCAAATATCTCATCTGTGAAAGGAATATTTGAATACAGAAAAATGTAGATGACCCACTGCTAAATAAATGTTGTGCGATATTCTTAACAACTTTAATTGCGTCACTCCAACTTTCCTGATCTTATGTCAATTATATGTCAATTTTAGAAAAAACATACGAAGAAGTTTACAAGCAGATTTCCCCTGCACTAATAGCAAATAAATGGGAAACACAATTCATGTGGTTATCACGTGTATTGACAGAACTTCATTCTGCCTTCCTTAAAGTTGATAAAATACATGTATACACCAAATTATATAAAAGGGTGAAGAAGACCCTAAAATATTACTCACTCTTCACTTCACTACTCCCAGACAAAAGGGTTGCTTGAAAGCTACTCCTGCTTCTCTATACTCTTCCACCACCTTCCGTAAGGATGAAAATAAATATTTTATATTGCGACTTCCATGATACCATCTCAAGGTGCTTTCCAATAAAACAAAGCAAAAATAATATTTGAAACACACGAAAACGCACCATAACAAATGAAGCAATTAAACACTAGGCTATAAAGGTAGGTTTTTAAACAGGATTTTTTGATTAGGTCACTCTGGGAGATGAGAGGCTGGGAGATCATTCTCCTACACATCTTCGGAGGAACAGAACAAACAGCACAGCCTCCCAGGGAACATGGCCTTGTACTGGGAACAATCGGAAGGCCAGAGTCCAAGGAGCACAAGTGTGCACATGGAGTTTACAGCTGAAGACAAGAGCCAAACCATTCAAACCCTTAAAGATGACTCCATCACCAGAGAGCGAACTATCTTCAATAGATTTAATTAGTAGCCTGCACTATATTATAAGACGTAGACATGAGTTTTAAAATAATGCAGCCAACTGCTTGGGTAGAGATTACCAGTGGGTTTTTTATATCACTGAAAGGGACAGAAAAAGCCCAGAGAAGGGGGTGGGCTCTGATCAACAAGAACAGTGGCCAACACTGACAGGTGAGTAAAGGGACTTATGTCTACACCTGGGTTATTTACTTTCACTCTTTACCTACTCAAACAATTAGAGAGAACTAACTTTCATGTACCTGGAGTACCCAGTTTTACTGTAGGGACTTTAGTGGGGGCAATCTTAGTTAAGTAACTAGCTTCAGGGTGCAATAGGAGCTCCCTGTCTGGGACTGAAACCCACAACACCCACTGCGGTATCCAGAACCCTCATCACTACTCAGCTGCCACTAAACACCAGTTAACACAAGTATCCTTTCCTCCCTTAGCAGGTACACATCGTGCACCATAAATCAACACGTTTCTGGATCTTCCCATTTCCTGCTTGAGCTTGACTCATTTGTGTACTCGGCAGGGTGTGTGGGGAATCCGATAACATGGTGTGTGACAAGTCACATTACATACAGTAATTACTTTGTATTAAAGTTCGTAATTCTCTGAACCAATACCCAGGAGTTTAAAAAAAGAACCTGCTTCTGTCCCCCCAAAGGGTGCTAATTGCGTTTAGCACGACCGATTAAGTTACACTAGTTAGACAAAAATGACCGACAATGTCCTGAATTAGGTTACTACCGAAAGGAATCGGCTTTCATTCCTAACGTTTGCGTATCTATTTAGATTACAATGCAGGGTAAACTACCGTGACGCCAAGGACAGGAGACACTTCTGTCGGAAGATAACGCGCGTTTTCCAGACCTTTAATGCGCACTCAAAACGGGGGTGTGAACCTGGCCAGTGTCTCCTGTGATCCTAATGACATTAAAGTGTTACAGCGATCCTCGCAGGGCGGGAGGGGGTACTGTTTTGCATCCTGCTGACTCTCAAGGTGCGGCAGGTCCAAGCATGAATGGAGGAGGCTGAAGGTTACCGCATTAATGAATGACCAGGGTCATGTGACCGCCACCGCATTGTTCAAGAACACACCCACCCCTCCTCATGCCTGTAACTCAACGTGCGTTCGCGTCACCCATTAAACCGAACTGGACCGGACTGTGCCCATCACTCCACGGATTTCAATGATGCACAGATGCACTCTCTTAGGTAAAAAAAAACAATCAGAGAACGTCAGCTAACGTTTTCGAATAAAAGGCACCCAACATATCTTGTCGCGCAAACCCTTTAATGACGTTTTAACATGCGTAGAATATTACAGTAGAGTGTCTTCCATTAATGCTACACCGTGAAAATAAACGCAGAAATGTGATGTGGGTATTTAAGTTTCGGGTTCACTGTGCAAAGACCATCATTTTCGGGATCCGTCCTACAGCGGCATTATGAAACATTCAGGCTGAAGCAGCAAACCGTGCGTCTTCCAGCAAAATGAAAAAGGTGTTTTGGTTTTAAAAGTCAAAACTGCTTCCTGTAAACAGCAGCCCCCCCGATATACACACCACCACCACACACACACACACCGCTCCTCCGGGTCGCGTTTTTATGAATGAGTGCGGTATGCAAATGAGAGCGATTCAAGAAAAGAAATGGCGGATATTGCCTATCAGTTGATTCACTTCCACGGAGAGAAAGCCCCTTTTCATGCCTCGTCTTTGTCAAAACAAACACCACAAAGCCCGCAGGAGCCCCTGCCCTCTTCCCCGCACCCCGGCGCGCCGCCCGCTCCGCCAAGACGCACAACACAACCCGCAACGACAACAACACGGCATCGGCGCCTGCACAGCGACCCGCAGGTCGTCCGCCACTTTCCTACGAAACCAAATCTGTTTACCGTTTATCCCTTTTTTTCACCAAATGTTTCCAATCCACCTCCACCCTCTCTGCCCCCCCCTCTCTCTCCACTCCGCTCTGAAGACTCGCTCTATGACAGAGAAAGAGGCCCGATCTTCCCCCTCTTCCCTGTCATGCCTGCGGCAGCACAAAGCTTTTCCCAACTCCGGAACAGTGCCGCAACTTGGCCAAACTTCACTTCTCCGAAACGCAAAGCCCAACAGCAGATGCAAAGTCGTAAAGAGAGCTTCACTAACAACCCCACCACCACCACACCACACACAGACACACGCCAGCTCCAGTGCAAAATCCACAAACAAGGGGGAAAAAAAAAGAAACAGCAACCAACTTACTCGTCTGGGTGTGTTTCTTCGGTCATTTTCTCTTTTCACCTACAATAATTTCCCACAGCGGGTGAACACTCGGCGCTCTTCATTTTCCTCTCTCCGGTGTTTTTCACATTGTACCGGTTTTCCTGTTGCTTTCTTGTTGCTGTTTTGGATGTGCAGGTCCACCGAATGTGTGATTCCCCCCCCACACACACACACGTTTCCCCCTCCACCACCACCACCTTCTCCTCCTCCTCCTCCTCCTCGTCGTCCTCCTCCTCCCCTTTTTTCCGCCGTGCTGGAGTGTGAATTTGATTACCGAAAGCCCGTCGTTGTGAGTGTGCGGTGATGTTGCTGAGGGTGGCCCCGTACGAGCCCCATCTCCTGTTACTCCATGTTGGATTCTCTCGGCAGCAGCGCCGCCGACACGGGAGGAGGAGAAGCAGGGCGGAAGCGATGACGTCAGCTTAGCAACCAGCTCGACTGCGGGCCGCCCGCCCGTGTCAAGAGACTGGAGAGCCGTAACCGTCCGCGGCAGCTCGTCGTCCGGGACACCTCTTCATGAAATAGTGCTAGGCTGTCATAGGAGCCAAGTTATTCTAAAGACGGGTGCCATCCTGTTTCACGTCTAATTATAACTGCTCGTACTGAATAGACTGCTTCCCGGGCTTTGCGGATTTCCACGTTATGGCACCAGCGCAGCAATCATTTTTTTTTAGCCGTTCCTGCCAATAAAATAATGTTTAATGGTAGAAACAACTGACTGAAAACAGCGAATAGACCGCACACATTACCGTGGGTGTTAAAATGGTTAAAGTTGGGGGAGTCTTAAAAGTTTTAAAAACGTTAATTTGGGCGTAGGTTTAGTTTATCGGCCCTTTTGAAAAACGTGCATGCATTGTAACCACTAAAACGCCTCGTAGTACAGGCTTTTTGCCTTAACAGTTGCGTCGTACTTTATATTCTTCCCAACCACACACAAAAATATAAGACGATAATTTGCGAAATCGTCTTATTGAATTCTGCAGTATATCGGCAACTTTTGGAATCGAATAAGAACTGACCTTTTTGGACATAAAGGAGACTCTTCTCATGATAAAAAGCAGAAAGTGAAGCCTATGCTTAATTTTAAGCAGATACCAGCAATTTGTTCTGTCACATTGATTGAAACGTATGTCCCAATTCCCGATGTCTCTCGTGGTGGTATTTATTTTTTTGCACTCCCTTCTAAGAACGCATGGGATTTTTAACCAAAATGTTTTGTCCTTCAACCGAGTGGCAGTCCAAATTTAACATACATCGTCTTTTAGAGTGCAATGGAATGCTTATTTGCACGAATACTACAATATAGATACATTAAGGAAACACCGAACATTAACACAGGACAGCCACAGCAACAACATTGTTAAATAACACACAATTTAAATGCAAGTCAGCACACGCAGTGTGCAAAAAAACATCAGCGTGAGTCGAAGATAGAGGTATAGAGTTCAATAATCTGACAGTGCAGGGGAAAAGCTGTCGCTGTATCTGGACGTACTTGCCTTTATGCTCCTATAACGCTTACCAGAGAGAAGGGGAGACAAAAGTGAGAAACCAGGATGATTGTTATCTTTAGCAATCCTTCCAGCCTTGTAAAAATGTCCACAGCAGAGGGGGGCTAACTCGAAACATGGACTGGGCCGACCTGATCACTCCCTGTAATACCTTCGGGTCAGACAACGAGCTGCTGCCAAACCACAATGAAACGTCTTCTCATACCCCGTATATCAAGTGAAACGCTTAGAGTAGAAATACTACACTAGAAAAGACTGTGCAAACAAGTGGAAACATTGAGGAGATGTATTTAACGTATTGAAGGTTAACCTGAAATACTGCAATTCGAACTAAAGACCTATTACAGACATGTTATTAATTACCCATGAGAGCAACACAGTTAAAAGG
Source organism: Lepisosteus platostomus (assembly GCF_059453375.1). NCBI lineage: Eukaryota > Metazoa > Chordata > Actinopteri > Semionotiformes > Lepisosteidae > Lepisosteus > Lepisosteus platostomus. Next base: position 13,251,145 of record NC_142627.1, on the reverse strand, counting down.
AGGTAGAGCCCTTGCTTTGTAAGAATGAAATCCTCCAACAGGTCTAAAATTACCCATAAATAAGCAGTAGAGGTTCATCATATTCAAACTGTGTGAGAGAAGGTACTGATGCCATTTCATAAATATTTACATTCAGTATTCTAGTGTATTATAAGACAAATTGCACAAAATGCAGGGGATGAGGTTCTGTCTTACAACTGTATTCAATTTTAGCCCCATTAAGCTTGCAAAGGATGAAAATTGTTTTGTAAACTGAAGAACACCTTGCTGATTTCCCATGTGACATTATTCTGGGTAGAACCATCCTAGGCTTGGATTCCATTAACATCTCAATTGCAGACACTCAAAAATGGAACAACACAAGAACATAAAACAATCTCGATTGACTGCTCTTACACAATTTCTTTTCAGTCAGTTCTTGAAAGCCAGGGTACTGGCTTTGACAACATGGCAGAGTACCTTGTTCCAGACTCCCACAACCCTTTGTGTAAACAGGTGCCTAGTTTTCTCAGTTTAATAATAATAATTGCTTACACTTATATAGCGCTTTTCTCTCCACTCAACTCAAAGCGCTTTACAGGTAATGGGAACTCCCCTCCACCACCACCAATGTGCAGCATCCACCTGGATGATGCGAAGGCAGCCATAGTGCGCCAGAACGCTCACCACACATCAGGTATCAGTGGGGAGGAGTAATGAAGCCAATTCATAGATGGGGATTATTAGGAGGCCATGATTGGTAAGGGCCAATGGGGAATTTGGCCAGGACACCGGGGTTATACCCCTACTCTTTTTGAGAAACGCCCTGGGATTTTTAATGACCACAGAGAGTCAGGACCTCAGTTTTATGTCTCATCCGAAGGACGGTGCCTGTTTACAGTATAGTGTCCCCGTTATACTGTCCAGAAAAGCGCTATGTAAGTGTAAGCAATTTATTTATTTATTTTTTACTGAAATACAATCATACATTCAATTAAAGTTGGTTTAATTTGATGTTCAGTGTAAACGTGTTGTAGATGATATTGAAAAAGTGACTCGCCTTTATAAAACTTCAGTAAAATATAATGCTGACATCTTCAATATTGTGTACAATTTGAAACTTCAATTATGTTATAGGCTGGAAGTTGTGATGCAGTGATATGCATGTGGTCAATTTTTAAAGGTCATTCTAAAGGTGAACAGAAAGTTGCTGGTATACTAACAGGTGTTTTTCTTGTATCTAAGTTTGTGAAGAACAATTAGAAGAACAATAATTATTGTATTCCAACAGTAGCCTCAAATTGCTGGACACTCTGTTAATGTATTGCCGATAAACACAATGCCCTAATATCACACATATTTAAACATTTTGTTTTGTTAGAATTGATCAAGCATCTGCTCTGCTGGAATGGAATTCATAAAGAAAAGGACTTAGACTGCATGTCCCATGAGTTAAATGTATTTATCTAACCATTAAAAGTCCTTGCCGATGCTCTTTTAAAGTTGTTTTACAAAGCTATCTTCTACTATCATCTGATAACTGTAGTTCTGTCTGGACTGCACATTAAAATACATAATACTCTGCTGTACAATCATATAAATCTGGTGTTTTGCATTATGTAAATATTCCCCCCCTCAGCATGTTCTAGATGATGTAACAAAAAAGAAAATTATTAATTTGGTTCTTAATAACGAGGACATTTTACTGAACATTTTTGTTTTTCAGTTACATCAACCAGACAGGTATTATCCTGCCTGTTAGTTTAGGGTTGGAATAGGTTTGCTGTGTGAATGGAAAACAGCTCAATCAGATGAGGTAATGTTCAAGGTCAGAGAGCTTTAATTTCAGAGTGTAATGGGAAAGCTTTTGTCATACATTGCAACGTGTTTATGTTAGTTGCATCAATTGTATTTCAATTTCAAGTTAAGATGAACAAAATGTCTACATTTAAAACGCAAAATATGGATTTCAAATCCTGTGATACAAAAAAAGGCTTTACTTGAAAACCATTACTTGAAAATCATTTTGGGATCATTTTTTACATATAATAAAAACAACCTTAATAGTTCCATGTAGGGTAGTTTAAGAAACTGTATTAATTCATTAATATGCGATACGTTTGACAAACATTGGATTTTGTGCTCCACCTTGTGGTCAAGTAGTGCTACATAAGGAAGATGTTTGATGAAAGCTCATCAGGACAGAATAGTATTGTTTTTTTTTACAGTGACAACCTAATAAAGAGTCTTACACTGGTGTAGCCTAAAAAACAGAGTAGTGAAGGAAAAAAAATGAACAACCATAAAATGTATGGTAACACAGTGATATAGTATTAACATATACACGTATGAGGCAGAAAATATTTAATTATGTACAACTTGAAAATCTGTCAGATACAAAGATGGATAACTTTAGCTTACTCTGCAAATTACTCTGGTCACTAACAATTCAAATGAACTGTGTACCAAAAGCATAGCTGATCCTGTAGATCAACTATGATTAAATTCTGATTAAATAGTAGCTTTTGATCTCAGGTATGTGCCTTGAGAGAGGAATCACAGTGGTTGCAGAACGACAACTAACAAAAAGTAAAACCTCTTATCTGGCATGATATAAAACCAAATGAAGTTTTTTTTGATTGAGCAGTTTTATTTAAACTTTGATTCTCAGACATTGTAAATATTAATTCTCTGTTAGAGTTTTATTGCCACAAAACATTTAGTCCTGGTATAAAATCACATTAATTAAATGACAAGAGCTTACATACTGTATATGACAAATGAATGTACTGTACAGCAGTGGGATGGCTATAATATATATAGTTTTAAATATTATCCCAAACTATTTGGAATGTGTTCCAAACATTTAAGATTTAGGTTTGATGCCTTTTCTTTTGCCTGTGTGCAAAGCTAAGTATTACAGAGAGTCTCCCTGCTTTAGAGATTACTCACACTCTCGAAGGGCAAAGTTAGATTGCGCAGAGTGCAGACACATCTATGTATTGCTTAAACATATAGCTATTCCACACACATCCAGCAGAGGTTACTAAAATATTTTGAATATTGAAAAAATGTAACTGAATACATGACAGCAATAGGTTCTTCAAATCTCCATTAAATATTTAAAAGAATGTCTCAATACCTATGCACATAAAGGACTTCAGTAGTGGTAAAATGTATTTCTCATTTCATGCCATTGCACTTAGTTTTAGTGACATTCCCCTGCACAGAATTACACCAAGAGTTGAACTGTTCACCCATCAATAGGGAGCATGAGACATGTTATGTTTACCCTACTGTTAGTGTGTCGTTACAATAGTAATCCTGCCCAGCATGAGAGGAACTGCAGTCTCAGACATCTGTGTGCAACACAGTTTGTTGCACTGAGCACGTTTAAATCTGAGAAGTTTGAGTAGGTAGCTGAGTCACCAAGCATAGGCTAGAAAGAAAGAGGTAAAGGTTTATTCCATGCTAAAAGGCAAAGAAAAGAAACACAATGTTTTGGCTGTGGAGCCTTTCTCAGGTGTGATGGCTTAGTGGGTCGCAGCAGAAATTGATGGAACAAGTTCAAGTAGTAGCTACAGGATATCAGCATGTGCATTAAAGCAGAATGGTTTTTGGTGTAGTGCACCTCACTGCTGTCTGGGTACTGGCACTGTGTGCTCTCTGAATCTGCGAGTAACCACTGTCGAATCCAGGGGCAGGGACAGAGCAGAGCTACAGTACATTTGTCATATACTGTACATGCATGGCTGATGAACCACTGATGCGGAGCTTCCATCTGTGGGATGATCATTGAATGCCTCTAAATCAGAATCCCTCTTAAGAGGTGGGGAGTTTGAACAAAGAAGGAATTCTTCTTGCCCTGCAATCTGTACAGATTTTCAAGTTGTACATAATTAAATATTTTCTGCCTCATACGCGTATATGTTAATACCACATCACTGTGTTACCATAAATTTTATGGTTGTTCATTTTTTTTCCTTCACTACTCTGTTTTTTAGGTTGTCTGTACCCCTTCGGTGCTGAGCATTAGAAAAAGGCTGGAAAGAGGAAAGAAAGGTTACAGCTAGTTAAAGCCATTCAGCTCATCTGGCTTATATGGTAGTTAGCAGATTACTGATCCAAGGATCTCATCCAAATGTTTCTGGAAGAAAGCCAAAGTCTCAGCTTCAGCTACACGACTAGGTAGCTTATTCCATACTCTCCTAACCCTTTGGATAAAGAAGTGCTTTCTATTCTCAGTTGTAAGTGCACTTCCATGGACAGTAGGTTCCACCTGTGACCTCTAGTTCATGTTTCTCTGTTCATTTTGAAGAAGTCCACTGCATTGACCGTTGACCCAATGCCTTTGAGGATTTTGAATACTTGTATCAAGTGCCCTCGTAGTTTTCTCTGCTCAGGACTAAAAAGGCTCTGAATTCCTTATGTTGGTGCCATAGACATGAAGTTACAAATTCCTTTCCCCCTTCATCACATAAACTCTCCTGTCCACTTTTCAGACATTTGACACATACTGTATGTTACTTTTTCTCCAGTTGCTGAGGGGCATTCTTGTGTACATCTACAGTATATATTACACAACTGCACTCCGTAAGACCAAGAAACACGAAACATACATGACACTACCAAACCCAGTTTCTGGGATTTAGAAATGATCCGTTCAGTTGTGTTTACTTATTAAAACACCCTTTTCTGTGCATATATTTTCCATCGAATCTTATTTTTTGAATGTTTTTCTTTTATGGAGGAATAGAGAGAGTGGAAAACAAAGGGCATCTGGAAGAGTGTCAACACGTTTATAAAAGAAAGCTGCTTCATAAAACTCCCATAACGGCAGAGCACTTTGCTGTTGCCGAAGGAGACTGAATTAGAAATGGAAAAAGACCAAAGGGCATCAAAAACGTGACATTTCTCCCCAAGACCAGGCTGTCTGCAGGGTACAGTTGGGACTGTTTGATCTTTGGCATTCCTTGACCTTTCAACCTTCTGTGACTTTTGCAACACGTCTGTAACACTAGCAACCTGGCTAAACAGTTACATTATTTTTTATCTTTATTTTAAAGGCTATTAAAGGATCAGTAACATTCTAAACATATAACAAGCTTGCTGCCTTTCAAAGCATTAATTAGGAAAAAAAAGAACCTAAGACCCATGCAAAAAGCAATCAGCTTAACTGCATAGTCCCATAATTTATTGACCTCAAATCAGAGCTCATATAGTTCAAAGATCACAATAAACATTAGAAGATAAGGAAAAGCATAAATATATAAATCTAGTAGGGGTTAGCATTGATTTTGTTTACATTTTCTCCAACAAAAAGAATTTCAATCAAAATAAATTGAACGTGATTTGGAAAAGACAAAGCTAACTGACCTTTTCTGATCTTTTTAAGATCAGAGAGTATTTATAGGTAAGGGGTTCATAACAACATATTGTGATGATTTCTATATATACATGACCTCTGACATAAACACAGGAGTAACTGGGAAATCATAAACTGACACAATAAGTGCAGTTCATGTTGTGAGTACCATTCACGTGGATGACAGATAAGTAATTGGAACTCTCAGATTATATATAAAAAAATTTTGTACAAAAAGGATGAAACACACCATCAATGATCACTTTGAAAGAAAATAAACATTTCACATGTACAAAGGCTGTTTTGTAATGTGCAAAAAAAGGGATGTGGTGGGACTAGACAATACTATTTACTTTAAAAAAAATGTGTATAAAGCACACAATATGCCCGAAGAACATACTGAACAAATATAGTTTGTATCAATCTTATTTTGAATATCTTCAAGCAAAGACCTAAAAATTATTGTATGTTTTATACTTATTATATATTATTGTATATATTTATTATATACAAATAATGCAATACATTAATATCACACAGTCCCCTAAGAAGAAAACAAATACTGGGTCATTGCTTTTTATTTATACAGTATTGCGTCTGCACATACTGTGACACCCGGCACTCACCAGGACCCAGGACTCACCGGGACTCACCAGGACTCACCAGTGACAAACAGTTTTCAAGACTTTGAGGTGGCCCTTTGTTGCCTATATTGCAATACAGCTATGTCCAACTAACCCAAATGATCCTTTGAAAACATGAAAATAAAGCAGTAAATGTACACTGTCATTTATATAGAATTGTATGTTTAGTATTTAAGGACGTGAATGTAAGGTTGTGTGATTTAAGTAGCACTGAGTTCTTTAAAATGAAAGGTGAAAGTGTCCTTTTTCCTGTTCCATAATATTGGTAACAAAGTCCTAGGAAGTGGGTTAACTGGCCTGCTGAGAGAGGGATTATAGCCCCTTACGAGTTCAATGGGTTTGATGTCCTGAAATTGCCAGGCTATCACAAAGCTGGGCAGTGTAAACTGGGGTTATATCTTCCATAAAAAAAACTTTAACTTGGTACATAGAGATTTTTTTACCAAGGGATTTATGCATTCCTATGTCAATTCTGCCCAGATTGCTTTTTTGACAGAATGGACATTTTTACTATAGTTGTTGCTCGTGCATTTTATGCCCTCAGCACAGAAGAATCTGTTTTACTAATTATGTTGTGAAAAAAATGGATGGTTTTCATTCAAAATTAATAAGACTGTGATGGATTTGCCAGGCAGTGTGTCTTTAAATTAATTTCCCATAAGGTGATGCCGTAAACATATCGGAAGCTGCCTCATGATTGTTCCAGCTAACAGCAAAGTTACGACACAAAAAAGCCATTTAACAGCGTGCCCTCAAGGAAACATGTTGTTATATAATACAACACAATTTTGTGACTAAAAATTGGAGTGGCCTTTAGGATAAAGATTGCCCTCCACAAGAGATTGGATTTACATTAAAATGACCCGAGGATACAACAAAGTTGTCACCTTGACCTCTTTTGATTTTTTGTGACAATTACAAGGTGTCTGAATGAAGTGCAGATCTCACACAGAGACTTCAATTTAAATGCGCATAAATTTATACAGATGCTCTCGGTGTACTGATAGGTTCAACGGGAACTATCTACTCTCCGTGAAAATTCCATTTGGCTTTTTATTGCATGGAATTTGTGTTCTGTAGAGGCATGAATGAAAGAAAAAAGCCTTGACCTTGTTTGTTTCTGAATAGCATATACTGTATACTGGATACACTGAAAACATGACTGTGCACTGACTTAGGTTAAAATATAGAATAACAATTAAATATCTACTTTGCATGATATTTTGGTTTTCTATGCAACAGAAACTTCTAAATGGCTGTTTAAATGGTGTTTAAATGCATGACATCTTGTCCAAGATGTTTCCTCCATTGATGCTTTTCTCCTGATATTTGCAGTCACAGAATAATAGGGAATAGGCCTTTCCAAAAAAGATGTGAAAAACACAGTGATAAATGATGGATCTCAAGTCATTTTTCTTTGGTAACTGGATCATGGCTGGGTTGACTTTGTATAGGTGCACAAAAATGGTTCAGAAGAGGCTTAGCTTGGTCAAACAGCTCTTGGTAAAACAGCTCTTTAAGTATAAGTGAAAATGTGTTGGCTTTAAACTAGTACGTGCTTGTTCTGTGTTAGTGTAATGCCCCTACAGTGATGAGGAATGAGGCCATAGAAAACTTGTTTGAGTAGTTTCCACACTTTTGTATTCTCATAAGAACCTGAGGAAGGTTACAAATATGAGGCCATTTGGTCCATGTTGCCTATTTGGTATTTAGTTACTAATCGATCCCAGGATCTCACCCAGCCATTTCTTGAAGGAAGCAAGGGTATCATTTTCAACAGCATTTCCAGATAGCTTGTTCCATAATCCCACTACTCTTTGCATAAAGAAGTGCATCCTGTTCTTGGTTTTAAATTCATTTCCTTGTAGTTTGCACCTGGTATTTTCTGTGAATTGGCCTAGTTTTTGGTTGAATCCAGACACACATATTTCCCAAATGCTATGATGAATTCAATCATAAATGTCTTATGAATACACATGAAATACACCATATTATATGCCCTGTGTGTGTCTATTATTGTTTTTTCTTGTTAAAAAAACCTCTTATAATTAAGATAAGCAGAACTTGCCTTATCTTCATCCCCAAGGATCCATTTTCGGACAAATGGTCCTCTAGTTTAGTTCTAGTAATTGTTTAAAAATACTTACATGTAAAAGAAGTTGGACTCATAGGTACTTGATTTAAATGTGTCCTTCTTTTTATAGATGGGCATGACATTATCAATTCTCCAGCCCATGGGTACTATGCTTACTTGCTTGAGTAACTGTTGTGTTGCTTCAATGACTTATAGATAATCTGTCTTCCTTGTTGTGCCTAGGAGATTTACTAATCTTGTGTGCATCTTATAACTGAAGCACTTCTATCTCTTCTAGTTTTACATTATTTGATACAAAAACTAAGATATGTTGTTGAATTTTTCCTAAGTGAAAACCTTATTCAGTACAGTATATCAGCCATTTCGTTTTCATTATTATGTCTCTCAGTATTGGCCCAAGTCCTTTACAGTTCTTGAAAGATCATTTTATTATTTTTTAAAACTGCAATATTCCTTTCCATATCTTTCTGTCACAAAGTGCTTTCTTTATATTTTCTTTTTGTTGTAGTTGATTTGATGAACCATTTGGGATACCGATAATTAGCTTTTGATCTTCTCACTTTTGGGGTAGATCTGTTCTGTGCTTCCAGCAGAATTTAAAACATAACAGTTTCCAGTCATGACAACTGCTACATTTTACCAGTCTCAAGTAAAATCAAAGGCCTTTTGACTTGTTTTCTATTTTTGTTTGTGACAGTAAGCTTGTATCAAACATGTCTACATTGAACACAGCAGTTCTTAATTTAAGTGGAGAAAAATCCAAAAGAAATACTCAGAATTACAAATAGCGCCCAGTATGTATTCACACAGTATATCTAAAAATTCATACTCTTTTTACAAGTATTATACAACAATTGAAGTAGTGTTTCTGCTCTTAGGTATAGGCTCTATAAGCAGGGTGTGTGTTTCTGGGGAACAAATACAAGACAAAACTGCATGTGTGCTGGTGGCCTTTTCTTCTGAGAATCAACATTACTGCCTTTTTGTTACATTAAGCCTATAGCACAATGAGTGCCATTCAGAGGGTTTTTTTATGACTTCCTCTGCTGCTCTCTGCACACCTTGGAGTGCCATTAAAGCCCCATTGAAGGCTCTAAGGAGAGTTTAATCACAACAGTAAACACATACAGTCCTAAATGACGTCTTAATCAGGTGATAATCAGCCCGGCTTTGAAAACACACACTCATTTATTTGAAACAAAAAGTTGTGTACCTCCAAAAGAATGATTAATGAGGTATATGAGTTTTAAATCCCAACTTGTTCTCTGCGTAATTAAGTCAAAGGTCAGATTGATTGTAATTAATGCAGTATGTTTGCTATCTTTTATTCTAAGGATTTCAAAAAAAGCTCTGGATTTATTTAAAGTATTTTTCTCTCTGTCGTTACATTATGTAAAAAAATGTTATCCAGTATGAGAAAATGTATTTCTTGAGTTTATTCACAAGATGTTTATTGTAGGAATAAGCAGTTAGTTAATTTAGTCCACTGTGATTGTTGCACTGGCTTTAATAGTTAACATAGTAAAATAAATATCGAATTGTGTTTAAATGGAAAAATTGTTCCATTTTTTATAATACATGTTTGATTTTACATTTGGCATGGTACGCAGGACTAAGTCTGCATTATATTCATATTTTCTTTAAAGAAGTGGTCTTTAAAATAAAACTCTTAGTGCAATATTGGATTTGCACCAGTAGAGGTAGCCATAGACTACAAAAAAGTTACATGGTGAACCCTTTATTTATTTTAAGACATGAAAACGTGTACCATAAAATGGAACTGAAAAGTCTTGCATGGTAATCTTTCAATACTCTTGCAGAATGCCAAAAAATAACAACTGAAAACAATGCGATGACCAGTCTGATCTGTAATTTTTACAATGGTCAAAATAAGTCTCTGCATATACTGTATATACCATTTGGTTTTGCAATTGTTTATACTTCACACGGTCAAAACTTTCACGTTTCGTACGAAAAGTAAAGGTAAAGGCTGAAAATCAACAAAGTACGGCTCATCTTTAGGATTCTACTGCTCGAATTAGCAGTTTTACAGAGTAGGAACACAAACTATGATGTGTTAATTTAGCTTATGTTTAGTAGTAGGTTCCTGCTCTAATTGATTCAAGACTGTTTCTGTTTAATGTAGGAAGCAGTAGAGAAGCCTGTATTATGTATAATGTTGGAATCCACTTTACAATACTACAAAACAACTTATAGACTCAAAATAACATGAGAATGTGAGAAAGGTTATCAATGAGAGGAGGCCATGTGACCCATCTAACTTGTTTGGCAGTTAACAGCTAATTGATCTGAGGATCTCGTCCAGAAACTCATCTTGAAATAAACCAGGGTACTGACTTCTACTCCCACAAGCCTTTGAAGAGCTCCATAGGGTTAACTTTGCCAGTGCCTTTGAGGACTTTGAATACCTGTATCAGATCCCCTCATAGATCTGTTCAGGACTAAATAGGTTTAGTTCTTTTAGAAATATCTTAAAGAGGGCTGTCAGTTCTAACAGTGCTCTTTTCCAGCCTTTTCCATCTTCAATCAATATTTCTAGCTGGAATATTAGAGAGATAACAATTTGCTTAAGGAACTAGTGTCTCTTTCATGTAGCAGCCATATAATTAAAGTGATAATCATCATGTGCGGCCCTCACTTTTCCTTTAGTGTTTTTAGGTCCAAGCAGATACCTCCATCATACTCTATAATTAGAAAAGGCAATTCCTCCTACAAGGTGAAAACATTTTATATCACATTTTCTTTCTGAAATTCTGCCTTTGACAAACGACATTAAAGAAAGCAAATTAAATGTACTATTCAGCCTTCTTATTTAACACTGTTTAATGCAATGCACTTAATTGTAGTCAAACAGTACAAATAAAAGTAATCTGTACACCAAATGATGATTGTTTTACAAGGGGAATTTAATTATAATATTTCTGCTTAATACAAAATATACATTGACATGGTATAACAACTGAAAGCATTAATAACAATTTCTTAATGACCAAAACAGATAGGAAAAAATACAAATACTGCTGGAGATCTTCTTTTAAAATAATTTTTAGGAAATGTTAATCACTATGGAAAATTACTTTATTACATGTACACTAAACACAGTATATAGCACATAACATAACACACCACGACTTTCACTAGGACAAACATGATTAAAATTGATGATTAGAGTAACACTTAACAGTATAATTTATGTGTTAATTATCCAAGATATGTTTTCAGAGCATGCACATAATAAACCTGTAGTTTCATACACGTACATAAGTACAGTACTAAAACAATCCACAAACAATTGAATTCCATTCCTGATGCTATCTGAATGACAAAACTATACTTTCAGCCTTTTCAAAAGGCAATTTGGAGCCCTATATATATTTATACATATGAGCAATGGCATAATACAAAAATGAACACATTGCTCAGTTGTAACTGGAAGCATACATAAATATAGATATATAACATACACAATACTTTATAATGTCTTACTGATGTAGAACAGTACGCAAATTATTACAGCGCTGATACTGCACAATTACTTTTGTAAGGGTCAGCCTCTTTAATTTGCTTTACTGCCAATTTACCATGGCACAGACCCTAATAGCTGCTTATAGAGCAACCTTGACCTCATTCAGAGTCTGCTTTCAGAACACTGCCCCCAATGTACATACCCCCTCCCCTTGTGGTGACCTGGTCTGCTTCTCAGATTTTCAAGTGCTAATACCCCCTAGGGATTCAGCCCGTGTGATTGTAATAACCTTTACGGACTGCTGGTGTGATCCAAACTGACCCTAACCGTCCAGTGGCCATCGGACACGGTGATCCATGTGTGTGCAGTGAGGCTGCTGTCAGACACGGCACTGGAGTGTGGGTACGTTGGGCTACATGGGAGAGAGAACACTGTGTCTGCAGATTCAGCTTTGGACTTCAGCTCTACAGCATCGACTGCCTGAATGTGTTTATTCCAAAAGGGGTTTCGAGTGAAGATTTGTTCTATTCCCAGGCAGTTTTCCAACACACCACAGCATGCCAATGATGTACAGTACACTAAGAAAAGCCTGTTCTTCAAAACATTTTAATGGCACATCTCCCCTTTAACTGATTGTTTTTAAAATTATTTATACTGTAAAGTGTTGTCTGCAAAGTAGAACTAAAAAAGGACAAGTGAAAGCAGCCAGCTCTGTCCCCACCATCCTTTTTTTGTTTGCTTTTGAATTTTAAAAGACAGTAAAAGGGAATTTGTCATCTGTAAGTGTCAGTTAAAACCTTTCTTTTTGCTTTCTGTGATTTTGTTTCTGGCTCAAATAGTATGGTAGATACAGAATGGGGGCAAAGAAAGTTGTACTTATTTTGTGTTTGTTGAATACAAATTCTTCTGTAGTGATAAATAAAACAGAAATATATTAGACACAAGGTGATATGCTCTGAAGCAATGTCTCACAAAAATCGAACATGTAATTCTAAACTTTCCATGAGTTGTTAAGGTACAAATTATTAGCTTTTGTTCAAAGGGGGAGTAATGTAACCTTTAAATTGAAGCTGAAGGAAGGTGAAGGTGTTTTCAGAGCTTGAGACTTAAAGACGTAGATCAGTCGCAAGAAATATTGTTAAAGGTCTGTACACCCATCAACTGTGTAAATAAATTATACCTTCTGGGTTAGAGCTTGCTTTCTGAAGTTCTGGACTTGTTGCAGTCGCGCCCCTTTATTTTTGGCATAATTCATGAGTTATTTGAAATTTGGCAGCAACACGAATACCCTGGCTAGAGACCAGCCTTGCTTCAGGCCATCTATATGAATATGAATTCTGGAAGTTTACTTAGACTTATTCTGTCTCTATAGCAACCTGTGTTTGTTTTCCTCTATCCTTTTATTTATTTTTCTAATGCTCAAGTCACCTAATTTAAGATTTATTTTTCCAGATTTGGGTGTCAAAGTATCAGCATGAAAGTAAATGATTTCTTTATGTTTTATCGTGATATATGTATTAGGTAGAGAAACAACTCTTTGGAATTCATTAAATCTCAAGGAAAGCAAACAAAACCTTTCTAAACTGCTGTTTTTACTGTTCTGCTATACTCAGTTATGTGCTGCTGAACCTGTTTTTTTCTCATTATCCAGATAGTTTATCCAGAAACAGAAAATTCAGAATAGTTCTGAAAATAAAATCAGTACCATGCATGTATCAGTACAGATGCCATCAGATGAGTATATTTATGCATCCTGATCTTTCTTTTGAAGATTGTGTCAGCCCTTTACTTTCATTTTGTGTTACTTTCATTAGGTTTGAGGATTTCTTTTATCAGCATTGTTTATCTTAAGTTTATTTCGTTGGAAAAGTGAGATTGGATTAAAAATGTCAATACAAATAGAAAAGCACTTAGAAATGTTATTGGTTGTGAGACATCGCAGGTGCACTTTGACTGCTTCTCCAGCATGCGTTGTTAGTTTTCCTTTTTAGTTTCCCTTGTAAGTAGATTCATTTTTTAGTTTTTACATATTTTACTTTCCAGCATCTATCATGCGTTTAGTTTTTAACCAGATTTGATTATTTTAAGGCTGCCTGCTGCAAACTTCGGAGTGGCTACACTTGCTCGGCTGGGATGGATCACTCTTTGTCATCATTGTGTGGCTCAAGTCTGACTCTCTGAAGATGTCACAGTCTGCTGCAACCTTTGCCATTGCAGTGGGCAACTCTGCCTGGCTGAGATTACTACCTGTTTCCCTGTTTGCATGCTCAAAGTAGTACTTGTGTCGCTGGAGCTTAATTTTCGGATACTGATTCTGCTACTGTCTTCTGTTTCAGATGATGGTTAAACTCAACAACTGTGCTTACATGGCATCACTAGTCCTCTTCAAACAGCTTTCAACTACACCTCTGCTTTATAGCAACTAACCCCAGCAAGGTGTGCTTGCAGTCTGTCTCTGTGCTTTTTAGTATTATTTGCTGTGATTAGTCCCTACAGACTGGACTTGCTCCGCACTCTTCTTCGCTCACCAGTGTTTATTTTAGGTTGCTAGGAGACATTGCAAGCTGTGCCGTCCGGATGTCATCATGGACTTGCTCGATTTGTGCCTGGCTGCTGCTCAGGAATCCTGCACATCCTAGATTCATATTTGGATTTTGCTGACTTCGCAATGTCTCTGACTTCCGCGTTGCGTCTCCTGAAGGAACTGCTGTTTGTTGGAAGTTTAGTGTACTGTGTGGGGACTCTGGCTACATCATTGTGACTAATCCACAGCTAATTGTGTTAAAAATAGAGAAGTCTAATTTCTCCATGAAATCTTGAAAAGTTGGATATACATTGAAAGATACTGGCCTACTGTATCTGTTCCTGTTTTTGCCTTCAAGAAATATCAACACTTCAACAGTAAACTCCTGATTTCCAATATGTTGTCATTGTAGGGAGGCTTGCAGGAGTAGGGAAAAGTAATCCTAGGGTTCTTTATATTCACAATTAATCACAGTTCCAAATGCAGTTACAAACATACCTTTTGAAGAGTCTATGAAATCAGCTTTCCAAGTTTTATCATTCTAATCTTGCCAACATACAGTAAGAAGTCAGATTCTGTATGTTGAGACTTCATAAAGCAGTTTATGTACTTTCACGTTTCATCCATTTCACTTTGTAATATTTCTTTGCTTTTTTCCTCAACATATCTGAAAAATATCATTAAATTGAAACCTACCATATGCTCCTTCAAACCTATTCCCACTGTCTTACTCTTTAAATTGTACAATATTATCTTGCAGATCATTAATGAATCATTACGATCTGGAAATGTCTCCTAGCCCTGGGCAGTCTCCATCAAACTTAATAATTATATATGTTGATTTTTTAACTTTCCATTTTTTGGCTGTGGAGGTGTTCAGTTCCAAGACCATTTATTGGTAAATAAGCTTTTGGAAACATTTCAATACATGGGTTCAGACTGATATACATTACAGTATTGAAACAGCTATTGATAGGGTCAGTAATGATTTCCTGCTGACTGGTCTTTCTGCTGCCTTTGATACTGTTAATCATTCCATCTTGCACAATAGATGGGGGAGTGTGGTTGATATTATTAGAACTGCCTTGTCTTGGTTTATAGGAAACAATTTGTTTGAATTGCTCATTGTTCTTTAGCAAAAAGTGTTCACGTCTGAAATCTGGTAGGGCTTAGTTCTTGGTCCCATTCTTTTTAGTACTCATATGTTACCAATGCATTGGACTCTTAATAGGTACAGTATTTACAGTATTTCTATGTTGATAAAACCCATTAATGTGCACGCATTACCTGACACGAATCAAGCCTTTTCACAATTTCCAAAGTTAAAAAATCTGATGCAACAGAAGTGATAAAATCCGAACATTGATGAGACTGAGGTTTTGCTGATTGACTCACCTTATCGGTTCCATAACTGCATCAGCTTTAGTCGGATGATTGATGATGGTGAAATCAGCCCAACAGCGGTCAAGAATATTGGTGTCCACTTTAACCCAAGTCTTGCACTTGAAGTACAAATGTTGTGATGATGCGTTCTATTTTTTTTCACATTACTTGTATCCATTAATGTCTCTCCCAATCTACAACAGAGACGCTAATGCAAGTATTTGTCTTTTCTAGGATCAATTACTTTTTTGCAGTGCTTAACTTTGTATCCGAATATGTATGTAGGTAAAACTAAAACACATAACAATAACGTGCATCCTTGCACTGGCTCCCTGCTCACCGTTCAGGTCTTGAATGGTTGGGCGCCTATGTACTTCAGATGAATTATCTCCATATACACCTACATGGCTTTTGTACTCTTTGGCCTTCTTTCAGCTCCTGAAACATGACTGTGAACTCTGGGAGACTCTCCTTCCTGTTTTGTTGTAGAATGCAGTAGAAAGCAGTAGAATGATCTCCCTGCTGTTAATAGATCTAGCAAGTCAGACGGCACTTTTAAATCCTGTCTAATAAAAAAAGATAAATAATAACAAATAAAAAATAAAATCTGGTCTCAGATTCAATAAGAGAACTGTTGATTTTCAGGGGTTGTAGTCGACTTGTGTGTTAAGGTAAGACTGTACTATCACAATATGGCAGCCATGTCTCATGTCTAACACAGCAACCCCCAAAAACAAGCAAGGAGTTTTTATGGTTTCATAAAACCATTCCATGGTGATGTCACACTGAGGACCACCAATGAATTGCATCTTATGATATGATTTTTTTGAACTTTTGGAAAGTACCCAATTAAAGAATAATCATCGACCAATATGCAGTATGTGTGCCTACATAAGTAGTGATGTCAACCTATTTGTGAGGTTGGAATGAAATATCTGGTTCTTGCAGGTTTTGTGACTGTAAAAAGAGACTTTGGATTTTTGTCCTTCTGGTGGCAGAAGAAAAGGAAAGTGCTTATCTTTGACCGAGGAAACATTGCAAGAGCAAATGGGTTTCCAAATATGTGCCTATTCCAAATGCATATTACAATGCTCTTCTATACACCACACATCAATTTATTGTTTATTCAGCACAAACGTCAGTCCAATTAATGTTTTATTACCATTAATTAGGCAGAGGCCTTCATCCAAGGTGACACACAGAGTACATACAGTCTATGCAACAGCAAACACTGCAGCCATAAAGAGTAGTAAATAACCGTCATGTATGTTTCAGTACTGGAAGCATGTTACACAAATGATGCTGATCATTTATAATATTTTCAAATACGTTTTCATACATGCATTTCATATACATTTTTAAAACCTTTTTTGTCACTCAAAAGAGATTCAAACAAGCTGATTTGGACGTAACAAACCTATTAGGGTAACAAACGGTTTTAGTACAGGGTTACCCAAATGTTTTAGATCAATGTCCTTTAAAGGGCATTGCACTAGGGTTGTGTTTGTTGTTTTTTCCATAAGCCTTCAGATGGAAAAACGGTGGTGAGCCAGTTTTGTATTTTCTTACTTTATTTCTGCAACTTCCCATAAACCAATATTCTCATTTTTGTGTTTTTTTTATTTCTGTTGTGTGAGAGAACAAATTGAAGCCAGCAACACTCTGGCTTTGAAAAAAAAAAGAAATATCCTGGAAACTGCTCAATTTAAATAAAATGCATATGTGTTTCTTGATTTTGAGTTAATGGAGACACTAAAAAAATGAATTAAAAGGAGATGCAGAGTTAGCTGAACCACAAGGAGAGCAGTTAGTGGCAGGATTGTGCAGCATATCACATCAGCAACTGTTCCTACATTGCTGAAGTTAATTTGACATTAACATAAACAAATCACAGTGTGTTTACAGAGTAATTAGGCTGTATTCTCACTACAGCAGCCAGGGCCCTTCGTCACGGTAACCGCAGGACCCAGTGGCAAACTTTGCCCTGTTGAAGCAAAGTCCATAGCAACGCAGAGCTAGGGCTCATTTGGTTTGACAGAGTGGCTAGTGAAGCTTCCAAGACCCCATATTGCTATGCAAATTTGTTTAGCAGAAAAACATTTTTTTCCAATTCCTCAGTTCAAGTTTTTCTTACAAGGGGCTGATTATTGGCCTTAGAATGTCTTCTGGTGGCTGAGAGGGTTGACATTGATAGAGAAGCTGTTTAGTCCTGCACAGCAGTAAGAAATTACAGCTGTAATGATGATTTTCCAGTTTGTTTGCTATGAGTAACTTTTCCATAATGATTTTTTGCACATATTGTTTACAGATTTAAAGATACGTCGACTTGTTTCATTGCGTGGGAATGCAATTTCAGTTTTGAGTTTACACACTCAGTTTCTGTATAATGCATGAATGCAACATTTTCAATACTCGTACAGAAGCTCAGATTCTACATACTGTTAAATGATATACAGGTTTGGGTGACTGGGGAGCAGCTCTTAGAACAAAAATCTTAAACTCTAGCAGCAGTGAACACTTTTACCACAAAATGATCACAGTCTTACTGACTTCACTGTTTGTCTGACTTCACTTTACATGACACTTTAATTTTTCCCATTACATATTCTAGATTTGAGGTTATTATTTTCATAACCCTTGGCAATTTCAAAACTGCACTTTTATCTGAATTTTAACATAATACTTCAAAATACTTAACTAATTTCAGGATGCTTTTAACAAGGGAAAACAAATCTGTGATATTTTCCAACAAAAGAGACTGAAATTTCTTTTAGGCAGCTTGACAGAAGACAAACACTAAGTTTCAAATCTCTAACCTGACAGAGATGGGCCAACAATTTTGAGTCATTATCTATACACTTCAGTAGTTAGGTGAAGCCTTAATTAATGTAGAGGTGTGATTTGGGTTAGTTCTTTTATTGTCTGAACTCCACTGGCTGAGGGAATGGCAACCTGACCATAAGGCTGTGGCTGACAACCCCCCTCACTTACAAGGAATGAGCCAGGGAGCTGCTGCAATGGTGAAGATGGGCAGAGGGAGTGGATGCTCTGAAAGGTCTATTAGAGAGGTAGAGGGGGAGATTAGGGTTTGACCTTCTCCTGAACTACACTTTTAAAATTTAATTTCTAGTATTATCCCTTTACATTAATTGTTTTATATTGTTTTATTGTCACTGTAGTTGGGAGGTCTCACAAAGCTTGCATTCTTCGCTCCACTATGAAGATGGGTTAAGGAGGCAGTTCAGTTAATTCTTTAAAACTAAAAATAGGTATTTTAATGCCAAAAACAACTCAAAATAAAACCATATTTTATAAAATTAAAAAACAGACATAATTATTTATGAGATCCCCAAGATGATTACTACTTCATTGTTTCAATGTCTACAACACAGATAAAAGTTTGTGTACGTCTCGATGGGTGCTTCTTTTGGATGAAAAGCACAATATACTGTACGTGCAAAGAATTATAGTGATGATAATGATGATGAATGAAAATGGAGGCTATTTTTAAGTTTATATAAACACCTGTGGAAGACGGTCACTGGGAGTAGAGTTTCTAGTTCTTTAAAAGCTCTTTAAAAATGGCCAACAAAGCAGAAGCCAATTGGAAACTAGCCCTGCTAGGGGATCAAGCCTAATGGCCCAAGTTGTTTTGTGGAATGGTACATGTGTGACACTAACTGCAGAGACACGTGTGTCTGTAGTTAGTTTTCTAAGTCACGCAATTTTGTAATCTGGCAGTTGAATATGTACAAAAGAGAGAGACATGTTTTTATGACTCATGTTTCATTGACCCTAATCAGGTAAAGTTGCCAAATTTAATCTGTTATAAAAAATCAGATATCTAGTGGATATTAATGAGCCCGCAGTGGTGTTACTGGAATTAAATTGAAGACCATGGAGCATTAAAAGCCTGAGTGTGAAGCTGCTGTTTCCTAAAATCCTATTTAAAGAGAGTTTGCAGGATTAAAGGGTGTTCTCCTGTTTTTATCTAGTGTTTGAGCACTTGATCACAGAGGCATGCCCTAATCCAAACATCAATATATCCTCATCAATTCAGTCACTTGAAGCTGTCCTATGACAGTGGGCTTCTGGTTTGTTTAGAGCTGTCGCTCGTTTATTAAGGTCATAGATCTTTCACTTTGATATTTGATGCTGAAAGTCTAATCTGATAAACTTCACTTTTCTTTTAAACTAACATCTGCGAACATTAAATAAAGAGACTCTAAAAAAGATTAACCAAGGTTTGTAGATCGTGTATAATTTTGTTTATAGAAATTAGGCAAAGAAGATAAGCTGTTTATTTCAGCAATGCCACAAATACATAAACCATGTCACTTGAATAACTACAACAGGATACTTGCAGGACTTTTTTTCTGCAAGTTACCCTTTTTGATGAAACGCAGAGATAGTTGGCTCCAGCCAAGTGCGAATGATTAGGCAAATCAATTGATTTTACTATAAGATCAGTGCAATGCAATGTGAGCAAACAGTGCAGTTTTGTTGCTCCATTATTGAAAACTAAAATAACATTGTGGATTGTGCTGCTTGGGCTTTGATTGAATAATCTCCTTTAATTTAAAGCTGCAAATGATAGCTCATTTCATATGCAGCCAGTTTGGAAGGGTGAACGTGTTAAGATTTGGCTTTAAAGGTTGTGAGAGTCTGGAACAAGCTACCCAGCTATGGTGTCAAAGCTAATTTCAGGAAATGACAGAAGGAGATAAATTAGCTACTAGCCATCAACTGGCCTCCTCTCGTTTGTAATCCTTCTTATTTCTTCTTTTGTATCAGTAGGGCTCCCAAACAGCAGGGAGAGAAAGAGAGCCCACAGACATGGTCCTCCAGCACTTCCACTTGTCGGAGCCTTTCAGCATGACAGGCTGCATGCAGCAGGCCTCTCTCTGACATCGCTGCAAACTTGCAGGAGCCTAGCAGGTCGTAAGAGCCCAAGAGGGCTGTAGCCTACTGACACCCACCCTACTCCAGCGGCACAGTGCCAAACATGCCAGTGCCTGGCAAATCTTAGTCACAGTGAAACTGGTGTCTGGGTCACAGGGTGACACCCGCACAAGATATTGCTCCTTTACTGAGTCAACCACTGGGGGACCCTGCTTGTGACTTCCATAATCGTAGAATCACTTAAGAAATAGAATGTTTTTACATGAACTTTAATGTAAGCACAAGTATTTTCCAGATGTAATTTTCCCATCTCATTTGATTTATTATAGAACACCATGCATCTGACTGTTCTACGATGCCTGTCCACTTCAGAGCTAGGTACCCAATATATCTATTGGCTTAGGGGTTTATTTTTTCTGGTTGTTGCGGTGAAGCGGCAATAACAGGTTCCACTTATTCCATTTACTGGTTAGCTCATTTTTAGAACCACAAATGTACATAAATTGGCTTGAAAAATGAGCTTGGTTGATAGATTTTACAAGAAAAATGTTTGTGTCAGCCTGTCTTGTGTGCTTGGACTGGAGAGGTTATGAATTAATTCTAATAAATTACAAGTCATGTTTATACATAAGAATTGATATGATTTCAAAACTATCTGGTGTACTTGGACTGAGAGGCACAACTTAATTAACTACAACTTAGGACTGTCTAAAACTAGCATGTATTTGCATTTAATGAAGGCATAGATTAGGATTTCACCTTCACATAAATAACTGTTTAGCAAAGATGTACATGACTTTCAATCAGAAAGCTTTTTGCTTCAAAATCAAAGTGAGATTTTGAATGATAATATAAAGCAGATTCAGGAAAAGCAGATTCTGCTTATTGGGAATCTCTTCATTTCAATACCTGTTTTTTTCTCCATGCGGAAGAGTGTTTGTTTTGGGAGGCAGCTGAGGTGGGGTGGTCATTCAGAGGTGGGGTGGTCAGATCTATTAAACACTTTGCAGCTCTATGCTGCTTCTGACAAGAATAGCTTATGGGGGCTCAGTCTGTCGTCCTGTTTCCACGGTGCGTACATAACTCTATTCCCCAGAAAGGGAGAACAGGCTTCAGCAGGACGAGATCTGCTGGTGTGGAAGGAAGGAAAATGAATTGCTGTTGGTTGTGGTCAGAGCTCTTTGAGGGGTTACATGCTTTGGTTTGGGCCACTCGGTTTGGGTAACGTCTACATCAACGAGGGTTTGACCAGATATTACAGGAAACACAGAAAAATGACAGAAAATCCCTGCATTGTGCGGAAACAACATCATCAACAACAACAACAACAAAAAAACACCATAGAACATTCTATAATATAAGTGTGCCTTACACTGCTTTTGGGTAGTTTTACCCATTAATGTATATTTTATGCCACCTGATTTTTCTTTTTAAAATCCTAACAGACACGTTTTAGCAGAAAGTTGTAAATGACCCAACAGTTTCAATTATATTATTTAATTAATGTGGCTTTATGAATTTATAATTCCATTACATACATGGCATACTGCACTTTAAGATAAATATAAAAAAACAAAACAAAAAAAAAGAACAAAAGAAAAAATGATTTTTGACAGGGAAGTTTAATAAAGAAACCTCTAATTACTTCCTAACAGTAGAGTCATAGAGATAACGACCAGCAAAAGTCTAATAGCCAGAAAGAGCCTGGAGTAAAGGTACTGTATATCTTCATACCCTTTTAACAAAGCATGAGAGCACAACACATTTGCTGATAAACCACGGTCTTGTGTACATGGTGTTTGCTTCTTATACAGAAATCATCAGCAGAATCACAGAAGCGTTGAAAGAGTTTTTTCCTGTCTAATTTGAGAACAAGGATGTTTGGCTGGACACAGGCGCCAGATCAGATGGCCCCCCGACATCATGTTAGTAGAGCTCGGTAGTGTTTAAAAAGCCACAGAAAGCCTGTTTAGGAAGAACCGTTTTGCTTAGTGAAAAGAGCTGCCTGTAATGCTGAGGTTGAGTTTTATGAGGGGGCTGTATATCATATTCCTCAATGTATTATAAGTGCAAGTGAATATGCCGTGTTTAAGGGGAACACAGTACATAAAAGGAGAAGTATCGCATTTTCCCTGAATTCTTGAGGAAATTGCTCTCATATACAAAGGCAGAACTTGGCGGGGATAGGCAGACAGAGGCTCGTTTGCATGCCATTACTAGGCTGGGGAAGCCTGGGGGTGGGGAAGAGGGGCAGGCACACTAGGAGTGCTCAATCTTTTGGGACTGCACCTAGGTCAGTTTGGGGGTCAGGATTGTTTAGTCTGTAGGTTCCCTCTAGGAGAGTAGGCTCCAGTTTTCCGCCTAGTCCAGTGCAAAACAGTTTGATTTATGGTTAAACATTCTAATCTGTGTGGTGCTTTTGAAATAATTGTTGAAGGGCACAGACTCTCTTGTATCAACGAATACACCAGCTTCACACCATTAAAGCAAGAATGCATACCATGCAAATAATAGCAATACAAAGTGCATGCTTCAGTGCCTGATACAGTGTCTGAAGCACATAAGTTGTTAATATTTATTCCCTCTTCTTCATTAAATTAAGAATGAGGGCTTGATTTACAAAACGCAGTAGGGTGTAAAATGCAAACACAATCTTAAAGCTGTTAAATTATAACACAATTTCTTCTACAGAGTCTAAATTAGTGTTGATGTTCCTGAGGAGCAAGGTGAACGCCATACAGTAGGTCAGAAACTATAAAAAAGTTTAAAGGCATCTGTTACTGGAAAGTACAACTGTAGTGAACATTCCACTAAACAGAGTGATTGGAGATTTGAGCTCTCTTACAGAGTTTTAAAAAGACATTAATTATTCCTTCCCTCTGCAATGTCTCATATCAAACTGCATTTCACATTTTTGATAGAATTTTTCCTGGATTTCAGCTTGAGGACATTCTATTGAAATATTAATAAAAATAGTATATGAATTAATTTGTACTTATTTTGCTAATGTCATATGCCCCTTTTGCATGTTGACCATACAGTAAGTCACTTTAGATAAAAGCATCTGCCAAATGAATAATTGTAAATGTGTTTCAGACTTTATGCCATCACATACTCCTATCTTGTGCATATTTTCACCTTTTTAACATGTCGCTGTGTGAAATGTCCTATGAGCCAGTGGAAATAGTAGTGAGAACAGAAGCATAATATTCACTGCAGATTCTAGACTCTGAAATAAACTAATACAGCTACTTAAAAACTGCCTCTCCTTAATGACCAAAATGCAGTCAAGTAAAGTGGACCTTTTAAAAACATCCCTGAACTATAAAAAACAGCAATGTTATGCTCATGCCAGTTCTTAATCACGCAGAAAATGCTGAATTTAAAACCGCTCTTGGCTTAATTTGTAATGTAGTCTCTAGAGAAGGGAGGGTAGGGCTGCCAGAGGTTGAACAATCATTGGAGCTGTCTAGACTGGTGGGTTTGATTCGTTTAGAAGAAATTCACTGTCTTTTTGCTTTTTCACTGGATGAAACAGCACAAAGCATGACATAGCAAAAAGTATTCAATTAGACTTGGGGGTGTGTCTTGATGAACTAGCCTCTTTGGTTAGCGGAATAAATTTACCCCTGTACATGTGTAAACTGGGTGAAATAAATCACAAGGCAAAACCATACGGATCAGGGCTTTCAGCTACATAAGCTGAATTAAATTTCAAACAGAAAATGTAAATTAAGAAGCTTGCCCTGTTGGCAAGCTGTAAAATCCATGTGTAACCTGTAGGGATCCTCACTTTTTGTGATTAATTACCTTGCCTCGTGTAATTTAATAATGCAGATGAGTTATACAAATGTATAGTTAAACTGTCTTAAATGTTGAAGACTCCAGATGCATGACAGTTAGATCCACCTGAGCTTTTACAAGTCACCCACATTGGTATGACGATCATCTTTACTTCATTACAGGGCTCAAACTCTAGCACTCATGTAGGAATACAGGTCGTTCTGTGTATCTACTCACCTTTGTGCACCACGTACAATACTACAGAGAAGCATTGACTGCTTCCAGGTTAACATTTTGTTCACAAAACGGATAGAAGAAGGGCAAGAAATTTCAGAACTATAATATTTACAAGCTGTCATCATAGATCCAGTTAATTACACCACCGTGGAAGAATCTGCTCAAAGGCGCTATGTTCCAACAGGTCTTTCATTGGAGAATTGATGGATATCAGTGGTCTGAATGCGCTTCGTGGTTTTGCAGCTACAGAGTTAGAAAGCTCAGAAAGGAAGAAGCCTATCAAGTTGCCTGAAGTTCGGCTGCCAGCCCTGGCCAACATCTTCAGGAGGGGATCGGCCAAAAGTCATCATCTTCAGATCCAGCGTCTTCAGGAGTGGAGCGCATTGAGTGGTGGTCTGACCTGTTCTTGAGCTTCCCACACTGGCTGTGAAGAGGGGGTGGAAGATGATGTGAGGTTTCTTTTGCGCTGAATGTATGTTTTAATGTAGTACTTTAATACAGGTTCCTTACTGTCAAACACTTTATGATGTGTTAGCATGAGCAGCACTGTGTCAAGCAAAAAAAGGGGAATTAAAACCTGCTGGACCCTGATCCATGAGGACTGGAATTGCTTGTTTCTTGTCCATTTTGATACTGTGTCACCCAAATATAAGTGAGTCTTGCACCACCTTCAATCACTAGTTATAAGAATCGTAATAAAATAAGTCTTGTGAAAGGCACAGATAATATGAATTCAATGCCGCAGGAAAATGTAACTGAATGAATACACAGTCTACAGTGTTTTTACAAATTTCTAAAAAAGGAATGACACCTGAAAAAAGTCCACCTGAAACTGTATTTGTTTTGCAAGGTGTATCTTGCTTTGCCCACATGGCTTCATTATTCTGGCTGTTTCAATATAATGATGTTTTTTTCTTCCTGGAGTATTAAAGCTTCAATTTTGTACAAAAGGTATAATTGCAATAGTAGTTATTGAAATGTTTTTAGGTTATTAAAGTAACAGAGACCTCAAGTACATTACTGACATGTCAGCAAGATGTTACGGTATCAGTGACAAAACCCAGTATCCTATTTTCTCTGTATGGTTGTCAGATCTTGAACGCTGAAAGGTTCAGGAAAAGCTACAGCTCAGAGTAATTGGTTATGATATTAAGCAGGAAAATCTAAATTGCTTTGCAGTTCTAATTTGTAAGCACTCTGCACTTTCCAAACAAATACAGGCAAAGAAGATTCTCTTACATGCAAAATAAATGCATTTCTAACACAATCTGACCCAGAAAATGTTTTATATCTGCGAAAGCAATCCATTTAGTTTTCTAGCTTCATTTTTGTATCTCAATCTATCCTTATAAATTAACCCAGTTTGGTGGTGAAATAGATAGCTTAGATATCTTCTTATGCTTAAAATGTTTTTTCTTCCATATAAAGAAATAATAATTCACAATTATTATTCATATATGTTGGAAGCAATTATTTACAGTATTTGTATTGCCTATATGCGTTTCACTGTGGCAGTATTTTGGGTTTTGAAGATGAAGAAGTGATCTTGGTCTAATTAGGAAATGTGTGCATTTGCACATTTAGACACAAAGGACAGAGTTATCATTTAATATCTGGAAGCATTAACATTAAAACCATTGGCATAAAATATAGATGACAAAACACCTGAGACCCAATGGATTATCAATTAATTGATGCTTGTTGTGGGTTAATCACTGAAGAGGCATGCTTGGTTGAAGTGATTTCTAGATTTACTCTGGATGTCAGGAGAGTTAAGGACCACATGGAGCCATTATAAATACATGATGGCTACAGACTAAAGTAGTAAAAAAAAGTTGCAAAATTTAATTGCATGAAAAAGTAAACATTAAGATATACACATGCCAAAAATTGGAAGAATTGCTAAGGCATATTAATCCCCTCAAATCTGTGCTATAACGAATATTGGATTCTAGGTGTGCAGTAGGATCATATCCAGGGATTCACCTGTGCTCAATGCACTTAATAATCATGAAGCTGTATCATGCTGAGAAGTGCTGGACAGAAGAGGAAATCACAGATTGAATGAGGTCACGTTAAAAATATCAAGATTGTCTTTCAAAAAATAGATAAAATAAAATTCTTGTGTCAATAAGTGGATAAAGTAAAAATTGCTTCGCTATAAACGGACAAGTGGCTAAAATTGTTCTGCTGGCACGAAGCAGGCAAGCCACTCTCTAGGAGTGGTGGCACAGGAGCTGGCAAGGCAAATCTCATTGGGTGTGTTTCCAAAGACTGAAAGTGTTCTCAGACAGTGAGGACAAGGTTTTCTGCAGACAGCCACAGCGGTGGATTACTGTAATGCTGGTCAAACAGCGATGCAAAATTGAAGCATTGCAGTGTTGAGCTGAGACCTCATACCAGCCACTGCAAGGGACGCTATAGCGAAAACAATCAGGAATTCCCCCTGCTGACGCTGTTAACAACCTTCAATTTGTTTGCATACCAGTGACGTTTTTTCCTTATAAGAACATTACACAAGAATCCAATGCAATATTTTTAGAAATACTTTTAAAAATGTATATTTCTATTAATATATTTGGATGGATATCTGCTTAAAAATGCAGCTTGTGCCCTTCCCTTTCAGCAGGGACACTGTTGTGCCTTCCATTCCTTCCTGGCTGATTGGTGTCACCTCACGTAGTTAGAGATGTGATCCTTCTGTGTCGAGTGTGAACACATTCTTTAGGCGGCTGATCTGCTCATTTCACACCAGTGTCACAATTACTTATGAATTTCATCTGCTCCAGGTTTATCTGTGCCGCCGGTGAGCTGATGTGTTGCTGTCCAAATGCCAGCTGACAATAAGCATATGCAGTGTAGTCTACTGGAAATGTCACAGCAATATGCTTTAAATTACTCTTTAATCATTAATTGCCAATTAAGGAAGCCTTCTCCTTGTACTTAATGCTGCCTCGCTAGAACAGATCTCCTGCTAGTCCGATTAGGAATTAAAAAACTGTGGAAATCCATTTCGGCAGTAGCATTATTTCATCAAGAGATGAGTTTTGCTCTTAATTAGCCAGTAGGCCACAAGGGATATTTCAGTCATGGGTGTGAAACAGCCTTAAGCATCAAGAGATGGAAAACTTGTGACTGGGGAGTAATTGGCATTACCACAGAATGGAGCCTAGTTATAACAATGACAATATGTTCTGCTGTAATTCCAGGTGCTCGTTTCATCTTCCTAGTTAAAAACAATTTAATTCACCTGTGAAAGGCAGCATTGTGCCAACCTGTCTGTTTGACCCAAAAGCTTTATATCTGAAACACAATATTGGTGAATTAAGTTTCTGTCATCAAGAACTAGGATCTTCTTATCATCCAAACATAACATTTTTTCCCATGCAATCTAGTCTTTCAAAATTGATAAACCAGTCAATTATACATGGAGCTGAACTGCAAAAGGAATGAGCTTTATTTAGAAAAAAGAAATGTTGAATCCTATTAATCTAGTCATTGCTTTTTCAAGGTTTAGAAAGCAATGAAAAAGACAATCTTATTTTTTAAAACAAAACAAAACAAAACAATAAAAAAGATAGCTATGCACAGAAAAGGCATAACCACAAAGAGATCAGGAAAAGATTGAGACGCCTCTTCAGCTGACACCAATGCAAAACATTTAAAGGAAAGCATAAATTTCCATTTCAGAACTTTGACAGTAAAACAAAAGATATCTTATAAAATGTATTGTAATCATGATTTTTGTATGTAATATTTTTAATAGCATTAAAGAATCATTGTAGGATTTTCCTAATATATCTTTCAAACAATGACCAATAAGCAATTTACAATGTTATAAAAAGGTAGTTACATATTCTTACATATATTTTACACAGTCATTCCTGCCTAGAAGCATTGTTACCGAATGGCATTTCTATCCTTCATATTCATCTTTTGCATTCATCCACCACCCAATCTCCAACTTTGCACCTGCCCCTTTGTTAACTTCTCACTCTACACTTTCAAAAGTGAAGCCTATAATTATGCATTGCCTTGTTAACAGCAGCCCACTGGAGCTCAGCAGGTGTGAGACTGGCCGGTGCCTGGAGGGGAGACCTCCTGGGAAAGCTAAGGTTGCTGCTGGAAGAGGTGTTATTGGGACCGGTAGGGAGCACCCAACCTGTGGACTTTGTGGGTCCTAATGCCCCAGTACAGTGATGGGGACACTAAACTGTCAAAAAGGTGCCATCCTTCGGATGAGACATAAAACCGGGGTTCTGACTCTCCAAGGTCATTAAAAATCCCAGAGCGTTTCTTGAAAAGTGTAGTGTCCTGGCCACATCTCCCTTTGGCATTTACCCTCATGGCCTCCTAACAATCTCCATCAAAGAACTGGCTTCATTACTCTGTTTTCCTCTCCACCAATAGCTGATGTTTGGTGAGCGTACAGCCATCGCACTATCCAGGTGAGTGCTACACATAAGGAATTAATTCTTCTTATTATTATTAAAAAGTAAAAAGGCATCCCTCAATAGAGCTAGCACTGCAAGGGCACCGCTGTCTCCTAGTCCTGTGGTCAGAAATTTGGCCTACAGTCAAGAAAGGTAAGTTGGATGTTACTATGACTAAGCTCCCAGTAAGCATTTTCAATACATTTAATTCTTGGAAGTTCTTATTCCTCGTGAAACTCTTATAACTGTTGTATTATCAATAGTTCTCCATACTTATCTTTTTGAGTGTCATTAAAACATTACTTATTAAACTGGAACATTAATAAACATACAGTGAGTACGTTTAAATGTTAAATTCTTATAATATCTATTAAATCTTTGTGCTCATAGTTTTAGAATCAATACAAGCAGTACTAGAAATAATGGAAGTACAGAAACAAGTAGTTGTATCATGTGACTTTTGCATTTTAAATTCATAGTTTATGTTTTAAAATTAAATAATATTAATACATCATAGTAATGAGAACTACATATAACACAGGGAGTGATGCCTTTGCAGTGTTGTAAATATGTGATAAATGTAATGGCACCTAGGAAAGAAATCTCAAGAGACATGAGCATAGAAATCAGAATTTTGGCAAATCAAGGATACACATATTGACAGATAGCAGCCCAACTTTCACGTTCCACCCGGTGCTGTATATAAGGCGAGTTTGTGAAACAGGCAATATGACTAACAGAAAGAGTCACCCGCAATCTACTCTACTGCAGGGCTTAGAAACCGCACACAGTCCTGTAAACCAGTGGATTTCAAATTGCTAAAACACATTGCTGAAAAAGTGTCAGTGCCATCTCTGGTCTTGTGTTCTAAGAGGTTTTATCACACCTCCTTGAAGCTGATCAGTAGAAAGATCAGTAGCTATAACTTATAAGGAGCTCTTTGAATAGTATAGGCTTTATTTGCCTTATGTTACAGGCAGAGAATGGGGATAGGATTTTGGAGGCAAAGGAGCATTCTTTTTGTGTAGCTGAAACAGCCAAGGTTCCAGGGGCTGAACTACATACTGTACTCAGAGATATATGAAAGCACTGTGTCTTCCCAGTTGGTAGTTATGTGGAATTTGTTTTTTACTGGTTAAATCAGTTTTTTTTTCAATATAAACAATAACAAAAACAAAAAGATAACAGCCTCAAACAGAATTAAAAGTGAAACCTGTAATTAAGCATGTACCTTGTTAGAAACTAACTAGAAAGGCCTCAAAAGAGACAGCACTGATTAAGCACAGCTTTTCTGCTTTATATTCACAATACAAATTAAGGACTAAGAGATATTCTTTATAGAGCTCTTGGAAACTGAATACATAAAAGCCCTGTCCCCAGGTGGCACTACAATTAGCTGCTAAATAAAATCACTTTCTCTGTCATCTATACAATTTTAATTACAAACTGGGTAAATTAGTGTGCCATTTAAGTAAAATAAATGGTCATGTTCACAGAGCACAAAAACAAAATTTCCCCTGAGAAGTTCATAGAAAAGCAAATTAATACAGAAATGTTGTACGTATCAGCTTAAATTGAGGTGCGAGATGAATGCAACTTGTGACTGTCATAGTGAAAGGTTATTCTTTTAAATTCTCATTTTCTTAGCGGCAGAAAGGAATATGTGGTGAAGATCCAGATTGAGGCCTCAAACCCGTGGCAGAATATCTGTGGATCCAATAAAATTAAAATTTAAGAAGAATGGACAATTTCAGGGAAAGCAGTTGCTATTGCACCGATAGCTACAAGCAATACTTAATTTTATCACTACAAAGAAATAAAATCACAAAATGACTTTTGAGCTCATTGATCTCATTTGTATTAAAATTCTGAGACGATTTTGTAAGGCACATAAATGCCACTGGACCAATTTTTAAATTTGGAAAACCCGATTTAAATTTAAATTTCTCCACATAATTATTAGTCTTTTAAGAAAGGGTTTTGGTTTTGTGATGCTGTTCTTATACACTAACTGAATCTACTCTTCTTCAATACATCTTTAGCCTGCTATTTTTGTTCTTTCTTTCTCTCACAAATGGCTTAGTTTCTGTTTATTTTTATTTCAAAGCTCTGTCTGAAGCTTTCTTCGGTGTGCTGAATCTGTGTCACGCAGATTTATTTCTTATGGACAGCCGCACACATTATATTCACACATTTGAATAGTTTATTCTCCATCCTGTTTATTGGCATGGCACTTACTAATGAGATTTTTCTCTGGTGATAATGCCTCTCACCCTGGACTTTACTCGTCAGGAAGCTTTGTGCAGCTCTGAAACAGACATAGATTCATGGGAATATCACCCTACATATTTTTCTTAAAGCCATGCCTAGAAGTAGTCATATCTGACCTTATCAAACCCATCTTCCTTTTAATATCTTTCCCAAAGTTTTTCCAAATGATTACCTTCTGTTGGGTTCAAGCAAACATTCCACTTCGTCTACTGGAAGATAATAATTACAGTTTCAGAGTTTCAGGCAAATTGAATATATTTTCATTGCTTTTTTGATCAAAAAAAAGAAACAAAATAAAGACACGGTGTATTTTCATTTCTTTACTCAGGTTGTAATCGGATTTTCATCAGAAACACTTTTTCCTCACATTGCTTGGTCATTGTCCCCTGCTGATCAGTATTTTATTGATCATATAAAGGATAAAGTAATTTGCATAGAAAACATGCACAATTGTAAAGTCAATCTGCTGCACATGATAGGTATTTTGGAGTTGTCCAAGAGTATTCCATGGCTAAATTATTAATATAATCATATAGTATTAATAAGTCAACCTGATGATTTTGTTTTGTACTGTAGAGTTGGGAAATTACACAAGTATCTTTTGTGTATCAGTGAAGGAAGAGACTAAAAAGAGACTGAAAATGTGTGGGGCAATTGCCAATGGTAAGAGATGTGTTTTCTTAACTCTCTACTAGAACTAGGTTCCATTAGTAGAATGACCTAAATTTCCAAGCCTGCTTACATGGGTTCATCATAACCTCTGTCTGTAAAAATGGTTTTGTACCAACTGTCACTCTGGATGCGGATTCAAATTCCGGTCATGCCAAGCTCAGTTGTGTTGTGGTAAAAGCCCAACAGAACTATGGTCAGTAGAAGCAAGTCTCCTAGTGTTAACAACCTCCTATCTCACCAAGATAATGAAAAATCACTATCCTTTTTTATTAAGTATTAAATGTAAAATACTTGCTTTAAAGGATGAATGTGTAAAAGTAAGTAATTCAGAAGTTGTCAATTGAAAAAATGACACCGTATTTTTAACATACGGTACCCTGTTACAACATGAGACATCCTAAAGAAGTAGAAAATAGGCTTTATGAAATAAAATTAGATGTAACTGGTTGATCTTCTAGATCACAAGAACAGTTTCTGTGTTTCTTTCATTTTTAGAATAATTAGCACTCTAGTAATGTTGTGACCTCTGGGTGAGGAGGTTGTAATAAGATACTGAAGTACTTTTCAGTTGTGTTTCTACCTGACAGACATCTCCTACAAGACACTTCCTGCCTGCAGAGCACTCCTGTGTTCTTCTGTCAGAGCCTGGTCTCCAAAACTGCCTCGGCCATGACTCTTCTAATGAGAACAGTTTGAGTTTTACACCTGCTGTGGTCCGCGCTCAACACGAATCTGGTCAGGAGAAATTATTTATGACCCTGCCTTTCACAAGAGCTGGGGTGGAGATGTTCCAGTCCAGAGCTGCATTTTATGGCTTTTGTTTTAGTCAGAAAACCTTTATTGCAAACATGTGTGGAATGAATTCAAGGAACAAAACAGACTACATTCAAGCATCTTTGGTCTTATGCTTTTATATACAGTGCAGAAAAAAATCACCTCCCTCTGCTTTAGTAGTAACAGTCGCATGAGTCACTAACATCTGTATTGTCTTATGCAGTTCGCTCACCACAGACATTTGTTCTTCTGCCTCTTGTTCTAATTTAGAAGTTAGAAGTGAACCATTCCATATTTGATTACACTGTGCAACTGTAAGCATTTACATGAGGCAGTTGCCACTCACTTTACCTTCCTGTCTGGATATTTAGGCTATTGCAAAGATTTCAGGTTGGAATGTTTTGACCCTGCTGTAAGAGCTATACTACAGTAAAATGCCCCATTTAGTTTTCTTTTCACTCAGTGTGCCACTGGCTGGTTTGCTGGAGTGCCCAGTTTCAGAATAGTGTTGTTGTCACTGTTTCATGAGACTGACTGCACACTGAAGCAAAGCCTTTCTGTGCTTTAATACATTTTATATTTAGGAATGTTAAAGTTGCCAGAGAAAGAATGACTATAGAATACTAGTTTTCCTGTTTTCCTAATGTATCTGTGCTCATTTTCTTGACAACAGGTGATTGAAGGAAACAAAATAAACGATCAGGGTTAAAACTAATTTAGTTTGGCTTGCTTGTATGTGAGATGTATAGTTCCTATAATAGCGGGATAGGTGGGTTGTTACTAAATCAGTTTTCTGGAAAGAATGTCTATATTGCAACCTTGAACAAGGAAAATACATGGGCAAACATGACTTTAATGTACTTTTAATCTGGAACGGAAACTCATACTACAACTATACATGATCAAAGTTATATAATATCCCAAGCTAGAGTACCTCATGCTTTCATTCCTGTACTAAACTAACAAGCTAATGTGTGAATGTAACACAAAAAGCTTTCAATTAAACCCCCAGAAATATCCCCAAACACAAAACAGTGGTAAATACCTAACCTCTTTCCATCGATGACTTTTAGAATATCTCTTTTACTAGGCCCTGCTCTTTTACGAGGAATAACATCAGCTAAAAATGTTATTCTTTGTAAAAAATGCAAGGTTTTCTTTTGGTGGTTAGCAGTTAGTGATTAATTCTAATCAGTAAATGAAACCCCCAACATTCTGAGAAAATAGCTAGTATCCCCTTAAAGGATAATTGCAGAATAAAATTCCTATCATGTAGTGGTGAAAGGAATAAACATTGGTGATTGCTTTCTCTTTTCATGGGGGTTCCACTGAGTTTTTTCAGTTTTCTAGATAATTTGTTTTGCTCAAAAGTGATGATTATTTCCAGAGACCTATAGCAGCCTACCACCGAATTTGTAGATCACCAGTCACACACCAGTGGATGAGAATGAAGGAGTAAAGGTGATAGATAGCTACTGCTATGTATCACAAAGTCTAGGCCACTTTGCTGGGGCATGTTTTTGTACATGTAACTGCAGATATTTTAATTAGGCTGAGCTGTAGCTGACAGAATTGAAATCAGCTTGAAAAACCACTTTCAACAGTAAAACGTTTTGTTTGTATTAACTTTAAACATATCTTTGAGCTTGATTTGAACCTTTTGGTCTGTATCACAAATAATCCAAGAACCTAATAATTGGCTATCTTGCATGAATAAAGATATAAGGGTAGTGAGCCTAATTTTAGGGCCTCTGTGAAACCGAGAAGCTTACAATTTTAACCTATTGACATCAACAGCAATAAAGAATGCTATTTATCATGAACTTGCTACCAGACGTGGTTCATGCACTTATTTGGAATGTTATTTTTTTGGCTTGAGGTCAGTGTTGAGGCCAAGTCGTATTCCTGTATTACTCAGTGGAGTTGAGGCTGAGAATGGTTTTATTCTGCTGTGATGAAAGAACCCAGATGAGTAATAGGTTGGTAGATTGAAAAAAAAAACTTTGGATAGATTTTTGAACATTGCAGCTACCATCCAATGTGTCCGTTCTGGTGGTCTTTGGTGTAGACATTCCTAAAAATTTACCAGATTATCCACGATACATCAGGAACAAACCAAAATACATTAGATTCAGAAATACCTGAGGCATCTGTTGGTGCCTACAGTACCTACAGGCTGAGGTGTCCCTGTAACCAACACATTTCAACAGTTGTTGAACAATTAGCAGCAAATTGGCCTTTCACACTGTGAAGAAAGTTTCATCGTGTTCATATTTTATTTTTAAGGAATCGTGTCACGACACGCTTTATTAATCTGAGACTTCACATACGTTTAGCAAATATAAAAACAAACATGCCCCGACGTGTTTGGACAGCACGAATTATTATTATTTTTTGCATTTAAAGAAAAAGCATGAAGATAGCATCATGCGGTCTGAGCATGCCAGCATTGTCTTTTGATACATTTAATCTGATATTTAAGTAAACTGATATTGGATTTAAGTCATTTTACATGATTTAATTCACATAATTAAGCTTGCGTTGCTTATCAGATCCGTAGCGTGCTCTGCGTTTCCTTTAATAAGGAAACTGCGGTAGAAGTTTCCTTATTAAAGGAAGGGTAAGAGCACGGAGTATAATATATGAACACTAACGTCTCCATGTGATCGAGAAGGCTTTCATCAAATACAACAGACGTTTGCGTGCGCACCACACCCTGCAAAAAAACAAAACAAAACACGTGCTTTCATACAACGATTTTGAAAGACGCAGAACAAGGTATTGTGACTGAATGTTGTTTGTGCAACCTTATGTGGTGATTTTTAGACAGTAGGTCGATAGTTCGCTAAAGCGCTATTGCCGCACCAGACAGATTTTTGTCTCCATCTCTCGGGACTGCTTTCTGCCCGATAACCAGCTCTGATTGTGTTGTGCTAGCATGTTCTGACAAGTGACCACCGGGGGGCAGTATCACCCTGATTGTGAGAGCCTAGGAGAGGGAGACGCATCTCTCCGAGGTATTCGGCAGAAATCGAAGAATACGGAGCGCCGCAAAAGTACAGGATTTTTCTGAATATCCACCTTTCACTTTGCAGGTGGTTATTTTGTAAGACACCAGGTTGTGTTTAAAGGCGAGTGGAAAGATTGCAAAGTAATGCTTTTCAGCACCGTAAAATGGTAGATAAGGAGAAAAAGCCGCAGCAGTCCTTTGATTCATCTGAATGAAACTTATCAATATTTTTGGTACAAACATCGACAACAGCAGTGGTTGCATTTCTTTATATTTCACAATTTGTTGTTCCTCGAATTCTAAATGATTTTAAGCATGCAATCAAGCTTATATTATCTATGTGTCATTTAGACGGCATTTACAGTACAGTACTTTCTTATCCCACCTCTCAAAAGAATATTCATGTTAAGAGTACCAGTTGAGTAGGTATACGTTTTTAAAGAAGAACAAAATTAATCATGATATGTGTTCGCTGCAGACCATATGTGCGGCACATATTCAGAATCGGTATGAAAGAAGAGAAATAAGCCAAATATGTGCGTTATACTGCTGTTCACACACAAGTAATACATTTCTTCTGACAGAATAATAAAGCAAACATAAAGAGGTCCTTCAAAATGTTCATGCCGAGAATAACAAAACACCTAACGATAGCTCTTACCGTGTATACAAATCCTAATATTTAAACTCCCTGTAAAAGGAAATTATTAATTTGTAAGTTGTGTCCCCACGTACTGTAATACATGCTAAATAATGATGATCAAGTGACGAGTATTCATGAGTATTACTTCAGTACCATTATCGTATTACGTACTTTACCTGAAAGTGGTCAAATGTAACTGTCATGAATTTCATAGTGTTAAATAAAATGCATTCTAGAAACTTCAGAAAAACGCACTTCTAACGGCCGAGCTACAGTACGTCTTTTAAGACCATTGACATTAAAAGTATAACCTTGTAAAAACAACGCTCTATTAAATTATGCAAACAGCACATGAGCCTTTTGAAAACTGGAAATGTGAAAGTTTTCTTTTGTTATTTTCAGTTGCAGTATTTCAGACATTGGTACCGTCAGTGTCTCAAGATTTGATTACAAAACAAGGTAGCTGGGTCAACAAAACAGCATCCCTTTCAGGCGATTCGCTGCTCAGCTACTGTACTTTAGGTAGCACACCTGCTGAAGATGGTTCAATAAAACGTCATTTGACAGCTATTAAATTTTAAGAACATTTGAAGAACAATTTTAGTACCAAAGCACTTAACGGTAGATTCGTAAAACGCTTTAGAGCATCATTATGTCACGTTGTGAATTCTCAGTTTATGTCATGGCAAAGTACCGATAAGACTTTTATTTTATAGTCTGTAGGTGCTGAATAGGATCTATGAATGCCGTTAAAAACATTCATACATGAATCAACAAATAATTACGCATTTAGTCTAAAATATATCAGTAATTATACAAACTATTTTTACATCTTAAATACATTTTAACATGATTTTAGACGGTACAATGCAAACTGCATGACAATGACAGCCTATTCAGCTAAACAGCGACATCCGAAACACGCACCACATACAGTTGAAAGACTGGCCCATTAAGCATCACGTGTCAAGGAGCTCTCGATGAATAACATAACATAGTGAAAATGTGAGACTTGGTACAGTGAGTGTTTTGTTTATCTGAGTTCCATTCTGAGTGGTTTTACTGTAGTTGACACAAAATGCAGTATAAACACTGGTAGGTTTTGTCTTTCATGCCCATGAAAACCGCTACCAAACTATTTAGACCACATCCCAGTGCTGTCTATATTTTAAAAGGCATATCTGCCATTGTGGGTTTATCATAGAATAGCAACATGCATATTTTGAAACATGTCAGTTTTGTTTCACTTAAAGTTGTTTTTCCTCTCTGTTTTTAAACATGCATGTAGTATAAGCTGGGTGTTTTGTTGAAACACCCATACCATGACCTTGCACTGAAAATATGTACCACTAGTGCAGGGAACATTCTGTTGATTCCAAAAGAGGCAAGAAATCTGAAGAAACACGTCACCTGTACTGTACATGATAACTGAAGCCTGTCTCAATGATATTCCTTGACTTTATCACAGGTTTGCTGTCCATGTTTAAGGTTTAGGCACAGAGTAGGATGTGTAGAATCCCTTTGTTATGTGGCCATCTCATGAGCATGACAATTATGTTGAACACAATAGTGGGGATGGATCCTGCATCTCCAAAGTCTGAGATTTTGAATCAAAAGACTAATTTTCTGATTTTTAAGTAAGAGGGTACTAAACTTGAACTTCTTTCCTTAACCTTTGAAGCATTCGCTAAAGACGTCATACAATTACTGTAACTCAACTAATGCATGTTACATGTTATACAATGTGTGCCCCCTGATTGGAGTTTCCCAGTTTTGCATGTCAGATTAGCTGAGATCCATATGGATTTCACAGCCCTCATGGTCCAGTAAGGAAAACTAAATCATTTTTGGTCTCCAAATAGCAGCCTTCCCTGTGGCTGATCTATGTTGTAGTAGCAAGGTCATTTAGAGAACAAAGTAATTATTTTCAACCCAATTTTAATACATAGCACATGCATAGTATATGTATATGCTAAGTCTATCATTAGCAGACCAGGATATTGGCTTTGTGTTGTCTGGGTGGAAAAAACTAAAACAACCTAAAAAAAAGAAACTACAGTACCCGCGTCTGGCAGGCCTTTGCTATCTACCTTAGGACAAGGGAGGAAATTCAAGCAAAACTATCCTATTTCAAAACATATTTTGTTACAGGCAATGTAACAAAGCAATGAGAGAAGGTTGGATGGAATATGGCCTTTTTTTGGTATGAATTCACTTACCTCCATTTTACAGGCCTGAGACTTTGATGAAATCTTGGAAGTTACTTGGAAAATTGAAAATGAAGGCACACTCACGCCAAATTCAGTCCAAATTAAAAACAGCTTGCTTAAAATGTGGGATTGTCAGTGTAATATTTACATTGTGAATTCCAAGTTTGGAAACTCACACAAGAAAAGGCATTTATGGAAATCCTTTTGTTTTACAGTCAATTCCGGTGGGTTTCATATGGACAAAGGTCAACAAGTCAAAATGACATAAAGGAAATTGCTTGCCTGAGTAGTACTGCTTAGATACACAACTTTTGTGCTGCAAAAAATTAATTTGACAAAGTTTAAAAAAAAAACGTCTGTTCACTTCTAATTTGAATTCTTTTTTATTCATGTTAAATTTCTACAAATGACTGCTGAAGATTTAAATAAGATAGTTGCACTTTATTATTATCATAGTTTTTATTCTTGTACACGTTTTACAAATCGATGCTCCTGTGTTATAGATAACAGAGATGCAACGATACATTAAGGTTCCTTTAGAAGGAAAAACTGAAATCTTACATTACCTCACTCGTTACAGGTTAAGTTTAATATATAATAAGCAGTATTTTCTGAGATGTATAATTTATGTTTGCGGTTCAGAAGCAGGGTTATTGGAGTGGTGAATTTTTGCTTTGGAATAAAAAAATGACCTGCACAATCCTATCCACCATGCCCATAAAATTGTCCTTCTTGCAGCATCTATTGCAAAAGCAAAATAGTTTCAAATTCTACATTACAGGTCTATTGGTGAGGAATTCTATCCTATGAATAGAATTTCAAATATATCACACATTTTCTCCAGGTGGAAAGCAAATTATGTTTTCTTGCATTTTATCTCGACTGATTTGCTATGTGTAAATTATGGCTATGAATATTAATTGGTATTTTGTATCATCTAAGCTTAGCAATGCAGACAAACTGTATATCCAGTATGTATTTGAAAGTCACACCCTTATAGGCCATGGGTGAAGCTAAGAACAGCAGTTACAGTTTTGTGTGAAGGGCTAATTAGTATTCATGCCAATAATTCATTGCAACTGCTGTTCTTAACTTCAACCCTAGCCTGGCAGGTTGGCCCTTCTAATACATTATGAATAATATGCCTCTGAAAAACTTTTATATAGATATTAAAAATGTCTCTAAAAAGCATATGAAAAAAACAGCACATGCAAGACAGATAGTAGTGAGCGCACCCTGTGAGAATACGGTAGAGATCTTTGCATGTTTGCTAATGCTTTTTTGTGGTGGTCATAATCAATATTTTAACCAGGTCTGAACACTGAACCAGTTACCTTCAGGGTATTCTTGATTAAAATGTCTAACAAAAAATATCTCATGGATTAAAAAAAATACTGCACTGATGTGCATAGAAAGTAAGCCTGGGTTTCTTGTGAGTGTTGGCAGTGTGCTTTGAAACACTTGAAGGCTTTCCTCAGCTGTCTGTGTGCCCATGACTTGCTTCAAAGCAATGTTATGGCTATGGCTTTATTCAGCACTGAGGGAAGCCATTTGTCTGATATTAATCTAACCTCTTACTGCCAGTCAACAGCACTAGCCCTGCCTTGTGGCTTCTACTAGGATCATAGCAATAAACGCAGTTTAGAGGTTTATAGGAATTGACTACAATAATTTGGTGCAGTCTAAAGCATTGATTAAAAGAAACAAACCACCTCTAGAAACACCTCAAGATTCCCTTTTTTTGTAATGCTCAAATCAACAAGAAATCAATTGCAAAGGAATCAATTCTTTTCATTCTGAAACGTCAAACTGATAGCCAGGCTGGCTTAACATGTACAAATGATAGTGATTTGAAAGGAAGCGGACTGACTTATACATCAAAGCAATAGGAGTGACCGTCAGTGGCCCATTCAGATATGAATGCATGGCAGTGTTGATGAAAAAGAAGCTCATACCAAATTAGAAACACTACTGATTCTTCACTAGATATACTGAGCTTGAGTTGACCTGCTTTAAAACAGTCTGTTTTAATATTTACTATCAGATTGCTTTATTTGGGTTTAATCTCACATAGTATTTTTATTAAGACTGATAATTTATGATCTGTGTTATGCATAAGTGTTTTATTTGATATTTTTCTTAGTCTCTTATTGAACGTTTTAAAATATTTTTCAACTATTCCTTTTCCTAATCTTTTTGATCCATTGAGCTACAGTGAGGCCTTGTGAAAACCCGCTGTTTTCAAAACGCATTGCACACTGATGTAAGAGAGATTACATTGAAGGGTTAAATAATGTAGAATTATCAAGTTATGTTTTTAATGCAAAAAACAATTGAGATCAAGTAGTTCACATTTCTTAAGGAGACTAACAAGACATCTTTGATCCTACCTTTCCAAATTTCCCTACCTGAATACAAATCCAGGAGCTGTAATTAAAGGCAGAGTGTATCATTCTAATATGTGTCTGTAAATATTAATTATATAAAGATATTTCTCAAAATTCCTCTGTTCTTCTCATTCTAAGTGGTACATATTGAAATTAGTCTTCTGTATTTAAGAGGTTTTGTTTCTTTAATTGTTTTCTTTTGGTGGTAGATGTCAACTAATCCCCGGGGGCCTCACTGTTGCCTCACCTGAGATGCTGGCAGACTGGCATCTGTTCTTGTGAAAATCAAACCATGGCTTTCATGTGGTCATGCAGCCCATGGAAAACAGGAAAATGACGCCATGCTGCTTTCACAACTGTTGGAATCTCTGTACAGTCACCGCATTGCACAATACTCACGAAGACTGCAAAATGAGATCAGAGAAGCAAATGGACACCAACACGGGGGAGTGAAAGACACCACATGAACAGGCAGAGAGATCTGCTTCAGCTGAGGCTGAAGGGCTTCAGAGATCTAACCTCGAATATGAAAAGCAAATGTGTTTTCAGAAACGGAGACAAAGACAGGGGCGAGAATAAAGCACATTCTTGAAGTTCACTGACTTTTTATTCCTGATAGAGGCTCCTAAACCACCTCTTTTCTGCTTTTATAATTGTTTTAGAATTGATCAACTTGCTAGAGGGCGAGTTGTGGGTTCGAGGTGGGTCATGTAACTAGCGAGTTGTGGCTGGGATTCCAGTCAGCAGAGAACAGGTTGAACCTGGGAACAGTTAGCCAAGGCTGTCTCAGCTCCCAATAGAACAGTGACCATGAAGCTTACCGGTTACCTACAGACGTACAGTACTATCAATGAGGCTTGTGCTCCTCCTGCAACTGTTACTGGACCTCCTGTGTGTTGCTGTGTGGCTTGTGCTGTATCAGAGGAATAATGAGCTGAAAGGTGGGCAGGTTGGAGCTGTCTGTCTGCACTTCATTGTTCACCCCAAGGGACCTCAGTGGTCATTGCTGTGAGCTGAGATGTAAAGAAGCAATATGGCAATTCCAAATTGTGTGGGTGTATAATAAATAAGAGTCAAAGTTTCTAAATTAAAAAACATGATAGACATGATGTCTTTATAATAAGGTTTCATGTTTTCTCTATGGCAGAGAGATGCAGAATAAGGGAATAGTTCAATATACCATGAACAAATGAACCAGCCGTGACAGAATATTTTTCAACCTAAATGTAACCCAGAGTGGACATGTTTGGAGTGGTTGTTTTCTTTACGACCATATTCCCCACCTCATAGTGCTTTTCTGAACTTCCTGGGAAGTTATCTTTCTGCGTGAGTTGCTCAGCAGGCTTTTTAGTATGGATCTTGTCGGCTCTTTTGCCTGCTTTGATCTCCAACCATTAATTACACCTGAACTACTCACAAGGTCACACAGATCCTCAAACCTGACCCCTGCACAAGGGCAAGCCTTTCTTTGGCACACTAACCTTGCCTTTCAATTTTGCACAAAGGAGAACCAAGCTGCTTTGTTGTTTTTCATACAGGAGAGTTTGTAATTTCGTTATTTGTACATATAAAGATATATTTATATATAAACAACAGGGGAAGAGCACAATTCCAGTACTTAAGGGTCACAGGTGACATCTAAAAGTAACTTTAATTTTTAATTTTAGCTGTTCCTAAATCTTTTTCTTAGGCTTTTGCTTTTACTAATTGTTTGCCCGGTTAAACACTTTTCATTGCTTGAATATGTTGTTAAAACATTAAGAGACCTACCCCTAAATCTTTAGGATTCCAGCCTTTGGGAATTGGAGTCATGCATTGCTGTTTGAATGCATTGTGCAAAATGTTCAAAGGTAGAAAACATACACACAAACATTATGGAAATGTAATCAAAGGAATAAAAATGTGTTGTCCACTCCAAAAAACGCCACCATTTTAAATAACTTTTGTAGGTGTGTGGAAATTGTACCTGAGGCAATGTTGAGAGCTAACTGTAAAACAAATTAGGATGTGAGCACCTGAGTGAACGCATCCTCTTCTTGAGTAATTAGTGAAATGAGTAATGAGTAATTAGTCTGAACTAGCCTAGTGGATTTACAGTATGCATCAGCTCATACACAGTTATGCTTACAGGACTAAAAAATACGTGAGTTCCACTTCTGACTCAGAATGACTTGATGTTGTGAATGATTTTTGTGTCCTTTTTTGGACCTGTATTTTGTCTGCGTTTATTAGTGGTAATAGGCATAAGGTGCAATAAACGAAAACATAAAAAGAGAACAGGCTGCTTCTCAAATAATTAGACTAAATTGATGCATGATCCATTTGAGTCAAATTAGTATGCTTTTTTTCAGATTCACTTTTTACTTATTGAGCGAGATTGTGGATGGAGAAAATTCTTCAGTACAATAATTACTCATGCTGGCATCAAAGGGGTTAAAAGGCAGAAAAGATAAATATCTAGAATGTGCTTTTTAAAAAATAACTACAATTTTCAGCTCTAGAGAAGGGTTACTGAAAATCCTTTTTTTTTTGCAAAACCCTTACTAGTAACGGTATTCCATATTCCTAGCCCTTTAAAAACAAGTAGCATTGGATTAAACATATTTAAATATGTCTGGTGTGACAAAGTGAAGAAGTTGAATATTAATGCTTTGCTTAAGGGAAAAGTTAGAAGGAGCTATTTATTTATCTATTTATGATTTTCGTTTACAGGTATCCACAGGAGTAACACTTCACCAGACATCTCCAAAGACACAGCCGGTAAGTCACAAGAGGACCTCCTTATGATCCAGTTATTTATTGCCTTTGATGCAACTCCCCCTTCCATCACCAATTACTGTCAGAAAGCCCCTTCATATAAATATGGCAAATTCTCCAAGTTTCACAAGTGAGAATATTTGTTTTAGGTCACATGGGGTCCTTCTGTGAACGCTGAAAGGTAGGAGTGAGAATTGAGGATGTTGTAAGTTAATTAAATATCTGAGGGATAAATTGTCCTCCAAACAGAAGAGTAAATAGTTGGGTTTTAGAATCAGCATGCTTGAGAGGCAGCTCAGGGTAGCACCAATGTAACATGGCTGTGAAAGCCCTCAAACAATCTCATGGTATGAATACAGTGTGTTTACATACTGTACAGTGCCCGTCATTTGCCAAGCTTATTATTAGTATAACTTTCACTGCAGTTATTCAACAAAAATATCACGTGTGTTGTGTTTTTTTTCTCTAAATTAATTGTTTTCTGATTTTGTTTGTGGGAAAGAATTGTTTGCTGCACAGTTGTAGTATTGATATTGGTAATAGACTGGAACTGCTGCTTCAGTGTGAAATATAAAATTCAAGACTTTAGTAGCAGTATGGGATGCCACAGAGGTGCATTTGAACAGGGGTGTTCAATCCTCATCCTGAAGGGCTGCCTGTCTGTGGGTTTTCATTCCAAATGCCCCAATTATGTTAACTAATTATTAGCTTAACTGGATTGTTTTTTAAAGTTTTCCCACAAAGTGGTGGCAATTTCAAGAGACTTATAAACCATACCTGGATGGAGGACCAGGAAGAGATACTAAGAGCACATGACTCTCCCCCCCGCCCCCCCTGATGGGACGCCAGTCCATCACAGGGCCTACACCCGGCAATACTGGTTCCCTTTTATACAACTGGGGGAACTGGAGCAACTGGAGTAAAGAACATCACTACAGACAACAGACATGTCTGAAGCAGGCACCTAAACCCACAGCCCACCAGTTACAAGTCCAGAGACATACCCACAACACCTAGAGGTACAACGCAGGTCTAAAACAATCATCCTTTGCCCTGCTGAGCGGGTTTATCATTTTGGGTTGC
Source organism: Lepisosteus platostomus (assembly GCF_059453375.1). Classification (NCBI taxonomy): domain Eukaryota; kingdom Metazoa; phylum Chordata; class Actinopteri; order Semionotiformes; family Lepisosteidae; genus Lepisosteus; species Lepisosteus platostomus. Next base: position 13,206,506 of record NC_142627.1, on the reverse strand, counting down.
ACATAGACAGGTGTGTTCCTGCCTGCTGGCTTTGCAGCTTTATTTCTCCCTGGTTTCTCTTCCACGGCTCTTCCCTTAGGGTAGCCAGATCTCCATCTGAAGGCTGTACTCCCTCCCACACACATCCCAGCAGCTGACCTCCACTCAGATGCCTGCAGAATCTCCCATGACTGTTTGTTTGCTGGCAGACTTAAAATAGCATTACATTCTGCCACCTCTACCACTACCTCTCCTTCACTGGAGGATGTGGGGTGATGGTGTTTGGAATTGGCAGAGTTTCCACTAACTGGGCAGACATGGGGACCTCAGTGAGCTGGACTATTGAGCAGAGTGCACAGGGATGAGCAGTGTGCCACTCTATAACTATACTACTAATACTCTGCTGTGTTCCACTAGTGTTGCAGAAAACCACTTTCCATTTCAAGTCAAAATGAGGCCCTACCTTCTTGTTGAGAAGACAAGCACCAAACATTTACAACAGGGGGATATAAAATCTTAAAATAAAAGACTGTGCAAATGTGAGCAGGATTGCAACGTCGAGATTAACCCAAGACAAATTATTAGTTTGTATGGATTGATGTGGTACATACCCCTGCCTTTAGGAATGTGAAGTAAAGACTTTGTTGTGGGAAATCAAAAATGAGCACTGTGAGTTTTCGATATCAGATTAGGTCTACTTAATGTTTAACTTCATCTTAAAAGACACACTATTCATTACCTGCCTCTTAAACTAAACTATTTAACCTCTGTATCATACATCTTAATAAAGGAAGCTGATTGATCCTATTATCTCTACTCGGTTTGAATCAATTAGGACATGATATATAAAATGGGGCACAATGAGAAAGTGACTCTGTATGGCAAACATTGTTCAGTCATTAATTCAAGTATGAAAATCTTGTTACAATGATATGTCTGCCTTATGCAGGCTTTTGAAGCCTATGCATTATGCACAGTGTGCAATCTTTGAAGACACTCATAATACTTTGTGTTTGCCTCTTTTACACGCCATTAAAATATGCATTTGAGTCGACAAAAGTGTTTCTCTGCAACAACAATCTTTTCTTCTTGTATAAATGCTGCACTTTGTATGAAGTGAGCATAGAGAAAGGAAATAATACTTATTTATGACCAAGAACTTTGTTGGTCACTTGGAATGTTTATTGGAAATGTAATTTTTGTTGCCTACAATTACCTTAACACTCATTTATTCTTGTAAACTGGGTAATCTATATTTTTTGGTGACGTATTTCTCTCCCTGGGCTTTTGTTATGAGGCTGGGCTCCCAGTTTATTACAAATAGGAACAGTTTCATTGCAAATTGGTTTTTGCTGTTAAAAAGCCCTGTGCCCTGTGTACCTTGCCCTAATAGCACGAAGGAGATTGCCACAGTGAGCTTCTGATGTGGAACAGACTTTGTGAAATATCTAATCACCTTATCATTTGAGTAAATGTCTAGATGAGGTCAATACTTCTTGACCCTTACATGGCATAGAACATGGGCCATTAGTCAGGATGTATAAGCAGAATGTTCTCCAGGCCTAATTACAGCTTATTTTGAAAGGCTATAATTTGATTGGTGGAGAATTAAGGCAGCTCCTGGTGGAAAATTAAGACAGCTTCTCATGGGTCATTTTATCCTGCTTCTACAATAATTCTTAGCTTGATTAAAAATTGATCCAAAGCCTTAATGTGAATATATTATTGCTGCTATCTGTCACACTTGACAGATAATTGGGAGTACACAACTACATTTGCTTTGAAATATTCCACAGCTTGTTATTTGGACCTGGAAGTTTCCATGACTTAAATTGATGATTCTCTAATGCAGGGTTTGCAGTTGAAGCTTCCTTATCTGCAGAGCTTCGCTTACTGTGAGCTTTAAACAATACTTCTGCACCCCCCCGCCACTGTCCCTCATTTAACACGCACAGCCACACGCCCACACACAGATGCTTATGCATTGCTGCAATGTAAATAACCCATCAAGTACTCGACCTGCTTTGTATTGTGCAGTTACTTCACTTTAGGGACATTGTATAGAAAAGAAGGAGAAAACATTTATGCAAAGTAAAAAATATGAATTATTTAAAATAAACACAGGCCATGGCTGGAAATGTGTTCCACAAACCCACTGCGGCTATCAAGAACATGATGGTTATTGGTCTCCGCTGTGACGTTGAAATCCTATTTCACAAAGATGTTTTTTTTCCTCTTTTTTAAGCTTTAAGAAGCCATGGAAATAGGAATATTTTTAAAACACACTCATAGAGGCTGCATCATTATTGACACGCTGGGATAGTGGTATAGGAGACTCAATGTCTGCAGAACTCACCCAGGCAGCAATGTCATCTCTTTTCAGGGGAGGCTTAGAATATTGCCATTTTCACGGCTTCTTATTGTTATAAACCCCCACAAGGAAGACAGTTTACAAAACGTATAAAACACAACTAGAGGTTCACTGCATAAGCTCATGACTAGGATGCCTATTATGGGACACTTGCGCTGCTGGTAGCGAATTGTGCAGGAGCGGATAACACCTGGCTTCTGTGCTGTAGACCCCACATTGCCTTTATAGTAGAGGGAAGCAGCTGTTTCACATCTGAACACTGATACCTGAGGCTGCTCATCAGGCCTGGAGGTGGCTGTGTTTCTGTAACAGGCTTAGTGATCCATTCCTGTATCCCCAGCCACATCTATCTGTCATATGTTGGAGCCTTTTGCAGACTTATATTGTGCTTGGTGACATTCTAGTGGTGAACTTAGCCTCCAGTTTACCCAAGTAATTAGCATTTGGAAACTGTGACAAAAAGAGTATTGTTCGCACAGGCATAGGTATGTCATTCCTCAGCAGACAATGTGATATATATATATATTTGTTAATAATATTAACAAATCAAGTGCAATACACTGAAAATATCAGCAGAAAAAAATTGTGGAGAACTTTCTACAACTGAAAACTATATTTGTCAAGCATTCTTTATTCCGGTCATGTTTCAGTATTCACCCAGGCAACTGTCCTCTTCTATGGAAGTTACTAGTAAAGATTAATAACAGCATTACATTCTAATGAATGTAAATGAAATATTTATTAAAGATCCCTTTGCTAGCAATTAGGATGGCATGCAATCTTTCAGCCACAGAAAGCAAGATGATTGCCTAGCTCCCCCCCCCAGCCCCCTCCCCCCAAAATCCCCTGTCTTCATGTTGTGACAAAAGAGCCAAGGCTGGAGACTGAAGGTCCCATCTCAATTACAGCAATTCTGCAAAGCTAAGGAATTGTTGTGAACATAATTATGTCAGCACGGAATGCTGGTTTATTGATTTGCGTTGGACTACATATTAAATTGAACTATGCAAAACGCTAATAATTTCACAAGGGGTAGGAACAGATTCCTCTTTACCACCACCTAGAGAGTCTCCAAGAAGCTGTGGAAGACAGGACTGTAAGGTCTGTGTCAGCTCCAGTAAAAACACAGGCAGCAGTACTACGACTCTGTAACTCAATTAGTAACACTGTACATTGTCAGACTTTGACACTGAAAAATCTCTTCCAGAGAATCTATCATTGCATTAATAAGATTCTTTGTTTTGTCAATCAGATCTGTACCTTTGAGTATTTAATGCAGTATGTTTCTGTTTATCTCTCTTTACTTGTTGGTGAATCCAAAGTTGATCTTTGAATAATTTCAAAGTCATCAGGTGTAGGACCCTTCAAGTAGTCCATACCTGCTTCTCTCAATCACAACTGCCACAAAGTTTACAATGTTCGATTTGGTAAGACTTTTTAACAATAATTGATTGGCTTTTAAAAGCACAATTACATACAAGAGCAAAAATAACTATTTTTGAAAAATGTATTATCTGGATTTTCTGAAACGAAATGACAATCCAGATGATTCATGCCATTGGAATTAACTGTGACACAGTTCCTGTGTCTTCAAAGAGTTTAGCCTCCTTAAAATTGCGTTCTAATATGTAATGTTGAAGAAAATTCGGCATCTGTTGTTTTTTCCCTTTCTTTAAGGAAATTTCAGTCTTTTTCTGACATGCTTTGAGAAAGCGACGCATCTTTCCATGTTGTGATTCCCATGTTTGTGTTTGTGGATGTTAACTTAAACAGGTGCTATTGCAGACAGCTGGGGGGTGGGGGTCAGAGGTCAAACAATCAAAAGTGGCCATTTATTGCATAGATCATCAAACAGAAATCCCATCAATGGGCTCAGCCGAGCATGGGGGAAATTAATCAGCTCAGGACTCAGTGTTTAGCCATGCTGATTATACCCTCGAAAACTGAGCACGAGATGACAAGTCAGAGAAAACTAATGTAATAGGAGTTCACTCCTGACAAAGGCAAGGGAGACAGATCAATTTGCAATATTCTGTTCAGCACCCATGCAACAAAGCAGAAACATGAAAGCAGAACATTAAGGGACGCTCCCTATGAACTCGACAAATCAATAAACATCAGTGGTAAAGAAAAAGTTTCTCATTCTGTTGAGTACCCTGGGGCCTTTGACGTGGCTCTGAAGTGCTGATGAGCACTGATGGCCTTTGTCATATTCCCTTTTCACCTGTTTGGTGTCATCCATCAACAGTGCTTGATCAAGGTGGGCTGTGGTCTGGGCTACAAGGGACAGAGAAACCTACATCTTTACTGGGCCATGTCAGGCATTTGTGTTCTCTTTATCCTTTCTAGCTTTATTGCCAAAAAAAGATGATCCCTTATGGATCGGATGTCCACACTGGCTATTGCCGATTGTCTTCCTGTAAAACTTAGGAATCCTGTAGTAATGTGATTAAGACATTGTTCTCTGAATATTATATGTGATTTTGAGTAAAATACACAAAAAATGGAAAAGGAGCTAACAGTACAGATCCTTATCATATTTCGCTTGTACAGTTCCAGGTTTATTTAATTATTTTCTTTCAGTCAGTGGTAAACAGACAGAAGTTTGCTTTTATTAGTCCAGTCCAACAGGCAGACGATTTCCAAAATCATGCCATAGAGCAGAGGAATCGGTACTACCTTCCGAGAGCATCTACCACAAAAGGCAAAGAAACTTAAGAAATTTCGTTACTAAATTATTCAATTTTCGAGAGCTCTTTCTTTTCATTTCAGCAAATTGTTCCCAAGAACTGTCATCAAAAACACTTAGACACTGATCTACTGTACAGTCCTTTATAGTAAAAAGCACATAGTTTTATAAAGTTTCCTAGAAATATTTTCTTGTTACCTCGAAAATGCTTGCACATTATTGGGCTCATTGTATTAGTAGATGGGAAAATCGTTATTTCTAACATAAGAATGTAATACTAAGTATTCAGCTCCTGTCTTCACTGAGGTCTGTAGTTCTCTGAGAAGCTGGGTTAAGAATGGCACAAAGAGTAGAGGTAGGGCCCACACAGCCAGACATTTAACACTCCTTAGTAATTATGGGAATTTCATTCCTTCCCTGGCAGGGAATGTATTTTTTTTCCGCAGTTTTTCATGCTGCGTCCTATGAAATCCAATAGAAGTGCTTTTATCCCCTGAAGATACAGTACAAATCATCGTTGGTTTTATCTCAGCTGGGGTTGTCGATTTTCTAAATGAGCTTAGCCTCCCCAGCTGCCCGTCAGGCACATTTTCCCTCTTTCCCTACTCTGGAGCTTTTGCTGGGTTTAGGTCTTTTCTTCTGTCCTTTGTTCACTCAGGGGAGAGGAGCAAACAGCAGGATTGATCTTACATTGCATTTTGGTATTGTTCCAGCCCCCTCGTCAATAGACCTGGGCTGGGAATGCATTGACTGGAAAAGAAGGGCAAGATTGAAATTCACTTTTTGTTCTCTCTGCCTTTTAGTGTGCAGCGGAATGTTCCTAATCTGAAGGCTGCTACACTGGCTGCCCACTATCGACATGCAAATTAATCACCAAGCCCCACATTAGGGTTAAGTAAAAGTCTCTTCAAGGTATCAAAGCATGGGAAACGACTGTCCCTCCTGCTGAGTGCGACAGGTTTTGTCTTTAAAGTTTATTTGTATGTGTTGAATTTGATTTTTCCCCCCCCCATTTTCTTTCCTTTCTAGCAGGATGTTGGTTCAGAGCTGTCTGCTGTTTCTGTCGTTGCTTCATTTTCTGCAAGTGTAATAAAGATGTACAGTAGCAAGGGACTGTGCACAGTTTTAAACGTGCTTTCTTAAAAGTCGAGCACAACAATTGCAAACTTGTTGTCATTCTCAGTCAATTAATAGGTTTATATTAAAACATATAATAAAACTCTGACTGAGACTTCTAACTACTGTTTTAAAAATTAAAATTTGGTCAAATATTGATCTCAAAGGTTATGTTGGAAAAGTAAAATCCAACTTTAAATGTCTCTCCTTTGGGAACTGAACACACAAGTCTATTATGTGAAACTATGTAATATTTGCAGAATGTCATTTTGGATTCTTAGAATACCATAATACAAAAATAACTCTTTTAAAAGACCATAATGGCCTTACAGCAGAGGTGATTGAAAACAGTAAATTGAACAAAAAATTAGTTACTGGTACAAAATTATTTTTTATAATATTATTATTTTAAATTATGTTATGTGTGCTGGTTCCATAGGTGTTAACTTTTTAGTTATTTTCTATTTGCATTAAATGAGTTTAACTGCTGTACATGAATAAGAGATTCAGCCTCCTATTTGAAATATGAAACGACTGAATGAAGAAAAACATATGACTTCACGTCATCTCAATATCAATCTCCTGATTGTTGTATTGATACATGTGTAGATGTGGTAAATGGTAAAGCTTCTCACAATTCTCATCCATTAAAGAAAAATCCTTGACCTTATATTAATACATCACACTTTGCGGCCTTGAACTTCATAGTTCAGTTGGCTCTAATATGCTTCATTCAAGAGCAAAGTATTATGTACAGATTAGCACCTAATAAAAGCTTTAAGATTAATTATGACATAGTGTTGTTTAATAACTATTAATGGACATTTCTCATGAGACGCTACATATAAGTTCTTTGAGTGGTGAACAAAGATATTTAATTTAAAGGTACTCCACATTATTTCATATTCATGGTTCAGTAAAGAGTTCAGATCTTAATTAATTATGTAGTTTCCTAGACACTACACCTTTTTTCAATAAAAGTATGGCAAACCTAATTACTATGCTTGACTAGCTCTCTGTATTAGTGCTTTCTTTTTATTTAACCTTACTATTCTACAATGGCTGGCTCTTGTCTTCCTTTAAGAAGGAGTGGAATAAGAAAAACAAAGGGTAGAATAAGAAGCCTTTTTATTTCTTCATATTAAGTTTTAGATTTTTTAATCATTTATATACCTTTTTTCAGAAGGAGTTTTGAAAGAATGTCCTTTATCACAGTCTTCCTGGTAGTCATACCATAGATAAAGTTCCTTAAAAGGTTAGACATCTGTATCATTTGAAAGGGATTCTTACAGACCAAGTCAAACAAATACCATTATGTAAAGGTGAAACAGAGTTTTCATGGTGACTTTAATACTATTTTGTTTAATGAAAAACCAGTCTGACCTACATCTCTACAGATATACATATTCATTATAGTATGTGTGCATACCATATATATGTATATATACCATATATAATAAAGTTAATTAGAGTGCAGCTGATTAACTGAGAGGGGAATATGAATTCACAATGATAACTAAACAAGTGCAAATATGACTAAACCTTAAATACCTTATTTTGTACTTTGTGTGTTACATCAGTGGTTTTCCAACCCTGGTCCCAGGGGATCTGCTGTGTCTATTGACTTTTGCTCCTCCTGAACTCTAAATTACTTAGTGTTAATTGATATCTTTAATTGGTGCGCTTGTCTGTTTAGACTTTTGGTTGATATGATTCAAAGACTTCAGGCAAGCAATTTTCCAACAAGAACTTTAAGTGCAGTCACTCCTGAGCTTGTATAGCTTTATTTCTGAGTTCAATTAATTGATGATCGGTTTGTGATGAAGGGACACAATTGGGAATGACATTGAATCAGACACTCTCAAAATGAATATTTTTTTATCCTGATACCAATTACTTATTCCATTCAAAATTTTAAGATCTGAAAGCAGATTTAAAATATGCCCCAAACAAAATATTGAACTCAGTGAGCCAGTGATGAAGAGTGTGATGCCATGTAGGGATGTGCCTCTTAAGGCATGGCTTTTCCTCTGGTTTCTGTGTGGCTTTTTTGATGCTTCCCCCTGCCCAAGATGGCCCCGTGTAGCCCAGCAATCATTCAATCAGCAATCAGCTGCACATCCTGCACCAGACAGGATAAATTGAGTTCCGAGCAGACAACAAGATGGTGTTGACAAGGAGCTGTTCCAAAAAGGAATAGTGTCAGATCACTCTGCCTTTACCCAGCACAGGCCATACTCATCCCTGCTTGAAAAGTTGGTTGTGAAGGATTTTATTCTGAGCTCTGGTAAGAAGAGAGACATAATTGCTAAGAGTAATTTTTCCCTATCTCTGATAGAGACACTGCTACTGAGTGTTATATTTCCTAGCTGGCATAGGAAGAGCAGCACTCAGGCTAAGTGTTATTTTTCCTTGTGTGGGATGTTAATTTTTTTGCCCTTGATGTGGGCTCTTGTTTGCTTTTAGTTTAAAACAGAAACTTGATTTTTAAAAATAAAACCTTATTTTTCATTTAAGTCTTGTGTGTGGGGTGTATCGCTGCTGGGGGCCCGCCTAGAACCTGTGTCCTGTGTCCGACCCATGTGGCATCACAAGAGCCTGGCTGAAGCGAAAACCAGAACAGTAGCTCCCTGGGATCAGGATTGGAAACTGCTCTGTTAGTGCAATAGAAACCCTTCTACAGTCTGTTTATTTAAACTATTCAAATGCATCATTGTGTACCATGGTGAGATGTTTGGAAAAGTCCAAAAAAACTCTAAAATTAAAAATCCAAATTCAGTTAAACTTTTAATTACTAATAAGTCCATAGAGTTATACTTTTTCTATACCCAGTAAATCTACCACTGATGTACAGTACTGGCCTTGTTGACACATTGCAATCATTGTGCTCTGGCACCCCCCTACTCAACTGAGCAATGGAACAAGTTAACTTACTTTGAATTAAATTAATTGACCAGGCAGTTTTAGTGTAGACAGCATGATATTTAGGCAGCAGGGGTAACGCCACTTCTCTTTTGGGATATTTAATGATCAAGTAATCAGAAACCCAGTTTAAGATCTCATTCAAAACAACAGGATTACTTAAATATATATATATAAGAATCCAGAGCTCTCAGGTGACAGACCTGGTTGAAAAAAAGTTCGATCAAAACTGGAATTAATAAATTAATGCCCCATGCTTAAAGTAAGGCTTCCTTTCAATTCTTAATATAGATACTCTTTAAAAACTAAGTTCTTATCTTATCCATGGATTTGTTTTTTTTAAAGCATCAAGCAAAGGACGCTGGCACTGAAACCTCACGATCATCTCCTTTTCACATTAAAAAGTTAGATGTGTGGACCATTTAATAAAGTTAGAATTTTTCCTTCCCCATAAGCAATATTTCATATTTAATTCAGGTAGCAGAAGTGCACACTTCATCTAGGTCCCTTTACTGAAATTCAGGTACCTATCTCAGAATCCTCAGGAACCCTTTTAAAGTCATTAAAAGAAAGTTATTTTCATCTAGCAAGGCATTTCTTGGTTTACATAAACCTTAGATAGTTATGTGTTGGTAAAAACAGGTTGCGTTTTTCAATGTAGATGCCCCATGAATGAAAGGCAAAGATATGAGATTGGTTATATTTTAATTAGCCATGACCTTCCTTATGTTTGGTTTAGTAATCATGAAAGGTAAGATGGAACTGTCAAGAGATTGAATTTGCAAAAAGACTCACCAGTTAAATGAAGTTTAAATAATAAAAATGATTTTTCTTAATTGAAAACTAATTGTTAGCTCAAGCGCGAGTTAGGTAATGGGCCTGAAACAAAGTGATGGCCCACTTTAAAGCAGAGCCAATTAACGCTGTTGGAGGTGTCCTACGTGAAGTGTTTTAATATACATTATTAGAAATAATTATGGAAAACTATCATTATGAATTAATAGCTTTGGTGTAAAAATTAAATGTTACCTAATACAGCTTTATAGAAACATGGAATTCAAAACTGTAGCTAATGAAGACTCCTCCTATTGACAGACCAACAACGTGTTTCACCTAATGCCGTGTGGAAGACTCTGATGGGGAATAACAACAGTGCTATTTTTGACAATAACAGTGGCTGAGGAGAAAATTCAAACTATCTCAAAGTGATATACAGTACAGTTCCTCAGAGTAAATTTCTCAATGTGACAGACAATGATCAAATAAAGAACTTGCGCTTGACCTTGCTGTAAGTACAGGTGTTAACATTCCTTCAAGAACAGTAGGATGTACATTAGCACAAAGTGGTCTCAGTGGGCATGTAGCTTTGACAAACAAAAAAAGGATTGTCACCTATCATGTAAAGTTCCTCATGTAAATTCTTCACATGAGTATTAGATAACTTTTCATTTTCATACAAAAGCTACCACTGTATAATGCATAATATTGATAAAATGTAACTCACCATGTTCTATGTTTTCACAACAATTTCTAAGCTCTAAGGTGTTTAATTAATACTGTTTGATTTTTTCCATTTAATTTTCATAATGTATTTCTATTAACTATCCCAGAATACTAAGAAATCACTGAATGTGTTTTTTCATTGCAAAGCAATTCATTCAGTACCAACAGTGAATGCTGCTGCAAGAATTTTATAGTTTATCTAAACCTCATTGATTGAAAAAAAATCTGAAAGATCAGAAGTAGCAAAACCTTGACTATAGTGCTCCTAAACTTTGGATTAAAATTTCAACCCATGTAGAGGAGACTCTGGAAGCATCAGTTTTTCAGAACTAATTCAAGTTATGTTTGCGTCTTACACTTTAATTTACTCTTTTTAATCTTTAATGTTTCTTAATAGATTTTTCAGCCAAATAATTGTTTTTATTTTTTATACATTCTGCACTTTCCTTCAGAAACCCTGTGTTGCAAGTATGAGAGACGTTGTATTAAATACAAGTGGATGGATTGATTGAATATTGTTTAAAAAACAGAAACATTAAAAATACATTGATATTTTGTGGAGAGTTTGTAGGTGAAGGTATTGCTGTGGGCTTTATAAAATGGTATTTAAGAGAAACAATGCAGCCTCATACAATACTCAGCTTTCATTTTCTGGGAGAACGTACCTTTTATTGTTTTAATTTATGAGCATAATATGAGACTGAAAAAGATAATGTATTTGAAAGGCAGGAAAAAAAAACTAACCGCAATGGCAGACACTGTAAACTGCTTCACACATTGGAACACGAAATGAAATGCACATGAAGGTCATTTTAATTTCCCTCACGATTCAGGCTGCAGAAACAAGATTTGTGAAGAAGTAACTTCACAGAAATGCAGTAAAAACATATATATGCAACCCACAGGATTTGTCTAATCAAAGGTATCACAGATCAGTCTCATCCATATAAAATGTGCTTGTTTTTAGAATTATATGCCGCTTCATGTGTTGTTAAGTGTTGGAACGTATATATGTGTGCACTATCTTTCATAACAAAGCCTGATGTGGGTGTAACAGATTTTCCACTAATCTCTCAGGGGAATCTGCACAAATACACAAATGGTTACTGTATAACAAGTACACATGTAAGGAATTGATGAAGAAGACTCTTTAATCATTTGATCTTTGGGGACCATCTATTTGTTGATATTTTCGTATGACATCAGTATGTAAGAACATGTACAAAGTTACTGAAACCATTCATAGAAAGGAGTGCTCTCAGAATAGTTTATTACTACAAATTTATTTAAAATTTATTTGCCTCAGATCTGAAGAGAATTATATCCTCTTAGTTCCTCCTGCACATTCTTGAAAGTGTGAAAAATCTTATTCCAACGTTGAATGTTTCAAAATTAACATTACATCAATATCAATAGTGAACACCAAAATGATTTTCCCCCTGTTTTTTGCACCAGGCAGCTATTGACAGATTTTTTTGTACCCTGATGTTGAATGATTGTAAGCATGACTTCATGGCAATGTAATTGATAATTCTCATTCATTTTAGAGATTTGCCCTTTAGGCATTCTTCTGTACTTATTGAAATCTGAGCCTTGTGAATTTTGAGCATCCTTGTGAAATTTAAATTAGTGAGTGCTAATCTATGCAATAGCGTATGTGATTCAAATCGAATCAGCTGTGCAATAGACACTATTAACAGATTTGTCAACCTAACATTTTTGCATTTTTGCAGAGAGTGGACTGCAAAACAAAAACTGTACTGTAAAATGCATGGTGCCTTTTGTCTTTTCAACACACATCCAAGTGCAATAAAGCCTGTTCTCTTGCCTTTTTAATTTCCTCCTAGTGTTTAAGTACCCAGACTCAAACTAAAATATACCCAATTATAGCTGCTACCAGGCTCTCCTCCTCCACATCACAAATGAAACTCTCTAATAATTAAACAGCAATAATGTCTTAAATAAATCACTTGACAAGGAAATATGAGAATGTAATTAAATATTTCAGTCATTTTGCAGACTTCTGCTTTTTTTTCTTCTGTGCAATGTTTATAGTTGTATACTGTGTGGTAGGTACTAATGAAAATCTTTAATGCTGCGTAAAAGATCTCAGACTGTTTTAATGAAATATACAAATCAGAATTCAGGCACCTTGTTGTGTTTTAGTTTAAATTTGCAAAGACAGAACAAAAAAAAAACCTTAAATTAACTCTAAGTAGTAAATCATTCAGTAGATGTTTAAAAAAGGTTTCCCAAAAGCTTTCTCGTGTTACATTGCTTTCACAGATTCTAAATTAAACTTCTACTTTACAGTACAAATAGAGGGTTACCAAAAATATAGCTATAACAATAAATCAGATGAATGACCCTGATCAAGACTTTTATCCCTTTGTAACAATTAAATCAGCAAAGACTACAGAAAACACATCCTCTCCACCAGCCTTTTAGTTGCTTAATGAAGAAAACAATAAAATAAACATTCCATAACATACCTTAGGTAACTCAGTTTAGAAACAGTGGGAATGGTGTCAAGCAAGAAAAGCTATATGTCTTAGTAATTAAAGCCCAAACTAATGATGCAAGTTTCCTTCAGCATGATTTTGTCTGATTACGAGGCTGCTTCATTAAGAGCGCTCAGACTAACGAGGTGTAGCTGTAATAAAGTAATTTTCTGTCTAGTGCAGTGATAAAGAGTTCCTCTAGCTAAGAAAGGATTGAAAATATAATTATAATTGGAAATGGTTGAGTAAAGTTATTACAGGGTTGCTGAAGGGTACAACGTTCAGCCTGATTCTTTTTGCAGTGGCAAATCCTAAAATTAGCATATCAGAAATGACAAAGTGTGTTGATAATAATTAAGCAGATTGCTAGCTCTGATGTAATTGTTAAAGAAACGAGGATTCAGAATAAAATAAAACAGGCTTTCCCACGTCTGTACATACTCATTAGGGAAAACAACATAAAAACTAAGATTGTCAAAAGAGCTGCCCTACACTTTTGGTTAGTTATTTCTCATATGAAATAAATAATTGAAAACATTTTTATGTTATGGCTTTATACTACAGTGAACCTTACTTATTTAGCTCTGTGCTTGGTGGTTTTATATATCCAGGACATTTTGCTTTTAGTTTAAAGTTGTTATAATGAAATGTGTTACTCTGACAGGTTATCGGAGCTTTCTTGAATATATGTTCTTGCTTACTGTGAAAAGTGTAAACCAAGTCTTCTCTTTCAAAGTGCAGTAAGTGTTTCCAGATGTATGAATCTGTGCTTTCTTAGAAAGATCAATGTTTATCAATGTCTTTTTTTGTCTGTTCTGCAAGACAGCACTGTAATGTTAACTTTATTAACTAGACAAAAAGAGTAATCTGTGGAATTGGAGCTTCCTCATTGGATAATAAAATTTGTGACGCATCAATCAATCTTATCATGCAATTTACAATCTATAGAGGAAGGGTAAAAGGAAAACATGTTTCTTCCTAAGAATTAACATTGTCAACTCCCATATACTTTAAGAACCCTGCTTGCAATTCCCCGTCCAATCAATTCTAAAAAAGCAAATTATTAGGCCTCTAAATTAAAAGTTATATGCATGCCATCTGAACCGGGGCAATTTGCCTTTGCTGTGATCAGTTATAACATTAGGGGACCTTCAGAAACAGAGCTGGCAAAATGAGTGGATTTCCTAATGAAAATGTGCAGCTTTTGAAACAATGCTGGTAAAATGAGAGGATTTTTTATTGGTTCATTGAAAATGTTAGCTGTGATTAGTTACACAATCCAACATTAACCTGTAAATTAAAATTCCTTGGTGCAATTTGATGGGTGATTTAATTTTGTCCCTTTCTGCTTGCCGCAGGCTAATTCCATTATGAATTCTTTATATAGCTTTTTCCCTTAATGATTAGCAGCTTCTGCTCAAGTTCTGATTACTATTGTACACTTAGCACTACATAAAGCAGGGGATTAATATTCCCCAGAAGAATTGTTGCTATGGATCTCCTCGTTCTCTTCCAAGAGATGTTTCTGCAGCTTCAATTGTCCATAAATTATGATCTCCAGTGAATTAGCCGTGAGACTGAACTGAGAGTAACAAGCTGAAGAGAGCACTCTAGCTCAGTCTGAGACTAAAGTGATATACTCAATTATTAATAGCAGGGATTTTGATAATGTAAGAGCAGAGATATTTTCTTTTTTCCTTTATTCTTTTAAAAGTAAAGGGACCTCCAGCATATTAGGAAGAGAGGGGAGAGTTCAGTGCACTTGGACGAACATGAAATTCAAGTAATAAATACCCTTGTGTAACAAACATTTTCCTGGAAAGCAATTAATGTGAAGGGATGAAAGTCTTTTTTTCTTCCTAACAGTACAGTAGATTTCAGCAACCATGTACAAGGCTTGTTTGCAATGTGATGTTTCCATTTTGTGCCTTGTGCAATTTCCAAAATAATCTAAAGCCTTAACATATGGAGTATTGTGTTGAATTGCAAAACACAAAATTTGAAAAAACCATCCATTCATACTCTGAGATATTTATTAAGCTAGAGGGGCACTGTATTATAGAAATTTTGGCAGTACAAGGTTCTGACATAAGTTAAAGAAAATACAGAGTGCACATAATCAAACCTACTGCTTTGCTTTGCTTTTTTGTGCCTACAGTGTAAGGTTCACATACTTGTTTGCCAGGAAAGTAAAGGAGTTGGGACATTTAACATTCAAATGACTTGATTGAAATGAGTCTTGCAATCTCTTATTCATTACAGAAATATAGGAATTCTATGGATTTTTACAAACTATTTCTTCTTTTATAGTGACAGGTAAAAACAAGGTGACATGGAAAGCAAGATTAAGGACTGACATCCTTTTATCTCTCTTGTACTGTAATTACTGCATAGACAGCTGTCATATCCTATTCCCCAACCAATGTGTCTCAAATTCTTGTTCTGTCCCTTTCTATGTCTTCTAACTATGCAAAGCAATTGGTTGAATTTGTGATACAATATTATCTGTAGTCTATGTTAAGACCAGGCAGATTTTAACTAAGGCCTAGTTGTTCCAACTGAAGGTCTTCTTATTATGTATGTTGTCTTATTCTTCCTACAATAAACTTCATAAAAGTTTTCTGTGAAGTCAATTCCCCTAGTTTAGGAAATTTCAGAAACATTTCAGTCATTTGCCAACTGTAAGGAATACCTGCAAACAAATGCCACAGACATTGAAAAGAATAATGTTTTAACAATATCTATTTAGGAAACAAATAATTTAAAAGTTATTTTTTTCTAGGGGCAGGGGTAATAGAGACACAAAACATTTTCATTTTCTATAAATGTGCTACTAATAAAAAAGTGTGGTTAAACAGAAATAGTGACTAAAGAGAATTTCCTTATTATATAACGTTTGAGCTTTATAAAAATGCTGTATTTTGTCCCACTCCTAGCCCTGCTAAAACAGTTCAGTGTCAGATTGCTGGGTTGAATCCACCAGTTCAGATTTTGCCTTGAAAAGCTCTTGGAACAAATTGTATCTACTGCTTCCAGGGTGAACAGCTGGCTTTCAGAGCCTAATGACAGCCAGCGATAAATCACTGGCAATTAATATTTCACTGCTGACTTGTGCATAAGATCCCAAGAATCGGGCAGAGGATATTTTTCTATTTTTTTTTAATAAATGCTGCCCGGGGTTCATTTGCTCCATGACATGCACTCTGTTTTAATGTATTATGACGAAACTGGGGAAAAAAAAGATGTGAATGAAATCTATAAAGTGGCCAGTTTCTGAGGGCCTTAGTCATGTCATTGCTGACCTTAGGCCACTTCTACCTAATGGTAAATGCCTTCAGACATGAGCTCCTCACCCCCTTTTCCTATTACCCTTATTCTGCATGAGTGATTTGATTGAGAGCCTTCTGGTTCAATTTTCTATTGTTCTGATTTGGAGATCTTGTCTTGAGATCCATGTAGGATACTTGTCTATTGTGGACCTAATAACTGACAGTTCATTATTGGATTTGTTTAGTTCACCTTACTGTATCACTGGTATTATTAGGGAGACAAAAAGAACAATAAATAGTTATCTCGTACCTTCAATTTGGCTCAGTGAGTACTCACAGCCATATTATGATCCATGTTTAAATTGTGAATAAAAGTAAAAGAGAAGATATTGGGATATTGGTGATGCAGGTGGACATTCACTGATATTTACTACTCGGTTGTTCTGAAGTGTTGTGCTACAGTTCAATAATGAACTGTAAGCTAGGTAGAAAATAAATTATTTTGTAGTCAGAGGTTCTGCTAACTATAACTGAATTTCTTGTTTCCAGACCAAAAAAAACAAGAGGGTGCAAATGATGGTTACAAATTACAAAATGAAATGGTCAAATCTGAAGATAGAACTGTGAACTGTGAAAACATACAGTGTGTATGGTGAAAAATATTTTTCGTGGTCCACTTACACCTAATTCACATGCATGTCTAATGATCTCTCTTAATTCCAAGGTACATAAAAACTTGATATATGATCTGTCATAAAAATTAAGTAATGGATTTTATACCATGTCTTAAAAATGGAGCCTGCAATGGATTCACCTTTTTGAGGCTCCCTGTTCTTAAATGTCTGCCTTAAATACTGGATTCTTTGTATCAACAAGAAAAAGCTGTATCAACAAGAACATCCCAGTCTCTTCATACATGGGATCTTCAGATGTTTGATTTGTTTTAATGGTGATTGGGGGTTGGTGGTTTGCATGTTTAATTAGCCAAAGCTTTAAAGAACCACAATGGAGAAATGCTTCTATCATTGAATTAAAATAGAGGACTGCTAGGCTCATGTGAAAGTCCCAGCAAAGCTCAAAGTTTTCCACAAAGACAAGACGGAAGTCATGTTGCTTTGTCTAAAACAAAATGCAATACACTGTGGAGACGGAACCCCCAATGAGCTTCAGACCTCCCTTTGTCTCCTGCATTAAAATGTGAAATATTATTATGCATATTAATACAGAAGGGTTTTCACTTGACTATGCTTTGCTCAGGCATAATCCGTGGATGCCTGAACTTTTTTCTTTTTTTTTGTAACGTCAATTTCTACGCATTATTAGTTTAGAATAAAATTTGTTCTCTATATAAAAGGTTGCAAGGCCATTCCCCCAAAGATGCAGCAGAGGTAAAAATGATAATTACATTTTTCCTCCTGTGTAATTCTGTGATTATATAGCGCTATTCCCTGGCACTGCAGGCCTGAAATGGTTGTGAGCTGTCAGTTAGTCTCCTGTGTAATCCTTAAAGCAGAAGTACTTAAGTGAGTTTGTTAGTCCAATGTATATATGATATATTAAACCTGGTGCATGCTTGGATCAAATCCCATACTTGCAAAGCTTGTTTATCAGTATTGTTATTAAAACTTTAATAAAAACCCAAGCATTGTTCGAAAGTATACAATAATTAAGTAATTAAACAGGATTAAAACAGGGATTTTCTTTTTGAAGTCACTTTTGGTTTGCAAATTATTTTAATGAAGAAGTCACATTGATAAGTTTGCTACACCTGGCAAGCGCTGAGAGTGAGTATTAAAATCAATCAGGCATTCTCAAGTAGAACTGTTGGAAGTGTATTGTGATTAGTGCTAAGAGGAATATGGAAGGGAGACTACAAAAACATGGATTACAGTAAATAATTAACAATGGAAAACTATTAAATTATATTGCATGAAGAAAAATTCTTCAGAGCTTTCAACCAGAAACTGTCTAAATAAACACAAATAAGCCTGGAGCATAGCAGTTAATCCAGTGGGTACAATTATAAACAATTGCAGTTTAGCACAGCTAATAAAAGAAATAATAGAGCCAGAGTAATTATCTTATTAAATTCCTGCATAAGACTGTTTTTTTCTTTAGTTTTCAACTGTTGCAGGATAAAATAATATCGCTGTACATGTGGTAAAAACGTTATTTTCCATGACTAAGATGATGCAAAGCTTTTATCACAATTAAGAGCACAAAGATTTTTGAAATACATTTCAGCAAATTTAGACTATTGCACTAAATATTTAACACATAGAGCAAAGTTAATTTGAGCACACTGTCTTATAAATGTTTAGTAATAAACTAAATTGAGTTTCACAAAGTTGTTTTGTCACAATATATTGATATGATTCTCATTATACCTACATTCTTAGAGAGGTAATTCGGTTATGTGAGTAACAGTCAGATTGTCTTTAGAATCTGTCAATGGTCTTTTCTCTTTAACAAGGAAATATCTTCTTTTTTACAGAATTAACATTGATTGCAATAAGGAATTGGATTCTTGGACTCAATTTTATTTGCATCACAAGGATTTGTAAAAAATTAGACAAAATTTGGTTACAGAAAAAAAACACTTTTCAACGTTGCAACATTTTGTGACATAAAGTAAGCTATTTTATAACATGGTGAAACCATAGATGAAGTCTTGTGACTGCTATACCAAAAGGGCTGAGGATACTGTCAGAACACTAACTCGCAGCCTTTTCACCCATGTGTTTTAAATAAATGACAAGCTAAACAACATGCAAGAAGGACACTTCACTGCAGAAAAAAAAGAAATGAACAGATTCTGCATAATGAATGAATTTAAGGTACTCCCTTTGTTGTACCATAGGATGAGACATTGTGAATAGTATGCAGTGCCAAATAATGAAAAATTGATTGTGACTGAAGGATGTTTTGCACTTGTCTGTTCTATGGCACTGAGATCTGTTGTACAGTGATTAGTACATTGCTCCGGTGCTCCCGGGAGTTTGAGCCAAACAAAAACATTCCAGACAATGAGGTGTTAGAAAAGGATAACTCAATTAAGCGTTAGGCTTCTCCTTTTGAATGGTGACAATGTGGAATGTGACACTTTGCCATTAGACTTCACAGAAGAGGTGTTACAGGTGCCGCTTCTAAAATGTCCTTTCTAATACTCTGCAAAATGGATTCGTGAACGGGTCTGTATTTGGTCTATGATTGGAGACACCATGCTTACTAAGAAAAAGGCAAAACATTGCTTCTTTAAAGTTTGAGTCAAAACATTAGTAAAGTTTTATTCAAAGGTTTTATCAAAGCTGTATGAAGGGCTGGCGCTTTTACAATGATTCTTAGTCGCTTCCCAGTGGACCTTTTCTTTAATGCAAAGCAGAACCCCAGCTCTGGTAAAAAATGAATCTTAGCTGTTCACCAAAGTACTAATGAAAGGGCCCCAATCAGTCAAAGCTGGGTCATCCAATTTCTTGACACCAACAGTCCCTCCATTAAACTGATGAAGCACAAAATAAAAAGTGATCTGTCAATGGGTCCATCATACTCTGTGACAGGGCATGATGAAGATCTTGCAGCTCTCAAATGAGCCATCTACACTAAAGTACTAAACTAATGACCTGTCTGTAGAAGGACAGTTCATCTGTGACATTGGTTTTGGCCTAAGTGCTACCTGAAAAATTGTTGATCAATCCATTTATCCTGTCCAGCCCATTACAAGCCATCAGATGCTTAGAATAAGTGACACTTGGAGATATTAAAGTAACCAAAGGGTTAGGCCATTTTGGACATCTTCTGCTTTTACTTCTAAATGAATAGAATTAGATATCTCATACAAGAGTTGAGAATGCTGTCTCATAGGACATTTAGTATCATCTATGCAATTATAATAGTCATTATTAGGGGAAATGTACAGATACAATGCTGTAATAAAGCAAGATGTGTGTAATGTGTAAGGCAAATTTGTACTATACAGCAATCTTCAATGCCATTTCTGTGAAATATGTGGAATTATCAAAAGCATTGATCAAAACAGAATTTGAAAAGCTAACATGAATGAAAATGATTTTGTTTTGTATCAATAGTCTGCGCAATGTAAAATTATTGACTTTCTTTAAATAATCTAGTTACCTTTTAAATTGCTATTTATTTTGTTAAATGTACATCTCGTATATTATTCCATAAAATGTAAAAATCGTAAAATGTAAAAATTATGAATAAACATTCAATTTGTCCAACAAAATCTTTCATTAATTTAAAAAAAATCAGCCGTGCTATCATTCCAGGTTTGAAAATCCTGTATCCATCAGTACTTTCTTAAAGCAATTTAAATATCTGATCACACCATAAGTAACACAATACATCTTTTTTGAAAGTGTGCCGCTTAATGTATGTCCAAAATATTCAATGCAGTCAGTGTCACTGTTTTCCATTATAGACAGATTCTCAAGACAGTCTTGGCACTTTTTATGACAGACAATCCAATCTCCAGATGTTAGTGGCAACTTCCCAGGTAGACTTCCAAACAATTTTTTTGGAAACAATGATTAAATAATTTATTCAAAATATTTTCTGCAAAGACTTACTTTTCTTCCCCCAGTGCTAATTATGTACTGTAGTAATTCTGAGCCATTACAGTTGGAACTAGTTTCAGCCTCCACTCTTAATGTACAGTGCATTCATGCAATCATGCAAATTGGACATTTTTTGCCAAAGTGTTGACTGCATCCAGGCTTGGAAAGTAGGCCAGAATTACTTCTGCTTGGTTATACTCAATGAAGCGTAGCTCAGAGTTCTTTTTTTAAGGAGCACACATACTGAACTTGCATGAGGAATGTGAAGGTGGGCAGATGGAGATGAATTTTTACTTCTTAATGATGTTTTTCTTCCATGTGTGTTTGTGGGCACTTTTTGAATCCTGCATATCGTTAAGCCAACATTAAAAAGCAGCTTTGAAATTTCTGTTTTAAGGACGTTATTGTTTTATTCAAAACCTGAATAAAAGACGTTACGCCAAGTTAAAAGGATGTGCTACAATTTTTTAAAATAAAAACATATCTGTAGTATGCAAAGGAACAAGTAATAGCATTATTCCATGCTGAAAAGAGAAGAAAGAAAACACCTCACACCCAAAGAAACAGTGTGTTTTCTTTCTTCTCTTTTCAGCATGGAATAAACCTATTACTTGTTCCTTTGCAGCCTACACATGCTGATGCAGCTACCCACCTGAACTATCTATAGTATGTACGTTTTTCCTTTCCACCACTTCTTTCATCAATGAAGAGTGCATCTGGTTTCCTATTGGGAATTCATTTGTCTTCTGAGATCACCTGCTATTGTGTGAAGTAGATTGAAGGAAATTGAATTTTGATTATTAATCAGAATACATTGAGCTCAGATTTTGGACTGCTATCTTCTTTGGAAATAGTATGCTGTTAAAACAGCTCCCCTTGTATATATTACATGTAATTACAAGTCATGTCAATTATATTTACAACCCCCCAAAAAAAGCTTCACAGCTGTATCATGTTTTGCAATTTTTCTTGTTTCTTTTATTCAGCTTGGACTTAACCTCTGTTGGATCCTTTGCAGGCATGTAGACGTGACTATTTTACTGTACATTCTCACACTTACATGCATTTTGTTTTAGGAATTCAGAAATGCCCCCTTTCTATATCATTTCTCATATCATTTGTATTATGCTGGAAAATTGTATTTGGGTGTAAGCGATATGAAATTATAGCAGACAATTTGGTCTCCTCCCTATCCTGGGACATAGATTTCCTGGGAAGCTCTCTCGGAGGATTTGTCAGGGATAACCCTGCAGTGCGTGCTACATTGGTTTCGTGTTTGGTGATTGGTCAGGCACTATTCCTGGAACAGGGGCAGACTGCATAGCAGGATTACTCATCTCATTCGCTCAATGTGTGGGGATATTAGAGGGCACCTCCACAAAGGAAAAAGATTTGTGTTACTTAGATATTTATGTATTTGCATGTATCTGTATTTGGTATGCACTGAACTTACAGTATATACATATACATGTATGTGAAATACAGGTGATAAAGACTTATATACAGTGCTACAGTATAAATGTTCATCTGCACCACTGATTAATCTTCTAAGCCTACAGTATGTACTAAGAGACCTACACGTTTCTGTAGTTGCCTTGTGTTGGGTCTCTGGTGGACTGCTCAGCTCTAGAACAGTATGATTGCATTTTTATGGTCTTCAGATATTTAATAGCTTCTTCCTGTCATTTTCTGAATGAGTGAATAAGGCTTAGCCCTCTGGGAGCTGGCTCTACTTCTCAAAGTGCAGAAAACGGCAACTATGAGTGTACTTGACTGATTGCCTTGGTCTTAATTGTTCTCTTAATTAGCCACAGCACCACTTGCAGCCAGGGAGATATTTGCAGTACTGGTAAACAGCTCCACCTTGGAGTATTGCTCAGTGCCTCTCGGATACATGACAATAAGCTTTGAACACATTCTGCTCCCCACAGAGACAAAGAGCTGCCAAGTCTTCAGCCCTCCTGTGCGTCTGTTTCCTCCATGTGATCTGTCACCACACAGCACCGGAACGGCCTTTCTGGGACTGCTTCTTAAAGGTGAATAGGCACATTAAACACAGCACTTACAAATGTTTTATTATTAGTAGCATTTGTTTTTTGAGATGTTAACTGATAGAGGTAAGATACTCGAAGTTATTTCAATGTCTTGCTCTCAAATAAGATACAGTCAGATTTTTTTTTCCTGCTTAAGGGTGGTATCTGCGTGGGCTAATGAATTATGGCAAAGGCATGGGAACTATTTTATTTTATTTTTGTCAAAGCACAGCACAGGTTTTCAAGGCTGAGAAACCTGCACTACATCAGCCATTTCCCAGCAGCTGTCTCTCATTACTTTATTTTTCCCTTTGATATTTTTTCCCCTTGTGTTGCTGTTGGTTAAACCTGCAGAGGAAACATTATCCCTTGTTTTATACAATAGGGTTTCTCTTCCAGAAAACAATCATTAGAATTATAAGGCTACAATGCTTTTTTTTCCCGTATTAAAGAGGGCAAAACATACTTAGTTCATGCTGCTACAGGGAAAAAAACGTGAGTTCCACTGGAGAATGATTAGGCATTTGTAGAGTAAAGCAAAACCGTAGTAGACAGAGAATCCGGGTCACACTGCATGTGTGTGTTAGGTAAACATCACAAGTAAAATGTCATACAGGCAACTACATCATAATCTAATTTCCTCTAAGGCTTTTGTGTGGAGTAATACTGTTTACCTTACATAGGTGCTACTGCAGCTTATTATGTGATATGAGAATGCCACCCCTACTGTCATAACTTAGTTTCAGTCATCTGCAAGTGTAGCACTTCTCTGGGTCATGCTCCATCATGTACACGGTGTTGTAGATATATATAACATATTGAAGAGAACAGCCAAAAGCATAGAATGTCTGACTGTGCACATAACGCACAACACCAGAATTAGATAGTGAGGACAAACGGACACAGGTTTAAGAGATGGCTCCGGATTTTGCAGTCTCATTTCTATTATTCCCATCGCTAATTCCAATCATACAGTACATGTTTCATTTCACTTGTTCATACCAGCATGGACATTTTTTATCATGCTTCGCCAATTTCAGAAGAGCCCCTGTTCCCTGGGCAGGTGGATAGGTCAGAAAAGGACTGTTTCTTGTCCTCTTTTTCACAGTCATGCTGCCTCTCCAATTGTGTTGGCCACTTTGAGAGCTCAGTGGACAATTGATAATGTGATGGAGAATGGAAACCAATGGGATGTGAATGAAAGTTTGGTAGTATAGAGATAACTTTGATAGTTACTTGGTACTGAGTGCACTGGCTGTACATTGTGCCCACTAATGTTGTTTTATTGCTTGTGCACACTGCTTTGTATCTGCTCTTTCTCAAAATACTACCAGTGAAATCCATTTACTGCTGCTCAACTACATTTTCTACCCTTTAAATTTTGTTTCTAAATTAAATACACAAGGATATTATGCAGTACTCATTGTATTAATATGAAAGATAAGATCTAACTCAAAATAATGTGAATGGTCATGCATTACATTAAACTCTGACATACAGTAGGTTTTCATTTCAAGTCTGTTTTTTATGGTTTGTACTAGAAAGTAGAAAAAGGCTGAAAAAACCTAGCAGATATCAAGAAAAAAGTCCACCTGAGCTAATAAAACATGAGAGGTGATAAAAATGTTCATATCTCCTCAACTGTCTCCTTATATATGTATTCATCTATATTGTCAGTACCATTAAAAATATTTTCACAAAATACATTTACATTTGCTCTTTTATAATGATCACGACAGTGTTGTTTTCAATATAACATGAGTTGTATATTAACGCATTTACAGTTATTTCTCTACAGATGCAATGTGTTAAGAATCTATTGTACATGTTGTGATATTTCCATTCTGAAGGTTAAAAGTAGACTGCCTTGGGGCCATATTTAATATTTGATAAGCAAAAGAAAGGATGTAAACAACTGTCAATTTCTTGCTTTGCAAAAAAGGTTACAGGACTGACTTGTTGTATTGAGTGTAGCCAAACCTGCTGATGAACAATTTGTCCCCATCTCTTGGCAATGTTGGGATTTCATTGATAAATACTGTATGATTACGTAATGTGAATTTAAACTTCTAAAGGTACATTCTGGATAATTAATATGTAGTGCGTGCAGTATCCTCCTTTTGAACTGTCATGATGAAAACAAGGCCAAGTGAAAGAAAAAATAATGAAGTGTTCTATAAGATTCAGAAATGTTTCCACATTGCAAAAAATTGCCCTGTGTTCACTTAAAAAAAGAGTGGAGCAACCAGGATGTCAGTGCCAACTTAGAACAAAGCAACTGTAGGTAGGCAACCCATATGCAAGGCCAAACAGAATAGTTCAGCATAAATTTGTTTTCCACATATGAGTGTGCCCTCACAGCTATAAAGGGCTATCTACTATAATTTCCTTATAAATGATGGAGAAACGTCTTGGAATTAAAACACAATACACCTTGATCAGCTATAACCAAACGATGAATTTATCACACTGCGAATGAGCAGTCCCATTCAATGTGTAATTATTTAGGCACCATTTTGGGTTAATTATTGTCATTAGCATCATGTGTTCTAAGTGAGTGCATAATTTAAGAAGAGCACAGATGAGCTTTCAGACGAGCAAATCATTTGGTAGTGGAAATTGACGGAAAAACAGCAGGGAAACAGCCAAAATGGGAACAATTATTTTAATGATCTGACAAACGCATATGCTGCAAATTAGATTTAGTTCATAGCTCCCCTACTGGTTGCTGCGTGAAAACATTTAGCGGTGGTTCCTTAACTCTGGAAGCTGCTAACTTATGCACTGTGTTTAAATTAACAAAAAAGAAAAAAAACACATTTCACAAGTTCACATCTTATAGCGTGTGAGAAGTAGGTGAGCTATACAGAAAGTATAGAAAAGATACTACCCAAGCACAATTCTACACATCTTACAGAACAAAATGTTTTAAAAAGACGTAAACTGTTGCAAAAAGCTTTTCTGAAGAGAGAGGCTATTTAGTCATTAAGTGTCCTGTATGATCTGTGGGCCACAAGGTCATGGAGGAAACTGATATGATCTAAAAATAAAATTCAAGTCTAGAAAATCTCACTGATACATTTGTATTTGTAGCACGAAATGAACTGAACTGATGTGCTCAGGCTTCTGTTACCTTACTGCATGACATCACAGCTGGCGAAAGTAGAGTTACAATAACTTTGCTACTGAATAAAACTGAATCAGCACCACAAATTATTTCCAGACTTTCACACACAGTAACTTATTGTTGGGAGGGAATTGTGCATTCAAAATATACTTGTCATCTGTGTTTTGCTTATGGGTATGGAACGTCATACCTCCTGTACCAGCGAATCTGTGAAGAACAGGTTAGCTGTCAAGATTTTTCATCTGCTGGTGGCAAAATCAGCTGGAATTAATCACTTACCAAAGCTGCCAGTCATTTGGCTACTGTCCTCACTGCTGCTTTCTTATCCATAGGTGGTGAAAATGAGGGACAAGAAACTCTAACATCTGGGAAAGGCAGCCCTTTTCTTCCTTATTGGTTCGCAGAGATTTATTTTATTTTTTTTTATTTTTTTATGTGCTGAAAACAGGGTGCGTGATCAAATGCTAAATTATCTGAATCACTTTATTAGCTTCAGAGCACCATTTAGACTTACAGTAGAAGCAAATCTGTTGGACATGCAATCCCGTTTAATTAGAAAACAACTTTGGTAAATTAAGTGATTTTTAAAAAAATGTCAATGCTTTTCTAAAAAAGATAGTTAATTTGTTTTAATTTGCCTAGATAATTACCATGTAAATTAGCATTCCCTCTAGGTTTTCCAGTAGTTAGCAATTTCCACTATTTTACTCAGAGCACAAAAACACAGATGTTATTAAAAATAAAAACAGGAGAGGTCTCACTGGGGTGTTTGTGGCTAGTTATGAAAGTGTTTGCGGATTATTTCTTTCTTTAGAAAAAGAAATGCACTTGTGTGAATGAGTGTAGCAGAACAGTATAAAAATAATTGTGTAACACAGAATTAAACACTGCAAGGGGAACTTTGACATTCTCTCTTCTGTGAAGCACAGCAGCGTGAGGAAAAAGCTTGTTAAAATCCTAATAGTAGCTATCAAAGGATATTGATTATCTTTCCCGCCCTGCATCTGTGACAAACTGAGCATTAATCTCAGTCCTGTGCACAGGGGCTCTTAGGACACATTTCCACCAGGATAAAGACTTCCCTAAGGCAAGAAAAGTGTAAAATAAACAGACCCACGAGCTTTCTCTTAGCCAGTCCAGCATCCCATAATCCACTTTAGTTGTGTAGATCAAACATTCTATTGAGCTGCCTGGAGGCAGCACTGGCACAAGTACTGGCTCTGAAACACCCAGGACGGGCATACTCTCATTCTACTGCCACACTTTATTGGTGTAAATGCTTTATAATTCAGACATTTGCAATACTTCCAATGGAAACAACACGGAATACATGTACTTTCTAATATTCCTATATTTCACTTATTATTTGTTATCACTTGACTGTTTCTTTATGACTTAATAAATGGCTTAATAAACAAGGCTTGAGTTTAAAATATTAGGGAATTTTTATTTGATCATGTAATCATTTTATTTTTATAACTCTTGTCGTTTTAGACTATTATTAATAACCATTAATTAGAGACATAGTATCGTTTGGGAGACGTGCCTTGTAACAATTAACCAAACTTGCCACAAGTACCTGACAAACAAAAGGATGCAGCGAGAGCCATTTTTTTAGTTTTCTTCTTATTTGAGTGCTCTACATAAAGTGATATTTTTATATTGAAACAATTGATATCCCATAGCAAATCACATAGATTTCCTGATAATAATTCTGTATGTTTTCTGATAATTCTATGGCATTTTTAAGAGTATGTGAAAAGGACTTTATTTAGAAATAGTTTGTACTTAAAGTCACTATGAGCAACAAAAGACACTTGTTTTATGGTTAAATATCCATAAAAAAATATCTTCAAGATCTCGTAATGTTTGCCTTTCTAAACTAGTGAAACCTTTCAGATGAGCCAGCACTCATGATTTAAACACGTAATCCCTGTTCAATTCCTGATCTGAACATGAAGCAACACATATCTACTGCTACTGTATGTGGTCATTAAGGCCTGGACTGTCCACTACAGACCCAGTACCACTCCAGTTAAAGATGCTCAAGAGCCAGTAAATACATGTACATGCCTGGCACTAGCTGTGTCCTACAGGCCTACTGTCTCTCAGGTATCTTCCACTCTGCAAAGGTTTAGATAAAGGTTTATTTCCTGTTGAAAAGAAAAGAGACTCGGCATTTCGGCTGTGGAGCCTTCTTCAGGTGTGAAGAAGGCTGAAGACCTGAAGCTGACGCAGCTCCCTATTTGAAGTTCTGTCTCCCAGTCTGCCAGAGTAGAGTAGCTCAGCACACAAGCAGGTGAGCAAAAGGATCAGTCTTGTGACCCAGCAGGTTTGTAGCTCCTTGCCTAAAGTTACTCTACATCACCATTACTGTTTCATCCGTGTTACACAGAGGCAAGAGCTGAAGTGCTCGTCAAAATGCTCCTTACTTTGATCTTGATATAAACGACTGTGAACACAACTTAAAAATCTGAATTATAATAAATATTATGTAACACAAAGCCACACCTCATCTAGTTTTAAACGCCTTGTCTAGCTGTCTCTAGGTTTATTTCTGTCTGAAGGTTTGCTTTAAATTGTATTTCTTTGGGAAAGCCAAAGAAGACTGAAAGATCTTAGTGCTATACTGTACCTGAAGAGTACATCTTTAATAAGTTAAATATGTTCATCAGACATGATAAAAGCCTACATCATGTATAAAACATTATGAAATGGTGATGGAAGACCCGCATAGCGAATTATCAGTTTTAAGCAGGAATGTCTGTCATGGATGCAATAATTTTTATTTGTGTACATGTTAATCATCATGCAAGAATTCCACACACATGAGAATGATAAAATCAAGCTAATTAAATTTGCATTTCTATAAATCTCACTTGTCTTAAGAGTTTAACCTATTCCCAAGTTCTTAAGTCGTTTGTGTATTAACTAATATCGATTCAAACACCATGCAACATTTAAAAAAAATAAATTTCCAGTTGAAAAATATTTAGCTTGAGTGATGTGACAATTTTAGTGAACTTCTGTCAAGATCAATGCCTATAAATTATTTAATAGTGGTCCTACTTTTGTAGAATTATTTAAAGTATCATAATTGCAGCTCAGCTTCCCAGACTTCATTTTCAAGTCAGGATTTCTATTGGGAGCGATCATAATCACTGAACAGTATAATGTTACAGCCTAGGTATAAAAATATCTTCTTAATGACTGGAAAATTGGTGAAAACCATTGACCTGAATCTAGACCAAACAGAAGGCAATATTTTTCAAAGGGGAAAGAAAACTGAGTAAATTGTCACCATATTTCTGTTCCCAGCTTCAGGACAAGAGATAAAATACTTTTGGGGGTTCCGCTAGTTCTGTATTGTTGGAATTTCTTAAGATTTGTTTCAAGCTCAGAATAGGTTAGGATGTGATTTTACATAGTATACACATACGACAGAAATTAGAGTATATATATCCAAAAATAATATTAGAATTAATCTTTTAATGTCTTGTCATCACTAACACAATTCTCTGTTTATTGCCATATTGCTTTTAAGTGTGGGGCTGTGATTCATAACGTACCTCGTCTGTTTTAATTTCCTAACCTAATAATCTATTTAGGGGAATGAGATTTTGTGTTTTTGTCATTATCTACCAGAGCCTAAATCAAATTTTAATTATGACTCATTGACCAGAATATAAACTGAAACTTCACAATTAATCATTAATACGTAATAAAAATACTAGCTAGAAAAATGAACTGAATTATATTTAACCAATGCACCCTATTGTTTTGGATGTTATAGTATATATTATCTCAATAAAGTTTATAGATATATTGTTCCCTATAAGGCATATTAAACTCTGGTGGGTGGGGATCCAAGCTTGTGTGAAAAGATACAGACAACATGATAAACCTCTTTTGGCACAACTATCATTTGAGGCGGATAGATTAGTCTGCAGTTTGCCAGACAGCCCTGAAATGGAGACAGGAAGTGACTGGTGGAGATTGTATGAGGGAGACACATTGAAATGCAGGCAGGAAGTCCAGCATTAGTCAGGTCTGCACATCAGACATTAGGAGAAGTGACAGAATCCGTATTGATTGAGATGTGTACAAAAGAAGCATTAAAAACCTGAAGGGAAGCCAAAGTCAACATTTTGAATCTGAGCTTCCAGATGCAAAGGAGTTGTGAAACGTTTGTATTAAGTTTGTTTTACTGTACGTAAATGAAAAGCATGTATTCCTTTTAAGATAAGGATGTGCCTACACAGCTGTGTTGTCCTACAGTATACAAATTAGAAGTGGACCTGACCTGAAATCTGAAATGCAATATACACTCTGACTGAAAGAGTTTCTTTTAACTGATCGAGAAATAGGGCACAGCGATTTGATGTGTGATTCACATCGTGTCCATGATTATTAATACTTTATTAACAATAAAACATTAATATTCGATAGTGAAGTATGTAGTTATAAAAAATGACTGATTTCCCATAATCTTTTCACAATGAAAAAATCACATGAAAGTTAAAAAGGATGTTACTGAATATTTCTTATGTGGTTTAAACATTTCGGATTGTGTTTGTGAAGCATAAATGACGTTTCCGTAAACAGCGTTGCACAATTTAAAGCAATTTAATTTCTACAAGGTGGTGTGTTATATGTATTAGTGTTGAAGGATATGTGTGGATCAGCAGCTTCTGCTGTGCATGCAGAGCGGCAAATTTTAATAAATATTAATCCGTACCTGCAACAACATGTAAAGCAGCCATATACAGTACTGTGAATATCTTTGAAGAAGTAAAGTAGAAAGGAGTTCCATCCACAATTTGTTTAAGTCACTGTATCTTAGTTGCTCTAATACTAACTTAATCAGGTAGTTTTTGCCAGGTCTATTTCACAAGTCTCTTCAATGTACTTATCATTCATGAACTGCATAATAATGCATATTCTTAATTAAATTTAACTGTTGGAGTTCTTTAAACTTTATACTATATACTTTATACTTTTCCTTCTCACCCAGGGACACTGTTGACTTCTGTCTTGGTAAACAAATACTGTAGCTCCATAAGCATCATGAGTGCTGTCATTGAAGAGCTCTGCTTCAGTGTCACAGGGTTCTATCTATCTTTTTGGGGGTCCTATCATTCCTGACCTACAATCAGGACGTAATTTCCTCAGTCAGGTACGCCAAATAAAATTTCAGTTAACTTGAACTTCTTCGCCATGTCAAATTAATTAGAGTTTGATAGAGCTACCGAACTCAAATATGAAATATTAGGGAAATAGCAGAAAACAAATACTGTGCATACTTCCTTGTAATCCTCAAATACTGTAGTTGTCTTCACTACTATACAGTATAAAACGATTTCTGTTTTGTACTGAAGATGACTATTATGATAATAATTATGATACAGTAGCTTCTATTTAGAACTAAATTAGAATCTTAAAAGTCGGCATTGTCTTTCTGTGTAGAAAAATGTGAGAAAAGTAAAATAAACTGTATAGACCAGTCGACCAGATACACAAGAGGAAACTAAGGTGAGGTTCTCATTTAAATCTGAGAACAGATGGTTCTAATGGAAGTCTGAAACAAGCCACCCAGCCTTTTTGCAAAACCTACAGTAGATTCATTCAGGAAATGCTGAATGAAATTATCAGATCAATTAGCTACTAAAACCTAAATGATCTTCTGGCAAAAAATTGCTTCCCTTGTTTGCAAATGTTGTGATCTTTTGGTTTGGTTGGGCTGTGTATTGGACACCGGCTTCCAAAATCACAGTCATAAGTATTATTTTTGCTTTCATGAGTAATTGCACTCTGTATTGCACTTACTAGTAAGCATTTCAGATATTCTTGTATCTGAAAGGTACAGAACTGCAACATTATATTATTTTAACATTCATTGTGGAAAAACCAGACAACAACAGCTTGCACATCGATCTACCTCAATTTATGTACTACATTTGACAGTCTTTAGTGTGTTGACATACATACTTTGTTTTCTAAGATAAAACAGAAATATACCATTGATTACATAATTTAACAAAGTGGTATTTCACATATTC
The DNA here is from genome assembly GCF_059453375.1 of Lepisosteus platostomus. Taxonomy (NCBI): domain Eukaryota; kingdom Metazoa; phylum Chordata; class Actinopteri; order Semionotiformes; family Lepisosteidae; genus Lepisosteus; species Lepisosteus platostomus. The sequence continues at coordinate 13,174,363 of NC_142627.1, read as the reverse complement.
AAGGAATGCTTTACTCTACTTTGACTCTTTTCAGATAGCTGCCTAGATAGTCTGGGCCAGCTTTCCTGAGCCCCTGGCTGTCCAAGTTTTCATGGAGAAACAGCCAAATGTGTGCAGTAGGGCAGTGCAAAAAAGTGTCAAAACCTTTCCAAATGAAGCACAACCTCCCCTTAATGTGCAAGGCCCCCTACTCAACTTTGTATTCAACATGCATGCCAGTTTCATGGTTCTCTTCAAATTAGATCATCTGTGCTTTTTTTTCTTTCTATTAGTGGTTAAAACATGTTATGGTTTGGAGACTGCTAATCATGAAATCAATTAGATCATGACCCAGAAATTCTTGGAAGAATGATTTTTCAGCTTCACCCTTCTCTTGCTGCCTGTAGGGTATGTAACCCTACCTCTTACTCCTTGGTGACTTCAATACTAAAAACCTATAATAGCTTAGGGAGTAGCCAGGACAGAACTTCAGTATATCAGACCTTCCATCTCCCAAGTTAAGAAACCTAATTATTCAGCTAGAGTAAAAATGCAGATGACAAAAAATTGGACATGCATATGTACCAGCTTTTTAGTTCTGCGATTTTCTTGTTCTAAAGACTTAGTGTTTCATACATAATCAAATGATATATTCAGCTGAGCAGAACATCCACAGTGTATTCTGACTGAGTAGAATAGGATAGGTCTGTCCAAGCTTTGAATGGCCTTACTTGTACAGCTTGCTTAGGTGTTCATTGGTACATTTCTTTTTATTTGGTGCTTATAGGTCAGGAATGAAGATATTTGAAGCAAATGTATGAGCAAAAACATTATTTTCCAGTTTTCCACATTTAAACACAATGTAACAAAATGGAAATGAACTGAACCTATTTATACAGTAATACAGGGTAAGTATGACAAGATTTGTTGGATACTATCATTTCCAGAATCAATGAACAGAATGAATACAAATACAGTAAAAGGTCTATCCAAGCTTTGAATGGCCTTTCAGTTTTACTTGTACAGTTTGCTTAGGTGTTTATTTTAAATGTTTTTATTGATGGGGTTTACATTAGCAATTTCTCACATCATTTCTCCTTGTTTTGTATGAAAGCTACAAAAATTGTGTTAATGGTATATGAATAACATTCCTGTACATTTTGCAAATAAAAATAATGTGAATAACATGAGGTCCCTAGATGTTTTTTTATCGTGAGTGCTTCTAGTAACCGTATGACTTTTGCTTGTTATATGCAAATATTACTGAACATAGATCTTTGGAGGGACATGTTGACTTCTGTCTAGATAAAAAAATCTGAAGGAATTATTAACCATCCAAGCCATTATCTTCTAATTGTCTGAACTGTTCCCTTTATTATCTCTGAGACATTTTACTCAATCTTTTACCTATTATGTACTATTGTAATACTAAAAACAGCTACATGTAGGTTCTTTTTTATTTTAGCATGCATCACAATATTCTTTTCTATCTTTGTCTTGGCCTTTCTAATATCCTGTTTTATATGTGTTTACAATTCATTGTACTCTTTTTCTTTCTTTAATTATTTTACAGAGTGCTTACTTTCTCCTTATAGTTTCCTTAATTGGTTTATGAAAATATTTGCCCCACTGCCACACTGTAATTAAGTTTTTTACCTTTTGCTAAAGATTGCCATAGTTAAAAGGACTGTGTATCAGAAAACTTCAGCTGGAATTCAACAGTTGTCTTGTGCATTTATTGTTGGAACATCAAAAAAACCATAAAAATCTCTTGCATGAAGTCAACCAAGAGCACCAAAAGTGAGTATAGGTTGGGTACATACACTTGCTTTTGCAAAATTTACATAAATTCAAATTTGCTACTATATGTATAAATAATCAATTTAGCATGGATGGCACTAATGGCACCAATGCCATCAAGAATGCTCTATCAAGTATAGAGCATTCTTGATGGCATTTTTGGGGGTCCAAATGTATTAGAAGAGAGTAGCATGCTCTTGCTGCAGATAGCACTACTGCATCGTAGATCAAAATATACTGAGTCTGATGCCCAGGGTCTGTGTGTGGAGCTTGTATGTTCTCACTGTATTCACATGGATTTTCTTTAGATTGTCTGATACTCTCCACCTTCCAGAGAAAAGCTAGTTAGGTTTGATTAGCTTTTGTAAGCTGCCATCTCAGTCCTGCCCAGCACCCTATGCTTCTGCAAAGTGCTCTAGTGTGCTTCCACAACAAGCCAAAGTGGGACCTGAGATCGGGGAGGATTTGAGATGAGTTTAAGACGTTTTATTTAATTCATGCCATTATAATCATGAAGATACAAAAATGAAGCAGCTTTCTTTCCTTAAGCCACATATATACAGTGATTTTAAGAGTCTAATATGTTTTGATCTTTTTTTTTTCTTTAAATGGAATTATTCATCAACCCCTTCTTGCTTTCAGTGTAATGTAAGCCAGTGTTGACCATATGCCATAATGAATTTTGGAAGACAACACAGACTTGCTGATTAACTGTTCTCTGAGTTGGGCATGTTGCCTGGACAGCCAGTCAAAAAAGCTTTAGAAAGATTTCGAATTTTGGATTGAGCTCACAAAATGATTATCCTAGAAGCCCCTGATTTTGACCAAAAATGTCTGTGACACTTTGTTGCTTTCTAAAGCTACATTTTACATGTCCAGTCATAACATAAATGTTGGCCCAATTATCTAGCCTTAGACTACAAATATTTGGACATGTCAGTTCTTAATGACTGCTTATTTTCAGTTTATCTTGCAGGAATCATTCCTCAACATGTTCACACATTTGAACAGTTTTGTTTCATGTCATGTTTTGATGTTTCCCAGCTTGGTGTCAAACACATCGTCAGTCTCTGTGTTCCTTAAGGCCAATCCCTATCATTTATGTGTTTGCTAGCTGGGTTTAATGTATTCTCTATGTTGCTGAAAAAGACAAGATACAAAATATGTTTTGCCTTTTTGTTGCTGTAACAGAATACTGTACATTAAACTCAGCTAGCCAACATACATAGTATAACTTTATATTGTACCCTAATTGACATAAAAGGGAAGCTTTTAAAAAGTGTTAATTACTCTGATGACAGAACATTAATGCATGATGAAAGCAAGACAAACAGCAGGTAGTGGTTATGAAAATCGGAACAAAGACAAAAAGAAATACTGAATAAAACATAAGCTGGAGATTTAAGAAATAATATTCCTTTTGATCACACATTCTAATAAAAGGCAAGGTGAGGAAAGGTGTTTTACATTTGACTTTATGTTGGTTAGCATTTGATAAAACAGTATAAAATAGGATATGTTGATATAACTTGATATGAGAGTTTCTTCATTTTTGCAATATTTTCTGTAGAAAACCCATTTCAGTATGAGCAGTTGGATTTTCTGTTTCATAACTAAACTATAGAAATTGTTTTACTTCTACCTCTTTGAAAACACTTCTTTTCTGTGCATACGTCTGAAGATCCGTTTGCACAAAGACGGGTATTTGTTTCTGCAAACACGGTTAACAGTGTGTGGTCAAACAAGGTGTGAATTGAAGAAGACCTCTGCACTGTTTGAAAGCTAATTCGAATGGAATGCCTCTGGGTTTGAATCACCAATGTTGCCTGTTCTAAGCTTTTTTTTTTCTTTTTGTATATGAGATTTAGATTTACTTGAACGTAGATTTTGTGGGGGATTTTGCTTCTGAAAGACTTCATTGTCTTTCAGGTACCCAAGAGGATGAGCTATGAAGCCCCTTGTTTTCATAACCCACTGAGCAAAGGGAAACCTATGCTCCAATTACCTGAGGACATTCAAGACGGCAAGTGCAATTAGTCAGCAGATAATTAAGCTGTGCATAATTGGAATGCTACAGACAAATCACCTTCAGTCCACAGTGGCACTGAGGCATGTAAAGCATTCCTTTTGAGGAACGCCGTTTGTAAAGGAACACACTGTTTGACCAAAATCTTGGCATAGTTTGGAGTTGAAAGATGAAGATACAGAGGCAGATATAACCTTTATACTCTGCAACAGCTTGTTGAGTTGATTTAACAAAGAATGTTGGCAAAATACGCACTGACAACCTAACTCGAACCAGGTAACAATACATTTACTGGCTTGTTAAAAACAACTTTAACTTTAACAGTGAATTTCCCCCCATGTTTGGAATGCAATAGCATTATGCCATTCTCAGAATTACTGTAAATGCTTGACATTTTCATTCTTAATCAACACCTTGATGGACCAATCTAGAAGAAATAGGCTGAGATCGTGCTTGGCTCTTGTGATGTTTCAGTGGGAAAGCAGGACCAAAGGTTGATAAAGACAACTAATCCAACAAAGAAAAACATTTAGTTCTGTTATGATATCATTCAGCCAAAGTCGCAAAGAGAAAAGTAAGCGAATGCCCTATGTAAAAATTTGTAATATAAATGTACTTGTAAAGACATTATTTTTGGTTGTATGTTTATCCATCTCTCATAAAAGTTAGAGGGATATGTCGATCAGATACAGCTGTTCCTAATCACCATCATCATGAAATTAGCTACAGTATATCTCTCAACTCCTCTCTGAATGGGGTTACAATCCTCCTCGTCATCTGGCCAGGAGGCTACCCTTTAACCAAATGGGTTAAGACAAAACTATCTCACCAAGTATTATAAACAATGCCAAAGCATTCAATTCTTGGATGTTGTTGTCCCTAGTGAAGTGGTATTTTTAGACCAATAGGTAATCATCTTCCCTTTGGTCAAGTATTTCCTAACCAATGCCCCAGTATAGTGATGGGAGATTCTGTGCTGTCCTTCAGATGTTGAAGAAGAGGTCCTGACTACTTGGTCATTACAAAATCCCATAGCACTCTTTGTGAAAGGAGTGATGTAAACCTCAGTGTCCAAGCTAAAACTTTGTCTTTCACAATCTGATATATCTGAGCTCCATAATTTTTTCTCTGAATTGAGTTTAAGAATTACTTTCTCACTTCTTCACCTAATATGTTATGTTCGGTGGCTTCTGGTGCCCAATGGCTGCCAATTGTGGATTTTGCACTTACTGTACAGTATATAGAGGACAAAGTAGGTAACTCCTATGTATGAAGGTAAAGCACTTTGGGATGGTCTTAGATGAAATGTGCTATATAAATGTAATATGTTAGTTAGTAGGCCAGAACTAGAAATCATGTAATATGTCTGTGCATAGATACTGTAAGTTAATGTTCTACTTTAGTCATAGCTAAACTCCAAAGGAGATTGTATACTAACAAATTGTATTTATTATGTCCCCATATTTGCTTATGTTCATATTATATAGGATGCTTTAAAATTGATGTAAACTGTTCTGCCTTTTTAAAAACAAAATCTGTAAACGCCACATCCGATTTTGAGTGAAAATTGTAGTGTACAGTATACCATCAGCCAGTCAGAGAACTGAGGAGAGGCCTACTAAGGAGAATAAAGTCATGGGGGTAGTTTAAATTCAGCGTAGCTGCACTGGTGATCTATGTCAAAGGGGATCAAAGGACTGCAGTGATGAAGCTCCTGAATGCAGTTTCCAGCCTGCTCAATGTTCTAGTCTTTCTATACAGAAAGTGTTGCACGTCCTGAACAATGAAATCAGAGTGACAGTGACACACACTAACTCCTGCTCACTTGCTGCTTAATAAGCATTGCAAATCAATCAGATCTGTTAATGGAATCACAATAATCTTTAATTTCATAGAGAAGACTGGATACTTACAGCTGAAAGATTATTAATGAATATAAATACCCAGAAATGACACTTTTAAATATTTCTATTGTCCAAAAGCAGTGTTTAAATTCAATTTAAATGAGGGCTGTCAGGCTTGGTTGAACATAATCAAAGGTCAGTAATCATGTCAGTAAGTGGTGGACAGGAAGCTTTTTGTCTCAGAAGGTTTTATGGATATGAAGTATTTTGTCCACAAATGAAACAGATGCTGTAAAATCTGAATGCTGTGATGCTGTGAATTTTAATCTTTCACATAATGATTCATAATGATGTTCAGAAATATCCACTTTTCTGCTTCATTTTGTTTGGAATCTCAGGAAAAAAAAGCATAACTGGCAAAAGGGATTGTACACATTTTGCACGTCTGATATATTTTAAAGATGCACAATGGCCAAGGGCTTCAATGCAGGTGGCAAAACGTTCACATCGTCACCTGGAGTGCCAAAACAAAGCTGGAAGAGTAAGGTTGTCAAGACAACCCATGGGGTTTGTTCGTGGAAGCACTCCAAAGCTAAACTTGGATGAGTACAAAGATACTTGCTAATGCTATGATGCATGTTCGTCTCCTGGGCAAGGCGAGCTAGCTTCTACGAACAAAAACACAAAAACACCCCTGGGGATCCACTGAGATGTCTGGACACCTTTTTTGTGTGTTGCTCCAAAACGAGGAAGTGCATTTCAAGGTACCCACAATCCCCCTCCTCTTTTTTTCTTAGCTTACAAGCTGAAATTGGATTTGTCATATGCCAAAAGATGTCAAAGTGCCAATCTTTTTCTGCATAGCATTCCAAAACATAAAAAAGGGAGATTTTGCACAGTGCCAGCAGTTCATTTGCATTGCTGCTTAAAGGCAATAACATTTTCCTTCAGCGTATCCATTTGGTATTAAACTAAGGAAATGCCACACTGATCAGTATTATCAGCATTAGAATAACTTAACTTAGTCAATTTTCAAACTGTATAGACATGTTTCAGTTTAAAATGTCTATATTTTGGAATGCATATTGCATTGGAAAGTATATAGGATGTCACTGCAAAGAGTACCGATAGTAAAATCTATAAAGAAAAAATGTCTCAACAGAAAAATCTGGATTTAAAAAAATATATTTTCAAGCTGATATATCAGTTACATTTTGTAGTCATATAGAAAGCTATGCGCATATACCACTTAATCTTCAAAATGTAATAACATTTCACTTAATTTTAAGAGAACCTTAAAGTAACCTTTTTGGTTTCTGTGATATGAACTGTACCTACCACTCATTGCAAGATTCCTTTGAAATATTTCAAAATGCAAATATCATCTATGAATGTGCCTACACAAATAAAAGCAGAATATCAACATAGAATACGAAGAACATGAAAAAAAATCATGAACACTAGAACACAAATGATGAATCCCTATTTTAGAGACAAACCATCATCCTTTAAAAAATACGGTTTAATGATTCCAAGAACTCGAACTTGTTCCAACTTTAATCAATGTGTTCTACCAACAGGGAGCCAGATCTATACACACTGTTGCCAAGAGAGTCCATAACTGCTACCAGGAATCACCATGGTGAAGACTCTCATTAGAATAGCTGTTTCTGAATGTTGAATGTCTGGCTTCAAACACACAGAGCCATTATATAAATCTCTCTTTAGAATGTCTGTCTTTTCCAGCCAAGCCTATTTCAAAAAGACTGCGAAGTGCCTGGCCTACAATCGCATCTGGAAAAGTAGTAAAAGAAGTGAAAAAAGATTTTTCAGGAAATGGAGACATCTTTACTGTCTGCACAGTTACTGTATTTTGTAAATTGCATGAGAGCTCCTGGCAATCATTGAAATTGGCTTTACTAATGTATAACTGTGTGCTTTCCCCTCCAGTTCTCATTTTAAGTTTAAGCCTAATGACATTTTGTTTTCATCTCTGTAGTCACTTCCAGTCGATGAATTGAAACCTGTCTTATTTGATTTGGCTTTTCTTGTTGTATTAAGGCATTGCTTTTTTAACAGTTACAAATGTATAACAGGATTAAAATCCATCATCTGCTATTATCGAGAAAGAAATATGTTATATTGATGAGTTTATCACAAGATTATTTCCACGTTTCACTATCTTTGAAAGACAACGTTCCAAGTCTGGTGTATGACCTGTTGTGAGGGGTCCTGATTTGATTGCATCACTTCAAAGAAATTTCGTTAAACAGTAGGTGTGTTTCTGCACTGCTTGTAGCTTTTTATTTACTAAACATGCTATTACCGCTCAATTAAATTGACACATTTTAAATATATTCTCGTAAAAACTGCATGAATAAATGCTGTCAATAAGACGAATTGTACAAAACAAGAAAGCATTAGCTCAAGATTCACAACAGTCTCAAAAGTCGATTCAACACAGTCACAAACGCATACGAATAACTATCCGGTATATAATTTAAAATCAACAGGTGAAATAGTGTGTAGTCTATCATACTGATTTTTAGTGTGTGTCAGAAGACTGAATCGTAAATCATAGCAGCAAAATTGAAAATATGTGCAACGTAAAGTGGTTCAGTTTGGTCAAATATACTTCAGTTAATTCAGAGGCATCCCAGTCGACCAGTCTCTGTCAGAGAACCTCCAGTCCCTTTGTAAACCATGTTTTCACATCACACGAATTCCAGAGCAATTTAGCAGCAGGCAAGAGAAAAGATCCTTCACTGAAAACCAGTGCGTCCCTCTTGGAGTCACTTTTTAACCGCGGTATGGGAAGCTGCCATTTCCTTCAAATAATTATTCGTATATCCAGGTAATAAAAGGTTACACCCATCTAATGTACATTTGTTTTTAAATCTTTTGTGTACAATGCACAACAATTCATTGTAATTGTACAGTAGGTATATTGAGTAGTCGGTTAAGAGGACATTAGACATGTCAATCAGAGTTTTGGTACAAACTGGTTGACTTGTTGGAAAAACAGCATATTTACACCACATCTTGTCCGTTGTTCTTTCCCTATTATCACAGCAGCTTTTGTTTTTTGTTTTTAAATTCAAGACGTTATAAAATGTACTTCTATAAAATGTAAAGTTCTCAAAGAGAGTTAGTTCTACAATGACTGTGTAGATGGGTTTGTCACCTGTCTCACTCACAACTGGCACAGGAGTGGCAACCTAGACATCTACAATTGCTGTTTCCAAATTTTAAAGAAAGAAGATTGCTCTAAAACAAAACTCTTGAAAAAAAACGTTTTTTTTCTAATACTGCACACAGTACAATAACATTTCCCCAGGGTTACCTACTTGAATCCCCTGATTCTTGGCTCTTTATTAGGGTTACTTTATCATGTATGCATCTGTCATAAAATAGTCCACGAAAGAGAAACAATGCTAATATTCTCCAGCTCATTAACCCTAATTAACAATGACTTTGCTTTCAAGGTCTATTATGACAGTGAAGAACAGATTACTTATGTCAAAAGTTTCAGTTCTCCTTTATTGCTGTCTTTGAATTGTGCTATAAATTCTCTCAGGCGCTGTTCTATAGGTTCTTGACTAATAAATAATCCATCATGACTAGGCACTGCTGGACTCCATATATAACAGTTCTAATGAGGTTTTGGGTTCTGTGTGGAAAGTTTTTTTTTCTCTGCTATACATTTTTTTCAGAAGAATAGTTAATCCCACCTGGCATGGTACACATTTCCTATGTATTCTCAGGAGTTCTTACATCTCCTTACTGCTCATCTTTCATGTGGTTGCCAAAATAACTAAAGATTCTGAGATCATTCCTCATTGGACAGGTGGCATAATGCCCATGTAAATAAATACAGTGGAATACTATAACACCTAAGGTATTCTTCACCTGTCTTGATACATCTGTTTGATGCTGATAAAGAACTGCCATACATCAAAAATCACAATTATGACCAAAGCTGTTCATTCAAATATGGCCGTGAAATGTCCTCATGTGTCTAGTTGTATTTTTTTAGTCAAAAAGTGTTTTCACTCCTTTACCCTCAAGGTGGAATTTGATTGCCTCAATGGAAAGCTTTATATTAAGAATATCAATATGCAGATAAAACAATTTCAGTATTAAACACTATTTACTGAACCTACTATTAGCAGCTAAAATTACTTTGTCTCCAAAAGAGGTGAAAGTGATCAATTTTAAGTACATTGTAGCTGTGTGTAAAATAGCTTTTAATTTTCCTAATGTAATTTTTAGTGATTAAGATTATGCAGGAAACTGTGCTTCCTAACTGCAATGTATACATTGGCTCTTGATGATTTTACATGACCGACAGTTGATATACTGTTGATAGTTGGTCAAATATACTGTGCACTTCTACTTAGTGGGCCCTGGTCTCTCCATCAAACAAATTCTTGGAAGTTTTTTAATTTAAAAATAAAGGATATTGTATCCGTTGTTAAAAAAAAAACTATTGATGGGATTGCAAGTGATGGAGATTTTTTTTGTCCTTGGAGAGAAAAAGCACTTTTTCCACTCTTCTACTCATTGATAAAATGTTTCTTCTCTTGTTAAATTATTCAGATGGTTTTCATTGGAGAAATCCCAGTGGCACACAGTGAGATTTGCATCTAGATTTATTTGTCATGTATCCTTTATATCTATAAATACTTTATATATCTTCAGTGCTGTTATATATCATTTATAACATACTGTGCTTTATACACACAGCCAGTGAACATTTTACACAGTTTTGTGCTAAGAGTACTTCATCTATTTCATTTGAGTGATATGGTATGCATTAAAAGTTGTTGCTGTTTTATGTTTCTTTATTAATTTAAAGGAATAATTTTAAATTCCAATATGATGTGAAAGAATGTCTTCATTTGCAGAACTAAATACTACCAAAAATGACTTTACGTTATAAGGAAATGTGCACTCTACCACCCTTACAACACAAAACTGTTGATGAACTTCAACGTAGATACAGAGAATATTTATGGGGTACTTACGAGAGAAATTACGCACTTTCAACCTAGTAATACTAGTTGTATAAAAGTGTTAAAATCTAGGTATAAAAAGATGTTTGAACAACTTAATTTAAAAACAGTGGAAATAATCTTTTAGAATGGAGAATGCCATCAATTCTTGTATACAGCACCTAAGCTACTCTGCCACTTTTGCTAGCATCACAAACAATTAACCCACAAATGCTGAGTGTAAGTAGATATACAGTTTATCAATACGTTTGTTCTGGAGCATTTTTAATTTTATAATTTGGCTATGGTTTATTTTTTCTTCATGAGCAGCAGAAAGCATCCACGATCATGCAGCGTTATTCTTTGTGTACGTGTTTTCAGATATCTGATTTTAAATTCTCACTGGCATAGGCACAGAATGAGTAGTACATATGTGCTCAAATGTGTATGACTTAAAGCTTTTCTTCAAATTTTATCATAAACCTCAGAGACAGATTGTGGTGCCGGAATCTGCTATTGAGCCTTATAATTCCCATCTGCTTTCCCGACAGAGCGTAATAAATGAGGAAGAGGAAATAGCAGGATGATTGAGCATATATTAAAAATAAAGCGTATATTGTATTTTAGTGTGCTTTTGTTTATGATTCTAAGACTTTATTCCCTTTCTTTCAAAAATATTTTACAGTGCCAATGTTCTTTTTGTCATCAAATGATGGTTCTTTTGTGGTCTTTTTGAGTACAATAAATTCTGCAGAATAGGCTTAGTTTCTGACATTTTTAAAACCCTCCAATTTAACAAGATGATCAACATTACAATAATTCCTATTAGCTGACATTCATTGCAAAGACATTATAGATACTGTTCATATTAACTTCATACCAATAATTGTGCATTAAAATGGAAGCTACTTGCCTTTTTTTGGAAATCTGACAAATTGATGGTACAGAGTCATAGCTATCAAATTAATCATCTCTTTTTTTTATTCCTTTCTCACAAAGTGGAGTATATTGGTCCTGTGTAATATATTTTAATAAATGTGCCCTTCATTTTCTCCCCAAAGCTTTTTGATCGTTAGAAATTTCCTTATTTATGCTTTTCAGTTTGTTGAAGTATTACAGCTGAAAAGAAACACCTCACCACAATGGACACACACTTCAACGTTTCTTTGTGTAAAGCTTTTGCAAGTTAGTACCACGGTTAAAACTGCACATAATTGAATCATATTTAAAGACAGCATATTGAGCTGATGTGGTTTTCATTTACTATACAGATTATGTTGGCATGACACAGGCTGTGGATCTGTAGCTTGGATTTACAGTATAATAAGTAGTTTGGATGGATTATGGTACACTACATGTAAGATTATTTTATTAGATTTCATGGAAGTGTTTTCAATTGATTCTATTATTTTTCATTATTTTACATTTCACCCAGTGACTGGAATTCATGGCTGGGTGACTTATACTTCAGAAATGTTAAAACACATACAAAAATATTCTGAGAAACAGTATGCCATTGGAAAGAAATTAAAAACAGGATAAATGTGGAGTTCTGTTGTTCTAAATCAGTGGAAATATCAGATGAGCTTATTTTTGTCATTCTGTTGTCACCTTCCTCTAGCATTTCCTAGCACAACTGCAAAGAAAGCCTTCTGTCACGGAATACAGGAGAAAAAACAGGGCCTGACTGAAAATTCATGTTCCATTATTTTTAATTCATGTGCGACCACCTGGCTAATGCAGTTTTCTGATTAGTTAGCTCTTCTAGTCTAAAACATACCTTGTTTTAAATAATGAGCAAAAATTATTCATACTTTTTGCGTGATATGCTGTTTATTGTATAATATAGGAATATTAAATTAAGCACATGTCAGAAAATATTAGTAGGCATCGATAGCATTGTAAACACGCAAGTAAGAATTTAGCCCATAGATGAAACCCAAACCGAAGGGATTTAACTCTAATGCTTTTTCTAGGATTATTTCCTAGAAAAATCTCTGTCAAGGAGATTTTATAGGATATTGAATTCCACTAATACACCATTTCTTCAATCAGAAGTTTGAATGTTTAGATGTAAAAATACCAATTCTCTGTTTTGTGTTTTGAAAGTTTCTTTGAACCTTTCCAAAATTCTTTTAAAAGGGTTGCTTTATTCAAAAAATTATTAAATTATTAAATAACACATTGTCCCAGCAAATGTAATTGGAAAATAGAAAAAACTTACACTTATTCCGATACTGTTCTTTATGTTGACATTTTCAGTGTAAGAAATGGAATGCCTCTGAAAGATGCAACACTGCATTTTGTATTTGTGTTCTCTGCATTGCAATTTTATGAGAAATTAAAACTAAACAAGCAACTAAACAAGCAGTCAGGGGCAAGAAGCATTATGGGTGAAAATAAGCCTGACTTTCAGCCAGTAATTACAGCAAAACCTCAAAGTTGTTTAAGTGTAGCCAATTACTGTGTTATTGCCTCCTTTTCCACAGTGCACAGTAGGGATATCACTTGATAATGGTTTGCTTGTAGAATTAATCACTTTGATGCCAGTTTGAGTGATCCCAGCAAATTAAGCCTTGGTTCTACCATATTAAACAAAAGAGCATGCATTATCTTTAATAAATCTAAAGCATGGTCTGCATTAAATTTAAATAAATCAAACATCAAATTAATAGGTAATTTCTGGCATCAGTCGACATGTTTGGGATTGCTTGCTGTGTGTAGAAGAGCTGAGAAGGAACCTAATCAGAGGCTGTAAATTAAAGAGATTTTAATATTGATACTACATGTACTCACACTCTGCTGATTTTAGGATCAAGGTCTGCTTCATGACAGGACACTGTTTTAACAAATTATGCTCAGAAGCAACCAATTGTTTTAGGGAAATCAATAGATTTAACTAAGATGTAGCATTATCTTGATCAAGATTTAAAATGGCAGTAAAGCTGAATTGAAGCAGATAAACTTATCTGTTACAGCCTTTAAATAGTGTATGCATAATCAAACACTCTACCTAAATACTTGTTCTAGTTTTTTGGTGTTTATTGAAATTATTTATGTTTCAGTAGTTTGGCTATGTCCCACAGAGACAAAGTTTATTGAAAGTCTGAAATGTATTAAAAGTTTATTTGGCGTAACTTGTGTACTCAGCAGCATATTCAGGAGGAATGAGCCAGGGTGCCACTGCAAAGGTGAAGAAGAGGGTGTTATGAAAACAAAGCTCAAAAGGGGAGATGTGATCCTCTTCCAACCTTCCCAAAACCTCCATTTCAAAACATTTTAGAATTTTGTCCAAATCCCAGTTCATGTAACATGGAGACAAAATGTATTGAAATTTTGAAATGAAACACATTAAAAGGTTGTTTGTAAATTGCCTGGTTGAGAAAAAGCCCCAGAAGAACCTCATGCACATGCAGAATTATTTAATGATTGACTTTGCTGTGCATGAGGTCTGGATACTTGTAAAGCTTCGGAGAAACAATGATCTAGGATTTAATGGAAGAGCACGAGGTGCAGTGGAAGATACAGTACTGTCCCGGAAATGGTATCAACACTGAGGTTGGCTTGGTAGCCCGACGTTGAAGCAGGAACTTCTAGAGTAACCATTAACTGAAACTCGTAGGCCAACGGACCTGTGAATGTGACTGAGAACAGTGAAGGAAGTCATAAGAATAAGGGTCTTGTAGGACTAATAGTGGAATTGTGCTTGAAATACTGAATGTAATTCTGGCCTTCCCCGTCTGGTCCAATGAATGTATAAATATGGATGCTTTTTGACAAATGGAAGCCCCAAAAAAACAGCATCGAAAGTGATGATGCTTGAGGCCATGTAGGAGTCCGATATTTACTAAGAATGAATAAAGGTGGATTCTATGCAGAATCACCCCACAAGATAGCAACTAAAATGACTATTCTAGAGGGTAAAAACCTGATAAGCTTGAGAGTCTACATGGCAGTGGGTGGAAGTCAAGGCAGGAGAGGCAGGGAGACAGTCAAGGAAGGGTGGACAAGAAAGCAAGCCACTGTCCATTCTGGCTTCATAAAACCTAACTCAAGGGAAGCCTTCAGCAAATCTATGAATGCTACTGCATTATGGAATTCAAAATGAAATGAAAATATTATTTATGAAAATACTGTATGTATTATGATTGTTTTGGTGACAAATCCACCAAACAAATAGAAATGACATTGCTGTATTAACATATTATTATGAAAATCGTTTGGTCCTTTCTAACAGCACAGAGATCTTTGGAAGGTGAACCTAGCTGACTGAGAAATTCCTGTTTGAATGCAATAAACATAAGAAGTGGGTGATGCAAAAATCATTTCAGTGATTAAATACTTCAGATACATCTTCTGGTAGCTCTCCCTTTAATGACTGAGTGATGTTTGTAATGTAAAAATAACAAGCATCTTCTAGTTTCTAGTTTCTAGTTCAGTAATATATTAGGATGATAACTCCAGCATAAAACCAGAATTTAAAAAGGAAATACTTTTATTTACAAAACAGGGCCCTAGGTACAAAGCACATGTAAGAGGATTAACTGAAATTCAGGTCTTAGTGCTGACAGGGTTCAGAACTCATGGCTTTAATTTGAATTGGCCCATTTGACAGCCCTTGAAAAAGGGTTTTTTTTAAGAAAGGGAAACTGCATGACTTGAACAAGTCGGATCAAAACACATCAAAAACACAATAAAGCAAAAAATCAATTATGTGCTGTTTACTAATCATTAATAATAGAATTATTAAAGAAAAAGTTTCACCTTGCCGACAAAAAGGAAGGGATTTACTCCTTATGTGAAGACCCATCTCACCATTAAAATGTGAAGCAAACAATAAGCAAGTGCCATGTTAAGAAAATCCTTTTTATTCTCTAAAAATTGCATTAATTGTATAAAGAACCATGCCCTGTTTGGAGTATTTAATATTATACACGTGCCCTTAGTATGGTAATAGAAAGAGATTTATAATGATGATTTGGCCACTTTAAATTTAAAAGCAATTATAATCTCTCAGAGGATAAGGTGGTGTGGCTCTTAGGTTCTAGGTTCGATTCACACCTTTTGTGTGGAGTTGGCTTTTCCTTGTTTTTTTTTTCTGGGTTCCAGTTTCCTCAAGACATGCTGTCTGGGTTAATTTTCCCTAGGTCTCAGATGTGTGTGGGCACACTGCAATGGACTGGTGTACTGTCCAGGGCGTGTTCAACCTAGTGTCTATTTTTTGTTGGGTTAAATTGTGACCCTGAAGTGGACTGAATTGTTATTGAAAATGGATGGATAAAATGCAGCACAAATTTTCTTAAAGTTATTCTAATCCTAATTGCCCTTAAAATACCCTTTAAACCAGAGTTGGAGTTGAAGAATAAGAGCCGATATTTTTAAAATATGACTTTAGATGAGCCAAGTAATTTTTACATTAATATTAGCTATTCTTCATTTCCTTACATTTTAATGAAGCACAGAGCGCAATACTACTGTTAAAACCCAGACCCAGAGTATCTGTCTTTACTACTGTAAGGATAGCAGAAAGGTATCTGTAGCAGAGCAGTAGAGATGTGATTTAACCAACAGCGAGGAGTTTGATTCTGACTGTCATTTATTTGTTATGTGTGAAAATGTAGGTGGGTTATGCAATTTTCATGGCCATGAAATAGGCTGAAAGGAGAAAATCATTTGGAACTAAGTCTTCAAAATAAACACTTCACAGAAATATGTTTTACTATTAATAAAAATATTAAATTGCAACTCTACCATGACACATGTGGGTAAAGATGTCCATCTTTCATAGCAATCAATATATACAAATGACCCTTTTTGTTTTTTTGTTGCATTAACATTTTTTGTTGCATTACCTGTTTTCCTACTTGTCCTTCACTGATGAGTTTGTGGGAATCAGTATTACTGAAAATCTCTTGGTGAGGCTAAACAATAAGACGTTTTTACAAGTGTGACAAAGGTTCATGTTGGACTTTCCATGTTATGAAAACATTACATTTACAGGATCTTCACAAAAGAAAGTTGTATTATGGAAGGCAGTTATTCAATCCAATTATTTGATATACTTTTGTTTTCCTTTATTCTAATGATAAGCGACCTGTTTTCACTTGTGTTCTCTGGATCGTGTCTCACTTTTTATTTTGAAGAAGTCCACTGGGTTGATTTAGTCATTGACTTGATCATGTCCTCTTGTAGAGTAGGACATTGCTTTGTGTCCTAGACTGTACCTGGTTGCTCTTCCTTGGATTTTTTCTAGAGCTGTAATACTGTATCTTTTCTCTAATACAATGAACATCACTCATGTGAGGTCTTAGTACTGCATTGTACATTTTTCTATATAGGTCATGCTGTAATTTAGTTCTGATTATTGTTTCAGTAAACATATATATTGTTTCCATAATTATTGAAAGTGTTACATCAATAGTTTTTGAATAACATCACCTGTTTCTTTGAGTCCAATTGGTAGGAACGTTTTGGCCAATAGAGAGTTGATTTATTTATAGAGGGCTTCTAGCTTCTAGCACTTTAACAAATTCTGTCTCTTCTACGTTAACACTATTTAATAAAGAACTTGTTATTTTACTCTCGGAGACATATTGTTGACTTTTTCCATGGTGAACACCTGAGTGAAATACTCATTCAGTCTATCAGTCATTTCCCTTTCATTATCTAGAGGTTTACCATTATTGTCCCAGATAGATTTGATTTAATCCTTTACAGTTCTTTTACTTTTGTGGTACAGAAAGAACCTTTTATTACTTTTTAACCTTCGTTGTTCCTTTCTATTTCTTTCCTGAGCTTCCTAAAATCTTTGTACCTGTGCTTGAAATTCATTGTACATCTTTTCTTTTACAAGATCCTGATGTTTTCTATCATTTTAAAAACAGCCTTCTTTTACCTCGATTTTCCTCTTTTATCCCAATTGATATGTTGACTCATTATTGCATTTTACCTTTTCATTCCCTAACCTTTGGGATAAATTGGTTCTGATATTCAAACAGAATCCCTTTAAACTATTACCATCAATCCCATTATCCACTGATTCCATATATTATCCTGTACAATTCTACTTCTTTTCAGCATTGTCTTGATTATTTTGAAAAGATGAGATCAATTCAAGTATTTCCTCTTGTGCCAACAAACTGAACTTAAACTGAAACTGAAAGAAAGCGGTTATTGTCCATGCCTACCATTTTCACTTTTGGCATTCCTTTCAGATTTTCCCAGGTTATGTAGGGAAAGTTGAAGTCTCCCATATGAACTACTTCTTTGTACCATATGTTCTTGATTGTTGAATACAAACCACCACTACCAAATGCATTTGGTAATCGATAGCATACTCCTTTCATAAAGATGCTTTCATGATAGTTTACTCCTAAGAGTAACCTTCATCAGCACTGAATATGCTTGAGTATTTACAACTCTTTGTTAATTATATTGTTAGAGTTTTGCTCTAATACAAATGTGTGCCCAACCCAAAAAGCACACAAATTTTAGATTGTACATCTCTGCCCATAAACACGCAATAAACATTTACATTTAGTCTCTTTTTAGTGGAAATTAGCCTGTGTGCATGCTTGAGCAAAGTACCAAATTGTAAGCGTGCGTTCTCCTAATTCTGTCGTCCATTGTGATTGCTTCAAAGATGTCTCGGCAAGATTTATTTTCATGCAGTATGTATTCTCACAAATGGTGTATGAACTAAATGCAGAGTAAGAATCTGAGGGACTTTTTTTTTATCTGCAAACACGAGGACCGGTCTTGGAGAGAGAGGGTAGTTAAAAAATCAAGAGACACTTTTGCTTTCTGTCAGGTAGACACAAACTCCTTTAATGAGGAAGAAAACCAAGATTCTTCTAGGTGTGATTGTGGGCAAAAACATGATGGGTTTTCCTTTTTTCTTCTTCAAGGTGATTCAGTCATTCAGGTTCTGCTGCAGTACAAGGCATACCCTATAGTCTATCCTCTGTGTACATGTTTTAAGTTTATAATGTAAACTGCATTTCTAAATTTTTCATGTCCATTTTTACTGAACTATTGCTTACCAAAAACAATCATTAAAATAACCAAAGATGTGGAAAAGCCACATTTGTAGTTCCATCCTATGATTACAAAGAACTCTGGAGAAACAGAACACTGATGGGCTGATTTTAATAACTGAAAGAAATAAAGTGTGAAATCTAGCAAGGACACTTTAGATATACCTGTAGAAAACAAAAATAAAATAATTTTCCTTCTTTTTTCTAGTTTTGTAAAAGTAGCAGAAATGTATCAAAAAGAATAAAGAAGCAGTCAAAATTACAGTATATACTGGAGCAAAAAGGGTTTTCTATGAATTAACCCCAGGTGGCCAGTTGAATACTGAGCATTAGTATTTTCACATTAATTTTATATATTAGCAAATACTCTGGAGACAATGAAGTAGGTTACTTTTCATGTCAGTCATAACCACCTTTGGTATGCAGAGACACTCAAAAGATGTTGGTAGGAAGGACAAACTACTGTACCACCAAAATAGACACAGGAGGTGCCCTAAATTCTGGTTTAAATAAAACTATGAGATTCAGGAATCCTGTCTGTGCCTTGCAGTGCTTAGAGACATGTTAGCAGTCTTGAATGAGTTCTCTGGCTACAGTTCACAAAGAAAAAAAGCTGACCAGGTTTTTCACCTGCAGGCAAATGACAGAGATAAGTGAGTTCATCAAGGTTCCAGACATACTGTACTGTTCCTAAATCCAGGAAGCTTTACTGTATATTCAGTATCTACCAGTACAATTACCTTTAAGAATGCTATTTTTATGTATAAACTTAAGATACTTTGTGTAATACATATATAGCCATCAATTTTACATTGCCAGTACTGAATTTTATTTTCTTTATTTTAGTTGCTATATATAATACACTGTTTATAATTTAATTTTTATGTTGTATTTTAGTTGAAGAGATAGATTTCATGAAGATTTAGCCATATTTGCTTGCTTTGGCAGAAAAGTAGGTAAAATTTAGCAGAAGAAAATCAAGTTGATTACAACACATTTAAATTTTATGCCTCTTAGTTTTTTAATAATTAGCTTATAGTTAAATTGGTATGTAACAGTGAAATTGACATTTTTCTGGGATATTTTGAGAAAACCCTGAAGCAGTTTGAGGTTCTTCTGTCAGATATGAGATACAGAAGCTTTTTCAAATTGTTCTTGGCATGAGACCTGAAAGTGGGAAGTTTTCTAGTATTCACTTTAAGTTGCCAAAAGTCTTGCATATATCCAAATTTATGCATCATGGAATGGCTTATTGTGAGTGCTATATCTGTCCAAAACATTCAGGAAGTGTTGAAAGAAAATGATGCAAAATGTTTTTTTACATTTTATGCCATTTATATTATTATCTAAAAAAGCAATTGTAATATATCATAAAATAATTGATTAGGTTTCTATGTGTTCCCACAATAATTGGTTAAAATGCATCACCCTTGTTTGGAATTTTCAAAACACAGATTTTTACAATGGCTTCTCAGACTCTGAAGCCAGAGATAATAACAAAATGAACAATTCCATAATATTTCAGAACTTTATGTGCAAATTCAAAGTTACGGCGTATGACATAATTCATAGCAAATTGGCAAACCTGCCATATTAAAAAGGAGAAACAACCACAGCTTTGGCAGCACATTAGAAATGCCAGATGATTCTGCTGCTTGGTTTAGAATTATATTTAAAGATCAATGCTTGACTTTCTTGGAAAACTTTTTTCAGTTTTTACAATACACAGCCGTAGGGAATTTTCTTCTGGATGTGCAGAGAAGATTGGGTGTTTATAATGTTGTCTCAAACTTCCTGTTTTCATCAAAGCAATGCTTTATCTTAATAGGCCCCCTTAATTTGATGAAATAGCAATTTGGGTTTCATATCTACAATCTCCTTTGATATCTTGGATGTCTGGCAGCAAAATAGATTTTCAAGATGATACAGCAAAGTCGATAGGAAATTTTATACATGGAACATGAGTTATTAAAATGCATTCATATTGATAAGGAGTATGCACATTAACTTCTCTCATATTGGTTTGTGGACCACCTTGTTTAGATTCAGAGTGCATTGCATCATATAGTAACTGCTTGTAAGCAATGGATGGTGTATTGTTCTAAGTTACGACCAATGCACAAAGAGGTGCCCCTCTTTGTTTTGCAAAATCTTTTAAATCTTTAAAGCTTTTGACCTATGGGTATCACATTATGTCAGAGGTATTTAACCTCTTTGCCTTGGGTAAAGGTAAACAGGCCACTCATGACTATACTGAAAATTCCTGTCTTTGTTAATCATTTGAAATGAAGTGTGGTCTAGGTTTTACAGAGTAATAATGGGAATTCCAGAAAATGATCATTGCGATTTGTGCCTTAACCCTACTGCCACCCAACACATTCTTCACATGAAAATTGGTGATAAAGGAACGTGTCCAAGCAAGTCACACCAGAAGAAGGCTCCACAGCCGAAACGTTGCGTTTCTTTTCTTCTCTTTTCAGCCTGGAATAAACCTTTACTTGTTCCTTTGTGTCCAAGCACTGTGTGTCAATTGCCTTGGATTGCACAAGCAAGGTGTACTGTTTATTAAGTGGTGCATGTGAAGTAACTGCAGTTGTTAAGAAGACACGACATACAAATTCACAACAAGAAGGTGTTTGTTCTGTATAAAGTGATACCACAATTATTCAATAATGAGCATAATCAAGCATTAGGCAAGCTTCAATCAGCATTGTCCCAACAAAGTTTGGCAAACCAATTCATATATCACAAAAACACCATTCATGCTCTTCTAAGACATTAATGTTCAGGGTGCCCATGTACAATCATGCCAGCATTAAAGAAGGTGTGGCAGGGTAACACACCTCTATAACTGCCTACAGATGAGTTTAAACAGCCAGAACACACCCCTGTCACAGCATCCACGAGGTGGGGATACCCCACAGTCACTGATGCTAATGACGGCCATACTACTGTATATAATGACATGGTGTGCCTCCTTTACACTCCCTGTGTGAGGTTAGACCAAGATATAGGCCTAGAAACTGAAGACGTGGATTAGTAAGGTGTTTAAAATGCTAATGATTAATCTCTAATTGGTTTATTCTGTTTGAATCCTATATTTCAACAGTATTCCATTTGGCCAGTCCACGGTGTGAAATCCTAACTGTGCCTTCTTCAGTTAACGGGATGATTGGATTTTTTTCTTCTCATGATATTTTCTTTATCTTTCTCTTTGATTCCTTTATTTTATTATGCACCTTCTCTAACTCTGAGTGCTGGGTTAGCTTGTGCCTTACTGATTATAAGTTTGTCTCTAGAAAGTTAGGCTTTTTCTTTTCTTACTATGATTTCATATCTATCTCACAGCTTAAATAAACTCTCTGAGCAGCAGTAACAGAGCCCTGTCTGCTGAGTGCCAGTAGTACCCTCTCACTGATTCCTTTGTCTACCGGTGAGTGTCTTGGTCAAGAAGCTTTTAAGCTTTTTCCTCCCTTTTTCTCTTTCTCTCTTAACTCCGGACTCCTGTATACAATCCCAGTGTTAGCGTGTCCGGCAGTTGATTTCCCTAATACCTTTGTGTAAATGCCAACACTGTCTTGATAATCCAGACAGGTCACGCTGTCTTTCATCTGTTTTCTCCATTTACTCTGCTGGTTAGTCACAATACACATAAAGGATATTTAATTCTTTGATTACTGTGGTCGAATATATATACCCCCAAAACTCACTAGATTACAGAAACTAATAACATTTCTCACAATGATGCTCAGGTTTGTATGCTTATTTACCAAAATAATTCATATTGGGTGCATAAATTGTCACCATGATATAAATATAAAATTACATATCATTTAGCAATTTCTTACAATGATTTATCGTACTAAAAAAAACTCAGCTTGGTCACTGAGCACAGAGCAAGAATGAGATCAATAGCATTCTACTAGCATTAATTTACCTGCTTGCCAGGCTATACATCCACACATTTTATGAAATAAATAAATAAGCTTCTTAATGCCTTAGCTGCCACTATGTAGGAAATGTTATGATTCTTTGGTTCTGCTTTTCTCACTGCAATATTTTCATTTATTGAAATTTTTGGCTTTTTGTTAATGGAACATTCCATAAAGTTCAAATTCACCTTATTGTCAGTTTTCTCACTGGCACTGGCCTATTTATGAGGTAACAGCAGTGTAAAGATCCCTTTAGCTTCCCCCATCTATGTAATAAATGATGTTGTTTGAAGAAGGGCTGTGTGAATTCACCACTACACAAATTCTTCCCGAAGGTGCAGATTAACACATTACAAAAACAGTATCTTAAAAACTATTTTCATCCTCCTGTTGATTTTTCCTGTCTCTCCTGCAAATCCCTGTACATTTGCTGCTGGCATGATTCTGATTCCCTGCCTCCTTCGGGAATCTAACTCTGTCTGATGAACAAGAGCTTTTTATAACCAGGTGCTTTGTGCTACCATTGATTCGATCCTTCAGTTAAAAGCAGGGTAATAGATGTTTGGGAATATGAGCGTGGAAGATACATGCGTTCATCAGAATATGCATAACAGTATATACTGTATAGTGTACAGTATGTGGTGTGCACCTACTGGTGTATTTTCTCCTCTGCTTCAGATGTTAAAAAGCATTGTAATTCATGCTGTGTTATCAGGTGAGAAATAAATCTTTTCTGACTGATTTTATCATTTAAATTAAGACTTTTATAAAGGTTTAATACAAAGGGTGATATCGATGTGATTAGATTTTTTTTAATAATGTGCTGAGATTTCAGTAGGTAGTATCACAACCCAAGATACCACAGAAGATAGCAGTCTCTCTCCTGGGGAAAAATAAATGACAAAGATCTTCTCAATCCAGGGAGAATGTTTCTACAAAATTGACAAAGCCAAGGTAAGGTTTATATATGGTGATCTAGATTTCGCATGCATCACGAGAGCATGCTAAAATGTGTAGCAACATTTTAGTATAAATACAAATATACCTGACCACAGGAAATACATCATTCCAGGTATAAAAAGTATCTCTACAGCATATGGTTACTGTATATACCGAGAGACATTAAAAACACAATAATTCATATTGTAAGCAGGACGACTTGTTATGCAAGGCAGGAAACTGCCCTATCACAGGGCTTCGTTATCAAGCCATCTCTATTTTGTGTCCTTCATTGGAGCCATTAAGGAGTCAATTAAGTAATTAGGAGCTTTATGGAATTAATTGAATGGAATTGAGCTTTACTTACCCCTGATGATTAATGCAAGGAAATACCTGAATAAACAGCTGAAGTAATAAAAGGTGTGTAAGTGCCTTAGATACTTTGTGAAGGTTTGGCCTTGAAATCTCCTTGCTCTAGCAAGAAAGTGCCTTTTTGAAGGTCCAACATAAAGGGTTGCTGGGTCTTCAAAGCCAGGGAAGCCTAGTTCCCATCTGGGCTAGCCTAGCTGAGTCAATAGGTTGAGCAGGGTCAAGGATACAAAGCCCAGAGGTAGGGCTGATGGTTATTTTAATAGTGGCAGGGCTCTATGGATAAATGGGAGTGAGGAGCATTTCATGACCTCTTAAATTACACCAAGGCTGCAGTCATCGGAAAGCGTAATAGATTACACAGCTCTGAAGAGGGGGCCTGAACATGAGTTATGTATTTCTTTGTGTGCATGATGAAAATGTTATGCAAGAGATATTTCACAGGTTGATGAAGGTGTCCATGCCAATTCTATTACAGCAGGACTTCATTAGGACAAGTAAGCGAATGACATTTATTGACCTTAAATGCTAAGGTTAGGCAAGTAGCTGCATTCAGTGTTGATGTCATGTTGCGTTACGACCTGAGGATGATGGCTTCTTGACACAAGTCAGTGAACTGCTGGCTGCTGAAAGAGAGAGCAGTCGAACATGCCAAGGGCTCAGTGTGAGAGGAGGCTGCTGTGCACAGTCACGTCCTCTGTCTGCTGTTATACTGTACCTTGTACCCTAAAATCCCATTTTTTTCCCCCATACAGTACCTCGCTTACTGTAAACCTGAGATTACAGTGTGTGGTTTGCAATTGGGTTTGCCCTTTTGTTTAAGTGCGGTTTCACAATTTTTTAAATTCAGGCAAAATCAACATTAGCTCAAAAAGCATCCTGTCTAGAAATTAAAAGTGTTTACTAGAAGCAATGTCTTCTCTAGGTTTTCCGCTTCATTTATATCTGGATATTTTCACTTTCAGGCATAATGAAATAAAAATGTTTTCAAAAAAAGCAAATGTGTACTGGACATCTTAATGAAAGGGGAACTTTGTTAGGAAATAAAGTAAACGTAGCACTCTGTCTGAAAGCTGCATAAAAAGTGACATGACAAGCATTGGCTTTAGTCAAATAGTTTTTATTGAAACAAAGCAAAGTCTCCCACTTCCAAAACCACAAGAATACAAGATACTGGGAGAACACTGGAAAATTAATGTAGTTATGTTTTAGCTAAACAGCAATTCATACGTATGAATTCATTGTAATATAGAGGCCTAATATTAATCAGAGTTAGATTAATATTAGATTGTCTTAAGATCATTACTTTTTCTTTCCTATGTAATGCAATAGTCAGCTAATACTGTATGTCATTCATAATGGCTGCACTGTTGTACCAGTGGAAATATTATAAAAGTTGCCCAAATGGGGAAAGTGATGTCAAAAGAAGAAGAAAATCTCTTTTGACCTCTTTCAAAGGAAACACTTTCAGCACATTGGCAGAGATGCATCGTTTATTTTCCTTTTTTTTTACAGTAAAAAGTACTGTTTTACAGTAGTTGAAATAGGAAGGGATACCAGATGAGATTTATATAACCTAAAAACTCTCAGTTTCTCCCAGAAAATTCTCCCAGTGTAAAGAAATTAACTTTTTCAAACACCGCCATATACTTGCTATTTTCTGAATTAATCCCGATTTTGTTTTGCGCGTTCCACAAAGTAAAGAGTTCATTGTTTAGACCAGGAAAACTAGTCAAGAACAAAAAACGTTTATCCAGCTGAAATAAGCAGCTGAGCTAAAAACTCTTTGTTTCAAATGAAACAAAAGAGCATTTATAATGCAGGACTGAATGGAAGTCGTTTTGATTGTGTGTAGTGACAGCTGTGGGTTTTATGAAGACAAAATTTGAGTTTTGCTTTTGTTTTTGTTTGTTCTCGTACCTTAAAAGACAGAAAAGGCAACATTGTTTAAAGATACCTTACTTCACCTCACAGAGAATGAAAATGCTGACAGTAAGATAAAACAAGGGAGAGCTTCAAAGATTGTAATTTGTTGATGGGTAAAGAAAAAAAGATATTACATCTGTTCTTGTACAAATGTATATTTATCAAGGTAAAACATAATAAACCAGACCGGAATCTCAAAAGAAACGAGCAATAGCAAGGAGCCTACTGGATACTGGATTGTATCAAATCAGAATTGTCTGAACTATAAACATCAGGACTGTGAATTTATGCATATTTATTTATAGGACAAATTAGCCTTCTTTAGGATTTCTTTCCCCCATAGACATGGGTTACGTCCCTTTTGTATTATTATCTTTACTGCTATGCATATGTTTGTAATGCAAACACAGAAATAAAAGCTGCTCATTTTCAATTTATGCACTCCACAGACCCCCTTAACATCTGTGCTGTGCAGCCCCAACGTGTTCACTGTTCCTTTAAATTTAAGATCAAGTTTTGATGTGCATGAATAAAGGAAAAAACAATCTGGAGTTTCTGCTGCATTATGCTACATCTGCATGACAGTATTCTTGTTCTAATATCGGGGGATCAGAAGAGAACTTTTGTTGTCAGTGTTTTTTTTTTTCAATCTTTCATTCTCCCACATAATAACAACAGCATCTATTTTAAATAAAATTTTAGCCTCTGCCGGTTGTGATCCATTTTCAAAGCTGGTCATGTAAAACATGTCTTAAAAGAGTTTACCGACCTGAGTAATTAAAATTGAGGGACCTTGTGTTCAAAACACTTACAGTAGGTGCTTAAAACCCCATAGGAGGCAGTGGGATTTTAAGTGCCTAAACGATGTGACTACAGGCCCTGTAATGTCTGTTTCAGCAAATGCTACGACTCAAAGGCAGGTAGAAGAAATGTTTTTCATTGCCTGTGGTATTACAAAGGTGCCAACTGACCATAATTTTGCAATTATGTCATTTTGTGAGATTCCTTCCTTCGAAGCTCTATTGTGTGTGTGTGTGTGTGTGTGTGTGTTGACAGCAAGGGTACGACGGGATGTGTATACCACTGAAATCTCCTAACAATTTGTAAGAGGTATTGTTTTTTTCCTGATAGGCCTGGACGTTCATAGAGACACAGAGTAAAGCACTGTCCACATTAAAAGAACATATAACAGACAAGAAATAAATCCCCTTGTCTTTTTCCTGTCCTACAAAACAACTGCAAAAAGACAAAAATACCTTCTGTGTTCTCTTTTTAACCCAGTATAACAATATACACTGTAAGGTTAATTTATTGAGTTTTTCTACTAGATCAGTAGCCTACAAAAGCATGTTGATGAGGAACAGAAAGCCTGTTTTTCTCTGCTGTTCTTCATTTCATTTTTTGGCTCCCTTTAGTGCAGATAGTACGACCTATTTTGCGTAACTATTGCGAATTTTGCGTAACTTTAATATATTGCTAAAAACATGGAAATGGTGTTATTGTTGCGCAATAACTTTGTCGAAGGGGAAAAGTACAAGTCAATCTGGTCTTTTACATAATAAATATAACATACACTGGAAAATCCATACAGTTAGCCAGCCAGAGTGTAGTGTCATGAGCTAAAAATAAGGGGTTATAATTTTTCATCAGCTGCAGGTGCAAAACAATAACTGACGTGTGTTTACATGTGAAATTCTCACTTGAATAACATTTCAAAGGTTTTCAAAATACCGATAGCTCATAAGCAGTTGTGATTTTTTGTTGGTCTTTACTAAAATGAATCAAGGGTGAATCCTTGAGAGCATGTCCTTCTTTCCTTAAATATTTGAGGCTCCATGTTTTCGGCCTAGAAAATTGAAATTGCCTGCATTACAGCACTCAGCAGAGCATTACTGCTTTAAGAGATGCTTTTTAATCCTTTGGAAAATTACTCTCATCCTAACGAGTTCTCTTCCACCAAGAACAGACATCATTAGGGGATGGCTATAGCCTGAGGCTGTGCATGAACTTTTTCTTCTAACTGTACACTTTATCCATAATTTAGCTATCTTTCCTAAATTATTCAAGCAAATAGTGGGTGAAAATAATGGAGTTCACTGAATCTTACTCACATAGTCTTCAAATAAAACAATTTTAATGTTGATTTGAATTTTTGAAGCTTTCCTGACTTTTTCAACGTGTAAGTAAGTGTGGCTTTTTTCTCGGGCTCCGAGGAGCCATGTGCTACACTTGATAAATATATCTCCTGAGATTTATTTAAGTAAATAAATGATCACTGGGAATGAAATAACCAGTTCTGCTAATTGATGTGCAACTCCTGATGCCATGTAAAAGGGAATCACTCCAGTAAAGCAAATAAACATTTCTCATTTTATTATGAAAAACCACATGCATTGTCTTTTTTGTGAGATGAGAAATCATACAGTAATTACGGTTTAGAAATTCTGGATACGTTTTAAAAATCTGGGGCAGTATTTCAAGTTAAAAAACAAACTGAGGAACTGTAGTTTAAGGCATGAAATCAGTAAACTTTCCTTCTCTTAATCTGACACCCTAATAATACCTGGTACTGGTAGATTTTGATGTAAAAGCTGTTAAAACCGGGCTTTATTACACTAAGCATATATCAATGCATACAGGCCTAGGTTTTTCAAATGCCACATGTGAGAAAGTACTAATTAACACCATGCATATAAGTGCATTTTACTGATTTTAAAGAAAAAAAGTTATATATTGACCTTATTTACGAGGATAGTGTCCACTGCAGTTCTTTGTGAATAATGTATGGTGGTATTTTTTCACATGGACTGAAATGCCTTCAAGGCATAAACACACACAGCTCTATTTTAACTGTGTTACCTTTGAACATTCAAGGAGAAGACCATATTGAATTTGGTGGGTTTTGTCAATGTTGAAAACAACTATCTGGACAGAAAAAAGAACAAAAAAACTGACAATACAATCCACAAAGAAAAAAGTTGCAATCATTTTTTCTTCATTAAAAAAACTTTTTTAGGCCTGTACTGAAACAGCTCATTTTTCAGCAGAATTGAACCATCCAAATTATGAAAGATTTGAGACAGTTGGTATTTGGACATTAAAAATTTTGTGCATAAAAAGGTGAATTAGAATAAACTGTAGATGTGATCAAAGCTAAACTAATATGATTGATATTTCCAGTGCACTATAAAGACAAGGCCTTTGTTACCACAATGCTCAAGCTTAAGGTTTCTTCCTCCGTAATTGAACAGTGTATTATGTTTCCTAATTGCTATGATTCTAGCTTAAAGCAGTGAGTTGGTTGTGCTTGTGAGATAAAGACAAGATTATAACTGCGCATGATTAAATGTCAGCTTGTCAAGACCTTTCAAGAAGCAATGTTGAAGTACGTTTTTTTACACATGCTGTACCCTCGATTGTATTTCTCTCCAGTCAACTTTCTGCCACAGCTTTGAAAGCCCATCTGTAACCTGCACTCGGGAGTCTTACCATGGCAGAAAGAAACATGACCACAGGACAAAATAAGAAATAATTCACCCACATGATGTCCAGTAAAAACCTAGACTATGGAAACCAAATATCAAGCAGAAAGGCATTTTAATGCATCTTCTGTTTGGATCATTAAAGAAGATCTCCTGGGATTCTTTATTCTCTTTTTCTTTTCCTTTTTTGATTCATCACTTTGATGCTCTCCAAACACGCGAAGGAAAAGCCGGAAAATTAATGGGAGCATTGGATGAGAGAAGCTCCAGTAACTACTTGGTATTAAAGGAGGCAGTATCAACATTAATTGCTTACTTTTCATAAGACTGCCTCTTTTGAATGTGTCTGTCTGTTAAATCATTCAATCCCCAAAGTGGATTCTTGATGCAAATTTAAAAGCATAAAAATAATAAAAATCCATTCCATCAAGAGCAGGGTGTGCCATTAATAAGTAATGTCTACTTGTTTCGTGTGTGTGGGACTAGCTCACTAGCAGGCTGTTGAATGTCCAATGTTGGAGATTTTCACTACGATGCAGGATATGAGGTGGAATAAAGGGAAAGGCATTCTTCTTATCCATTTCCCTTGTTAGCGGTTGCAGGGTATTGGTACTGTAGCTATTCCATAACAGCAAAATGTCAAAGGTGTGCATTAAATTCCCTCTTAAATCCAAAGGCCTGTGTATGAGACAATCTGAAACCCCAATACATTGTCTCATATAATTCTGACCCGTTTAAGTCAGTATCTTGAGATTACAGGCTACAGGTCTCAACATATGACGGTGTATGACGAGTATAAGATAAAGCTAATGCCTAAAAGTCAAATTAAGTGTAAATCTACGTGTACCCATGGATCAGGAGCATTAATACAGGTTTCTCAGGATCATCTACAAGTGGTTCATTGGCTACAAAAATAAGTATGCTCCTTACTTAGTGCTAATATCTCTTAGTGGTTCTCTTGAATGCCAGCTTCTGAATTTTGAAAGACTTGTGGGGTAAATATTGATTCCTCAAAAAATCTCTTAATGTACTGTGCTCTGTTCGTACTGTTTTGTAAACATATCAGAAGTGTTAATTCATTTTGTTTTTCGTATCATTCCTCTGCACACTTTCATAACTGTCACATTTTCTAATCTATCATCTGAAAAGCCAAGTGCAATCTTGACAGCTCCTGCTTTGGAAATGTCTGCACCTTGTCTGCATATTTTTGTTAAGATACTATCACCCTGACAATCTCAGCAGCGGGTTTGACTAAAAGGTATAACAGTACCAACTAAAGGTACTGTTAGTTTGCCACACATCTCAAAACCTCACTTAAATATTACGTTTGGACTAAGAAATAATATCATCGATAGTAATGAAAATAATATTAAACTGAAATAATAATAATTGCTTACACTTATATAGCGCTTTTCTGGACACTCCACTCAAAGCACTTTACAGGTAATGGGGATCCCCTCCACCACCACCAATGTGCAGCATCCACCTGGATGATGCAATGGCAGCCATAGTGCGCCAGAACACTCCCCACACATCAGCTCTCAGTGGGGAGGAGTGCAGATTAATGAAGCCAGTTCATAGATGGGGATTATTAGGAGGCCATGATTGGTAAGGGCCAATGGGAAATTTGGCCAGTATGCTGGGGTTACACCCCTACTCTTTTCGAGAAATGCCCTGGGAATTTTAATGACCACAGAGAGTCAGGACCTCGGTGTTACATCTCATCCGAAGGACAACGCCTGTTAACAGTCTAGTGTCCCCGTCACTTTACTGGGGCATTAGGACCCACATGGACCACAGGGTGAGCGCCCCCTGCTGGCCCCACTAACACCTCTTCCAGCAGCAACCTTAGTTTTTCCCAGGTGGTCTACCTGTCTCACACCTGCTGAGCTTCAGTGGGTTGCCAGTTGTGAGGTGCAGAGTGATATGGCTGCTGGCATGACATCGTATGGTCACTGATGTCTGAAAAAGAACATATCACAATCTTTTTCTATTTAAGAGGGATTCCAACTTTTTTCTGCAAATCATTTTTATTATTCTGTTGGTTTAAATGTGCTAGTTAGACCAAAACAACGAAACACATTCAAGTGTTTTGGAAGTTTAAAGTGTTTTTTCTATTAATATTTCGGTGGTATTAAGGTTCTTCATATATTTGACTTGCCTCTGGCAGAAACAGCAGTAATATCAGAGCCCAGTGTTACTTGAATACATTAGCCATTCACATAAAGGTCTAAGAATTTGGGTAATGAAATGAAGATCTATGTCAAGATGTTCAAAAAGTCAGGACTACATAAATGGCTTTGTAGAATTAGGCCATACCTTCCAGTTACACTCATAAGCATGTGTACTCTAAAGTAAAACAATATAATATAGCTAATCTATTCATCTGCTTTCAGTTCACATTTCCTGGTGAGGGTCATGGCTTCAATGTTTATAGATATATTTTTTGTCATGTTTATTAGCTGTATTGTGAATTGTACGTTTTTCTTTTGAAGCTACCTTCCGCTTTCTAATTAATGAATTAGATGATTCTACTTCTATCCATCAGTTTGAAAGCAATAGAAGAGTGAGAGAATGATAGTATACTGTATATCTTAATTTCCTAGGTAGTACTGTGCTGACATGTTTCTAGTAATCAAAATGGAATGTTTCAGTCTTCAAATAGGGTGCAAAGACATACAAATGGCAAAAATCTGTTTCGTAGAAAGAGTGATAGAAAACTTTTCCTTCTTTACTGTGATCATGCCCGAATGTCTAGGGGGTGTGTTTAGTGCTTTAGAGGTAAATGGTTTTTTATAAGAAGCTATGCATTGCTTTGTCATGAAACTCCAAAATCCCAAGTTTATGTGGTAAGCAAACTGCATTTATGACAGGATAAGATAGGTGGTGAAAATACTGTAAGATGATCAAGTAGAAATTTGGATCTGTAATGTGTTCCTTGGAATGAGGAATACTGAAAATGAGTGTCCCCTTTTTATTACAGTATTATGTTTATTTTTTGCACTCCAAATGGAACCCGGGCTATAACGAATTTGTCGAAAATTTGAATAATTCACTTAATTGCAAGCACTTGGGAAGAAAAATGTCCTCAATGATAGTCTAGCTTTTTTAATCATTGGGAAAAAAAAATTAAAGCCTTCCTGTATTCAAACCTTGCGTGTTTTCATCATTTCCAGCTGATCTTTGGGTAGTACTGCAGTCCCTAAATTTGGAATTTTGCTAAAAGCCCGGTGTGAAGCGGGGAAGAATGATATTTGACTTCAAGGATTAGCTCTGTATATCCTGCAATGTTCAGACTGACAGGTGATTAAGAATCTTTCAGCAGTCTGGATACGTCTGAATGCGGAGTTGTTTTATAAAACCAACGCTGTGTATTTTGAATGCACGTTTGCTGTTATGAATAACAGTAATTGTTTGGCTTGGTCTTCCTTTGTGTCTGTGCCAGCTGGCAGCTGTTCTCTTCGTGACACATGACACTACAGCTGTGTCCACATGTTCCCTAGGTCACAGCATCAACTTGTATAATGTAGGCTTTTGATCAACAGTTCAAACTTTCAAATGATCTCATCATATTACCGAAGATTGCTACCTATTATGGTGGATACTTATTTAGCAATTGCATGAAAACTGCCCTGTTCAAAGGCTAATTTTAACTGCAGCACTTCACTATTCTACTAGATGGTGAAAGAACAAATGTAATTAATGCTAAATGAACCTCACACTGGTTAAATGCGACCTGATGTGAGCCAAACATCTCATTGAGTAGAAAGTATTGTGCTGTGCTGACATGGCTTTCCCAAATTAACTGTGTGCACTTTTTTTTTGAAGTTCTCTACTGGAATTCCGGAAGTATTCATCCACGCATAAGGCCAAATGCACTAAAAGGCTACGATTTTGAAAAGCTGAAGCTTTCAATGTCGAAGCCATCTGGTTTCAACCGGGGATAATCATTGCGAACACAATAGGGCTCACATGGAACTACAAACCAATCCTATGTCTAGCTATAATCATGAAATTTGTTAGTTTGAATATTTGTTTCCAAGTTCAAACTAATGTTAAAGGCTTTCTCAGGGAGCTTGTAGTTGCCAGAACAGAGTTCACTGGGAACACTATGCTGAAGAATTATTGCATGACAGCAAAGCAGGGCCAGCTGTTATATACTACCATACATTATTTTGTTTGATTTTCTAACAGGACAGTTACTTAGATTCAACGATAACATGTATAAGCGAAGGCTGTTACCTTGAATTGAATGCTAAGTCGAGTTTGTATTTTTCTTTTTTCAAAAAGACAATCCTTCATCTGCAAATTTAATTAAGCAATTAAGAGAGAACTGCAGGCGTGAGAATGAGACGGAAAGCGAATTCTGTTTTTTTTTTCCCTGCTGAAGAAAAAGCAAACAATTGAAATTTGGCAGCAACCCTAGCACATGAAAAAAATATGTTCTAGGGCTGGAAACAATAGGCTAGTGAATACAAACTGCAAATACAAACATTAATGTGGATCCCACAAAATGAGTGTGGGGAGTCTTTAGACTCATGCTTATGATTAAATAATTGCAGCAGTTCCACGACCCTCATCTATACCAGTGGACTGACAAATGGATGGATTACAGAACTTTGAATTCTGGGCTAGATTTAAGTGTTTCTTTGACAAGGAGTCCTGACAAGGTGTGGACACAGTAAAAAATGGTAAGAACAATAGACACAAATATGTGCCCCATTAAATTACAGGAAAGCCTAAACTGCCAATGTAAAAAAATAAGTTGAACAGAGTGCAAGGGCAAATGTGTGGTTCAAATGTAATGTAAGGTTTACTTGCACATATACAGTATTTAAGAGTGATAGCTAAGCATTCAACATTTAGTTAGCAAATAATGCACTATATAAACATACAAGTGCAGTAGTACAGTTCTCATCTTTATTTGTTTTTGAAGAAAAAGCAAACATTTTTTGCTAAGAGCACTGAAGATGATCACAGTCAGATAGTAGATGGGAAAAACCAGACTGACTCACAGTCCTCTTATTAGATACAGCCTTGCATTAGTAAATAGAAACAGATGAATTATTGCCTAATGATGACCAATTTAGAGATCCTGAAAGGGCACAGCTGTGACTGGGGCTAAATGTATTGGTCTTTGATAAAGTAAATCCACCCCATTTAGGCAAGAAAGGCTCTCCGTAAAAGCAGGCTTCTAACATATATATGCATAATGGAAAAATAATAGTATTTATAATAATTTGTTTACCCTCAGAAAGAAACAGGAGGAATTAAAGGACCCTTTTGCTTCAAGTTCTTTGCTACATGCCCTTGCTAGTCTATATCATAACGAGATGAGAATGTAAAATAAAGGATGTAAGAGCTTTTCACAGAAATACAATGAAATATTAAAATATGCCACAGCTTGTGTTATGCTGAGGGGTTTCAGGTGTGCGTGACATTTTCTGGCAGAGACATTTTGCTGTCAATCAAAGTGACTGACAAGGAACAGAAACAAAACAAGCAATCTGATCAGTTTGTTTTATTTTGTTGTTGTTGCTTTGCTAGGAGCTATAAATAGAAAGCAGTTTTACATTCTTAAACAGCAAATCCTATTTTTCCAGTCGGGATGAAAGTGGATTTATGACTATGTGGTCTATCAAAATAAAGGAGAAGAAAGCTGATATTTAGTACTAAGAGACTTCTACTGTATGTACTGTAGAAGAACAAGGAATATCATATACTCTACGTATATGCACTTACTCTAGTAAGGCCATTCATACAGGAGGTCAATATGTATACAGGTATTGCCAAGTTACAGAGAGAAAAAAATAAAATCTCAAACTCTGTCAGAAGAAATTAAAGTTCTGTTCCTCATCCCATCTCTCCAATTAGAAGGGCTTAACATAGATAAATAGATATTTGCTTTCACTGTATGATCATCATTCTTCATTTTCTGCCTCTGCAAGAACCTTCTCCACCCCCAAGAAAGGGAAGGGGAACTCAGTTGGTTTCTTATTCATCCATCCTCATTATCAGCTCATTTTCATCATATCTATGAATTTCACGTGATCTCTTTCACCTTATCCACCTTCTGCCCGGCAGGAAAACAAAATTCATGCAATCCTTGTTATTTTCAGGCTCTAGACCTAGAACTCCCTGCAACTGATCTTCACAAATTAACAAATTGCTATGTTCATTTATTGTAGTGTTGTAGAACTGCTGCATTCCAGAATTTTAATATGCATTGACAATTAAGAGTGATTGGATTGTAAGAAATCTCAAGGCATATGGAAAAGGTGTGACTTTGTTGCCTTATCTTTATAACTTTCTGCTACATATACAAACAAGTTCATAAGGAATTATATTACCTGAAAAAATGTAATGTCCTAAGCATCCATCGTGACACATTGAAGAACCTTCAGTATGTTTTAATTAAATCTCTAATATAGCATGTACTATACCTAACCTTGAAGCACAGTATGTTTATTTCAGTCAATGTACAGGACCAGGGATTTAAGGTCATTTTTGTGAATAGGCAACTTGCTGAGGAGAGTCTGAGACATCTGAACTTAGAACAGTGAGGTGAGGTGTGAGTGTCTGTCAGAAGAGCAACCACAACTTTTGCTTTTGAAAGCTAGGGACCTAATCATGTTGTACTGTATGTCTGTTTCTTGTTGGGCAGATGAAGTCATTTTTCTCTTGTGCTATTATTGTTGTGGAATCACTCCCACTTCTGTCAATTACTGAACAAACACAGCAATGTAATTTCGCTAAGAGTAATCAAAGTTGCCATTACAGTACGTTCTCTTGTCATAGTGAAAGAATACAATTATTTTTTCTTAAGAAATTAATGTAAACCCAGATAGTGGGCGGACATGCCTTAATTAAATTTAAGCAAAAATCTTAAATGAAATAATGTATACATCACAACAGTAATTGATTTATATATTTACATATTATATACATATCATGTTTACACCTACAAGAACTGGAAAATTAATTAACTTAATTAAAGAAAGATTATTTATGGATAGTGACTCTACAGCTATTTGGAACTTTTTCAGAAAGTTCCTATTTGGAGAAAATAACAATATATTATTCAGAAATGAAAAGAAACAAAAAACATGAACATAGTTGATATTATAAACATTAATATGTCAGATCACATTAAAAAAAAGAAACTGGACATGTTATGCCTGTATCAACAAAGCATGTCATAATAATGAGAATTGTAAAACATACTCTATGCTTCACACCCTTATCTACTAGTGTCACCACACCAGTAGGACTAATAAATGCATCATAGATGAAGAAGTGTGTGAATTAAAAGCCCAATAAACAAATATTTTGTCAGAAAATGAAAATTCTGTGATCTGCTTTACTTTTAGAAAAAGAAATATTGGGGGTAAAATATAACAATTATAATATATTGAATCATAAATAATACACCAAACATAACAAAGCTAAAAAAGCATTATTTTGCAGGAACATTTGGGCACTTTCATAGGGAAAGGGGTTAAAAGGTTGTCAATGCTTTCTCGAGGGGTTCCTTCTGACAGTGAACATGTGTTTCCCCTCTTTAATCGACCTGCCAGTAGCCAGAAAGCTGCTTGTTTTCTGCAGAGCTTGTCAAAAATGATTTCAGTCTGGAGACACTGAATGATAAAAGAGGTTTTCAAACCCAGTTTTGCACTGCTGTGTATTTCACTCCCTGAGAGCCTGACTTGTAGTACAATCTCATTGCAAGCAAGGGAATGCTTTCACCTCTGGAAATAAAAATTCACCATTTTGGAAGTGTCAAGTGATGGGACAGTAATAGCGTTAGAGGCTTCAATTAGAATTTATAACTCAACATTATGGGCAATTCTCTTAATGTATATAAAGGTGATAAATCAAACCCAGCATTCTCCAGCGTCCTGAGACCTGGTTTTATATTGCATTTAATTTTCCTTTTAATAAACAATTAAGTTAAACAAGAACGTCTGAAATCTGTCAGAATGACACTGGTAATTATTGTGGATAATTACGGCAGGTTGTGATCCAATTTGAAGTAGCTTCTCGGAGGAAAATGATCTTGTTTGCGCGTCAGTATTTTCATCTCAAAACGCCATGCCTGCATGAATTAAACCTGGAGACATGCAAATAACATTAAAAGGGTGATAGAGCATGTCAAACAATGAAAGAGAAGGAAAGCTCAAAAAGGTTTTGGAGAGCAGGCACGAACATGCACATGCCTGATAAAAACCTAACTGTTGCAGCAGCTCTGGGGAAGAATTTGCTGTGGGTCAAAGTATCTCAGATGGCCTTTGGAAAGGCAGTGGGTATGGTGAATTGAGTTGTTTCCAGCTCAGTCGAGCTAGTGACGTTTTTCTGATTTTGGAAACCTTTTTTTCTGTAATTCTTGCACTACTTGTGATTCACCAGAACATTCTTATGTGATAATGATC
Organism: Lepisosteus platostomus; assembly: GCF_059453375.1. NCBI lineage: Eukaryota > Metazoa > Chordata > Actinopteri > Semionotiformes > Lepisosteidae > Lepisosteus > Lepisosteus platostomus. The sequence goes on along the minus strand of NC_142627.1, from coordinate 13,136,607 downwards.
AGATTGTAATTCAAATACAGCATCTCAAGTGTGTCATTGTACTTTGTTCCGGCAAAAAAAATGTTTATTATTTTTTTACCATTATAGGTCGAAAAATTATACAAGCAAAAATCACCACGTTTTTAGAATTTATCGTGTTGCCACAAGAGGGAGCAAACAATTGCAAAATACAGCCAAATTTCAGAGAACTTTTTAGATTTTTTTTCACAAAATTCACTCGAGATTTAACATTTCCTTGCTGTTGTTTTGTTCATGACTCCTTTAAACACCTACTGTACCAGCCATTTCTCACCTTCACAAACTCCTCCTGTCCTTGCTTTCAGATGAAATAATATTTTGTGATTAACACACTTGAATTCAAAGAAATGGAAATAATTTGGACAGATTTTTAAAAAATCTTATTTTCTTACTTAGCCTCTTTCCTCGGAACACTTTTTGTGAATTTGTGATGCACAAGAAAGAAGCCCTATTTAATGTTTGTGCATATTTTGCATAGAGGCTGGGAGAAGTGAGGTGTTTAATGAACCAAAAGAGGGCAAAACAAAAGACTGAATTTTTAAGTATGTGAAAAAAGCTTGAACACAATCTTTTACTTTTAGGTACATAGTATAATTTTTATTCTTTAGCTTTGCTTTTTGGAAGAAGAGATTGTTCTGGCATTTTGCCACTGTGAGCGAACAAACTACCCTAAAAAGATCTTAAAGAAGAGTGACCTTAACGCTTTTGTTATTGTTGGATTAGTATCTGTTAAGAGCTTCCACGATGGTAATTACTGCTGATTTTGGAGCATTTGAGTATAATAATGGCCTGAGGCGCTTACTCTCCTGGAATGGTAGATAATGGTTAGTAATCACCTCCTTGCTGGCTGCTGTTGATTAATTGTAAATGTGGTGTATCAAGTGTTCACTGTGACAGAAAATGTTTCATGAAAAATTCCCAGAAAGTGTACCTTTTCATTAGTTTGAGGAGATTTCATCTCAGAAATGTCAGACAGGTATCCATTTAAAACCAAAAAAAATAATCTCCTCAGAAAATATTTAGAGGTTCAAAATTAATGGCAGGCACTAAATCAAAGTTCAAGTTTCAGACTATCTGCTGCTATGCAATAGAGGAACACACCCAGTAACACAGTGGAGAAAATGAGACAATGCCAAATATTTGTGATAGCTCACTGTGTAAGATCCAGATCGCTCAATAAACTGAAAAAAGTGTTATTTTTTTATTGGAAGCATTATAAAAATCTGTTTCTGTTCTAGAGCTGTTCATTACTGTATTCAAGAAGGAAATAATGGTCATTAAATAATTAGTATGTTTTCATATATGTAAATGTGCATTCTAACTATAATACAATGTACAACAATTTCACAACGCGTCATTTGAGACGTTTGTTTTCAGAAAACACATAGTACAGAATGCATTGAACAACCTTTAATAGATAATAGAAAACTTAGCCTTGTTCATTTAAATCAGCTATTAAGTTATGAGCTTTGACTGCAAAGTTGATTTTTTGACTCAACGTCAAGGTTCAGCAGTCTTTGCTGAACATTCAACATCAAATCACATCATCAACAAATATATCCTGTACAGTTATATTTAATGTCACGTTACATTTCTGGAAACTTGAATTCAATACTGGGGGGAAAAAAAACGTTTTTTTTCCATCTGATTCTAATTACCATTTAAATTGTGCACTGATGTCACTGTGTAGCTCCTTGTTCTTGTGTAATCACTAAAAAATCTAAAGCACATTTGCCAAAAAGCTGCATAGCAGGTGCATGGTAGAGCTGTTCTGGGGGCATCACATGATGGCCAGCATCAAACATACAGAGCTGTGTTGCCCAAAAATGCTTTGAAAATGGAAAAGATCCAAAGCTGGATACCTGCACTTCCCAGTGAACACTTGGTGTCCTCTTTCACTCGATTGAATATAACATCTGCTTACGATAAGTTTAATTTCAGTCAATTGGCATTAATTAATGTATAATTATGAGATCTGAAATCAATTTATTTGCAATGTGATGCAAGATTAAATGTCTAATTGTTGTTCCTCATAATTCCATTTTTTTGGATGATGTCAGACAGACTTGGCTAAGTGAACTCAATAGACTATTTGCAGACTATCATGGTCCATAATCCCTATTCAAGATGAAGTGCATTGCAGCCTAATGAATGTGGTAATGGAATCATTGTGTATGTTTTTCCACAGCAGGGTGCAGATTAGCATAAGTGTCATATTCTGTTGGCATGCCTACCATTATATTTCAGACTTTCTGCACACTGGGGATTTTTTCTCTAGATAATAAAGAAATATTGCTTTTATGTGTACATGGAAAAAGGAAAAAAAAAGTTTTGTTTGGGATAGATTTAGGATAGATCTGTAATTAATCTTTCTTGGAGATGAGTCTTTTTAGTCTAATTGTACCGTTTGGCCAGTTTTGTCTGCGTTTCTTTTCCAAATGTCATAATGATAAAACTGAAGATGTCTGCGAAGACACAAAAGCATATAGTAAGGACATAAATATTTCCTGTGTGCTTCTGAAGAGATTTATTAATATGTGTTTGAAACACAGAGACAGATGTATGGAGTTCTCTTGCAAAATGACAAATTGTACTTTTCTGAAGTCTTTGCACTTTTCTGTCCCCTAATCCTTGATCTACTCGATCATTAGCTGTGAAATATGCCATTCCATGTAATGGAGGACAGATGACTTGAATGGAAAATATGCCCCTCTTTCACCAAAATTAGAGATGTTTTTCAGCTCCTGCAACAATTTTTATGTCAAACCATTGTCTGAGAGGCTTCTTGGTTGCTGCATGAAAGAAGATCTCCCAAAACAGGCAGGCCTAACAGCTGATCGGTCTGTAAGGACAGAGCTGTGCGAGTCAAGACACATTGCTCTTAACCCTCTGTGTAGAAGGAAAGGCTTCTTGTTCTGCGCATAAACTACATTTCATAAGCACCAGAAATAGGACTTGAAGACTTTCTGCTACTACTTGATCAAGTGTCACGGTCAGTTGGCATACCTACAAATATGGTTCCAGCATACTGTACACTTGATACAGTTCTGCTCCTATAAAGCAGTCAAGCAGTTTGCCAAGTGATATGATCCACACCTACTTGTCCTGCTTGTCTGGAATTTCCCTTTCATTGGAAGGTGTTCATGGTTATGATTATAAAGTAATCGCAAATGTGTCTGTCTGGCATCCTTGAAACAAATTCAAAACACTGTCTTCTAATTGCAGTGCTTAGAATTTAGGAGGAACAAGACAGTACTGTATAAGTTTAAGAACTTATATAACTTTAACCTATCTGACCTGAGGGACGACAGCTTTCCCATGTGGATGAAGCAGTCAGAAACTCCCATTAAACAAGTAAAAGGGCTGTTGCATTGGTGATAGCAACTGGGTTCATAGAGGGGTGCTTGAGGAAAAAGCACTGGAAAGCAGCTGGTTGGTACTGGGCTGTTATCCTCCTCCCAAGAGTTTAAGAACTGCAGTACCGGTTTTCATCTAGTCTGAACAAATGACAGCCTTCAGAAATGGACAAATGCATTGAGAAAAATATCACAAGACTTCCGACACATTTGTTTTCCACAAATGTTTGAGGACAGTAAAGATATAAGTTGATATACTTGCATTTTTCAGGTATGCTTTACATTTCAGCAAATGAAATACATTTCAAATATGTTCAAGTCATAAACAGTCTAGATATAACATTCTAGCAGACCCCAAAAGAAGTGGTTCAGAGGAATACAGATTGCTTTCATGCACACCTCAGGATAAGGAGGAATAAAGATATAATTGCCCGGAAGCAGAATGGGCCAGCTAGTGTTCTATCCTGTTTTGCACATGCAGTGCTATAGTTTATAATATCCTAAGAACAGTAACAAACCAGAGGAGATCATTCAACCCTTCTAGGTTATTTGGTTGACTGCAGTCAAGTTATTCTTAAATTTGGTCCTGGAAGATTATTATGTCCTCTTGTTTTTGTTCTTTTAGTGTATAATTGTAATTTCAGTTTTCCATTTTAAATGTCTTTTTAAATTTGCTTTTCAGCTTTTAAAAAACACTGTGCCACTTTTGTGGGGTCAATTCCCTTGTTTCAGAACGCAGATCATTCAGGTATGTTAAGAGTAATGTTACCAATTGAACTTAAGCAGGAGCAAAAAAACAAACTCTCATTGTGGGGGCGCTTGATTCATTGTCATTCTCACCTGGGTCTGGTCATCCTAAATTGCCATTGAAGAGCTGTTTAGGCAGAAATAAGAGAAATTAACAAACTGAAAAGAGATTGTGAAAAGGTCTGTATTCTGAAGCTCTTGCAAATAGTATAGTTTAACTTTTAAAACCAAAGACTGAATACAGCAAAAAAAATATAAACAAGCAAGCACATCTATTAAAAGCAGGCACCAATTAGCACCACTGATTAAGGGCCCAGTTGGATGGAAATCCTTAAGAGACAGGCGTCCCTCAGGACTAGGGCTGGGAACCACTGCTCCAATCCACAGAGCATACAAATGCCTCGTCAGTAAACCACTCTACTGACCCCTGCAAAAGCTGAGGAGCTTGTGGTGGAAGAAGACAGCTGCACGTTTCTCCTTTTCTCCAACACAAGGAGTAGGAGTCAGCTTTCTAACAGCTCTCCTCAGCTCATTAAATCAAATCCCACTGACTGCGCAAAAGAATTTAAATTAGACCTCCTTTTGAAGTTCATATAGCCTCCATGAATTCACTCCCCAACACACTGTATGTGGCACGTAGAAAAGGCTGGGTGGTAAATGCATTTAAAGCTGTGCGGGAGAAGGGCCATAAAGCCGACCTTGGTAACTTAGCTGAAATTGTATATGTGCAAATCCAGTGCAAATCCCTGGCCTTTTACAGCTCTGCTCCCTCTGGAAATCAGATCACAGGACTGTTTACAAGACCTCGTGATTAATTTTGGATAAAGAGGTTTGACAGGGCAGTTTGGGCATTATTTGAAAAGTTAGTAACCCAAGCCTGAAAAAATATGCTCAAAGTCATTTAATGAGGGCATGAGGTAATTGGTATGAAATAATTGATTATGATATTTCATATTTATCCTAAAAGTGAAAGATACGAGAGCAGTTTGTCTTTTCTCTCACTGTGTTTTTTCTTGTGGAGTTTACACTTGTCCTTGGCAGTTGTAGCCTATGTCGTTTTATTTCTAATCATTATTCTTCTGACAACTTTCTGCTTTTTTAGTATGAGAGCCCACATTCTTTAAATCGGTGAGGGTATATTTTAACCATGCAAAAATCAAAACCACAGAAATAATAGAAATAATTGTAGTATGTATTCTTCTTTCCATAGTGGCTTAGGTTAAAAGAAACTTTATTTCTCTTTTCTCAAAATTAGGCAGATACAGTAAATATCTGCCTGCTTTTGAGAAGCAGTACTTTAAAGTACTACATTACTACATTACTTGCAAAAGTAATAGACATAAAAGAAAATAATATTTATGTGCAAAAATGTAATAAAATATTATTTTCTAATACGTCTGTTACTTTTTCGACATCCATCACATATGACCAGTTCTAAGATTTATTTTCACATGTGAAATATCTCTTATCCTAAAAACATAACATTTCTATGCTTTATTTGATATAGGAATGTATGAATATATATATACATTAAATACCATTTGCAAATCCTTGCTGTAGTGGGACTTAATACAGAATATATTAAGACCGTCATAAAAATACAGTGTAGCATTTTGGAGAGTGCATCAATATTTCATTTTTCAAAACCCTCTCATTTAAACAAATAATGCAAAAACAGCAAAAAGATGCAAGTGAATTTCAGTCTTGAGCTAAAATCATACCCAGGTTTGTAACAGATTTGAATTGGTTTCTTTATTTTTCTCTTCCTCAAAAAACAAGCACAGCAATGCATGCAAGCATCGCTGTTCTTTGGCCCCCATGTATACTTCATGGAAAAGAAGGCCTAATAGTTGGCAGCTGTTTGGTAAAATAAACTGCAGCTCTATGTAAAATCACTGCCTTTGCAACTGTCCTCATGGAGTTTAAATACTGTTTTTCTTCCCCTTGGCATGAGATTCAGTGCAGATACAAGTAAATATTGAGCTCATCAGTTAATCCTAGTTCTACAGCTCCAGCCATGTTTGTGGCAAAACTCTGCAACTATTTACAGTTTTCATCAGACTCCATGCTACAATCATTACGTGAAAAGAAATTGAACATTTAAAATTGTACAGCTAATAGATTCCATAAATCATCAGCTTTTGTGATCAAAACAGACATTAACCGGGACTGCTTTCAGAGACTTAATACTTCAGAACTGTGGAAGAGTTCAGTGAATGCAAAGAGTTTAATTTACTGAGAATCTTTAAGACAAACTAACATAATATTCTAGGCAAAGCATAGTTTGAAAGACATACAGTAAGAGCGTAATAAACCTTGCTTACAAAAGGAGGCCTTCGGCATGTCTAGCTCATTTGGTTCATAGTAGCCAATAGATCTGTGAATCTTACAGTATCCATGCCTATCTTTCTTAAGAATACAGTATCCTTCTTTCCTTTTCCCAAATAACAATGAAACACAATCATGTAACAGTTTATAAAAACAGTACAATGGAACCATAAGTCACTACAGACTGGTTGTAAAAATATGTTGTACGTACCGTACATGTGTGCATTCTACAGATTCTCATAACTCATGTAATTTCTGTTTGCCGTATAAAGTCAGCTATCTTGGAAACAACGATGCACAAAGCATACTACACATTGGGTCATGTGTCTAAGCAGAAGAAAATACACGATACCTTATTACTCACCAGTAGTAGACCACTTACACATCCAGGGCATACAGTACATCAGAATTGGAGGGGCCTGAATGCCTCTGCAGAGGTTTTCCATCAACTGCACAGCTTTGTATGCAATGAGCAGTGTGATGCAAGAGCATTTGTATTCTGTTCTTCAGGAGACTTATATACTGAATTTCACAAATCAGCACAGGACGGCTGCCATTGTGTTTAGTCAAAACTCTTCCTGTGGATAATCCTAATACTTTAACAGAGAAGGTAGTGAGAAGTCAAAGATAAATTTGCTGAAGTACAATTCAGTTGTTATTATGAAGATGTTGCCGTGAATTTAAAAGGCAGTAAACCACAAATTTTGTTGGTTTTTCAGCCATTACTATACATGTTAAATATGCTATAGCTATACATATACAGATACTGTTAACCTGTCTCACAAATAACCAATTTGTGTCTTGTAAGAATGTCAGAAACCAGCATTAAAACATTAAAAAATGTAAAAATAGAGCAATGTGCATTAGCTTCGTTTAGTATTAGTTTAAAGACACAGAAAAGTGTATAGAAATGACATATTTTCCTATTTTGCAATTAATCTTACATTGGATTTATCAGAAAATAAGATTATGGTTCAATGTTTCTTGGAAGCGTTTTTGGAGTAATGTGTTCTTGAAATGCGAAATTCTTCTTTTGGATACATTGGATACATCATAATACATTCACTTAAGTCCTTAAACTGATGTATGATTCCATCTGTTTTGTGAAGATAACTAATGCCGTGCTCTAAATTAGCCAACACTGAACATCTTGAAAGTTCTTTTTGTATTTTCTCATTTTGTGGCTACATATTACTTATCTCTTTCTATTTGAAATGTGTAGGACGTTACATAAAGTTATGAATAAAGGTTTTAAATCTGTATTTTTTGTCATCTGTCTAAGATTTTGATTGAATTCAAGCAGCAAAAAAAAACCTGAAGAATTCATGGAGTGCCACTGCATCAACACACACCCTCACACAATTACAGTACAGTTTTACATATGTGGTGCAAACTAGTAATCCTGCCTTCCTCTGTGAATGAGATGTGGTGATAATTCCTCAGGAGTTTGGCCCAGAATTCAATCTGTTGGCGCCTTCTCTTTCCAACAGCCAAGCCACAATCCCTAAGGAGGAAAATCAGTGACATTCCAGACCTGGTCAGGCCTTAGGTGTATCTCTTCAGACAGTGACAAGTCTTCCTACTAGAAGCCTTGAGACACAGCAGTGAATAGATCCCTCCTTGTAGTTCACACAGTATGAAACTAGGTGGAGTGTTTAGCTCTGAAAACCACAGGCCTGGGCTAAAATCCAGCTCAGCTCACAAGTGAATTCAGCTTGCTGGCGATCTTAGTTGCCTGGGGTTAGGATATCAGCATTGTAGATCTTCCACCCTGTGCACTTCCATGTTTTTTTCTCAACTGGGTGGCCATGCTTATGTTTCCAGTCTTGCTGTGTTAGTCAGTGCACTTCTGTCTGTAAGAAAGAAAGCTGAACCTTGCTTTTGAGACAAGGCCTTAGGGGAGACAAAAAGGGGAGAATTCTTGACAGGTTCTGGCAGCTTGTTCGTTTGGTGCAGATTAACTGTCTCATTTAAATGTTTTTTTTATTTTTCCGGTTTTAGAACAGGACGTAACCAAAAAGTTTGTTTTTTAGGGGGGGACGGAGGACATTTCCTAACTAAGTACCCCCGCCTATAGAAACCCCTCAGTCAAACAGAATTATGGTGTCTGCATTTTATTTAGGTTTACAGACTATAACAGAATAACAGAATTTTTTTTTGCAGTTAAAAAAATATTTTTTTCTGATTAAACAAGGGTATCCTGAAATCTGATGCATGATGAATTAGCAACAAGTTCAAAGGAAAGGGTTGGCTTTAAAAGTATTAATGAAAATCTACGATTTCCCCAAATGTTAAACTTGAAACAACAAGCCTGTTTAACATATTTAACTTGTTTATATAATTCAGTTATAAGTTAAATGCTTTAACCACTTTCCAGAAACTAATCAAGCTAGATATTGTGGTTGAACTATTCCACAGAGGTTACGGCTTTCTTTAATGAACTTTGTCTTTATCTGCTCAAAAGCACCTGTCTGTTTGCCTGTGTTATGTCATATATCGGGAGTCTGCATTTACATATGCACCAAACTATGCTTTTATGGTAGACTTTCATAGCTTTGAAGAGTTTTAAAGAATTTAATTTTGTACTAATAATGAGTAAAATCTTATCATTTAACAAAATATAAAATGAGCCATAGCAGTAGTTTTTACAATGACAGTTCCAGCAATAGCAACTAAAACCTGCACCTTGTCATTGATGGTATCTGAGAGCATACCTGCTTTAATTTGCTGTTACAATATTCGAACTATATTTTCTTAAACACATAACATACACTGACTATGGAACCTGGGCCTTCTATTATGGATATAAAATTACATGTATTATTATTGGTCTTCTAAGAGATAATAAGCAATACAACATGAATCCAAAGGAGGGCGGCAAGTGTAATTTTCTTCGTAATCCATATTAATGTTTCTAAGCAGAGTCAGCTTCTGTTTTACAAAAACATTAGCAAATGTTTTAAATTGCTTCTTTTCTCAGTTGTTGGTGATTTAATCCTCAGGGACCTATCCTTTGATACAAAGTCTTGGAATGACTGGGTATGTTTTAATTGCTGCTTTAATGTTGAAAGTATTCTTCTCAGAAGCCAAAACAAATGACTTTAGTCTAGAACTTAATTTTCAGGGTTCATTAGGTGTTTAACAGTAAGCCACTTCTCACTTTCCATATGGTGAGGTTTTTTTTTTCCACCTACGTATGACGTGCTAGAAGAAACTGGCTTCTTATTGTGTTGTACAGTGTAAGGGATTCCACCAAGAAAAGCTGAACAAAAGCAATGGTTAGAAACTTTTCTTTTCGCCGCCACAGTAAATGTCTGGAGTGTTTTCTGCTTTCTTGTTCAGTGAGCCTGCAAATTTCTAGAAACGGACAGTTCTATCCACAAATTACAGGCTATCTTTGCCATCATGCTTTGAATCCTGTGACCTTGTTTTGGCTGAAACATGGACTTTTCAGCAATATGAATTCAGCCTGGCGGCAGTCTAGGGCCCCGAATGCCTTCCGTGTGGTGTTTGCTCAAACTCGTAATGTTAGGTTGATTGGCTACACTAATTTGGCCACTTCTTGACAGGCAGGATCGCCGTCCTTTCTCAGTAATATATACAGCTTGGTGCAGCTCTGATATCACTCCAGCTCCAGCTTAGCCTGTGGAAAGTTCAGGTGGAAAACCAGAGTTCCGATCTTTGTATTTTTGATTTTTCCCCCGCAGTGTGTTTCAAACCGTGCCTTGAGCTAAAAATGGATCGGAGGATATCCATGAAGATTTTTCCTTTTCCTTTTTTTATTCATACAACTTTCAGTGCTTTTTTCTTTTCATCTACTCTTTGACATTACCTGTGCTATTTCCTTGGCTGCAGTTTTTATGATGCCTTTTTTCTACCTGTCTGTAGATATATATATATTTGTGTGTGTGAGATTGTTTTGTTATTTTAATTTACATTTTTAATATGCAAACATCCCATCCTTATATTTTCAATCCAATTTTCCTGGTAAGATCTTGGCTTATATAAAAGGAACAAGTGTACAATATGTAAGTTTAAAAAATATACTATGAAAGCCCAATTACTTTAGGAGTGCAGATAAAATGGAGAAAAAATTAGGATAAGAATAGGTATAAATTTTATAATTATAATAAAATAATTTTTGGGGGAAAAGTTAATGACCAACCTGATGGGTATGTCTACATATAGAAAACTATCAGTAGGGGAAATAGGATACTAAGAACCAGGTTCTATTGTATGGGGTGCAATGGCTGGAAACAAGTCTTAAAAAGAAGACTAAAAATCTACAGTGACATCTTATCTGATCACGCTGAAAGGAGTACTTCATATCTGAAATGTCTGATGTTCTAAAAACTGTCTTGTTTTTCTACTTTCAGTAGTAGAAAGCAAATATACATTTGCTTTTCTATACCTGTATGAAACACGGACATAATTAACATTACTGCAGAAGACAGAAAACATTTTTTTATAGATGAACCCCTTCATTGATTACACAATTAGGCTGAGAACATATTACCTCACACTCACAGTCAATTTCTTCATTTATTTATTTCTCAATACATTTTCACAAAGTGGCAGATTATTCCGCTGTGTACAGAAAAAAATAAATAAAATAAGGACTGTAACTTAAAGCAATGGTGCAGACATTTGCAGGTTTTCTTTTAGGCAAACAATAAGGTAACCATAAATTTGACCCGGAACTGACTTATATATTATATTTGTCTTGCTACTATACATTGTAACTCTTTAGTGTGTAGTAAATCCATGTGGCATCCTGTATTGTAAAATCTCTGTAAAGCATTCTGAATAATTGAGTCAATGTTTTGTGTGAATGAAAATAAAAGAAAACTTAATTTTTCCTAAATTCCAACACCATGAACAGACTGTATACCAGCATACTGTTAATATATGAAGTACTTAGCGATCACAGCTAGATTATGCATCCATCTGCAATAGAATTCTCTCAGTCTGCAACCTTCTGCAGCAACATTCTTAAACATTTTGTCTTCTGGATACTTGCGTTTCTTAGCTGAAGGGTGTGCATGGGTTTTCTGCCCTGTGGGCACTGCAAATATACCAATCCCATTCTCAGGCATTGGTTCCTGTCCCGAGATCAAATGTTAGGGTTTAAAAAGCTAAAGTTTGATGTGGATGAACAACTGCCTATAAAACACTTTAATCCCTAATGCTGTAATGTATTTAATTTCACACTCTCTGATGGTATTGCCCCTGGAAGGATTACAGCAGGGGGCTGCTATTGTAGCAGTCAGAACGCAGAGAGAAGAGAATATACTTCACATTCTAAAGCTGGAGACCACTAGGCAGAACTAGATACACAGTGAGAGAGAATGCTATGAAAACAAATTTCTATTTGGATGTTTGTATTCAAATTGAAAGCAAAAGCTTTAGAATTTAGAAATGCAATAATTCTGCACTCCCACGCACAGAAAGGGATGATAAATCCTATATTGTCCCCAATATTGAGCTTCATAAAGTTAGGACCAATCCAGTCTGGGCCATATTAGTTCAGTTTCTACTGAAGATCATGAGCAGTGAAATGGATCAGAGCTTTTCTAATTTCTCGATATGAAGAAAATATATCTCTTTGCCATACTAGAGCACAATATCCAATTTATGAGATTAGGACTTTCACAAAAAGCTACTTTAGAATAGTTTAAAAATGGAAAAGTCTACTTTGTCAATTTAAATTAATTTCAAGTTTTGGGAATAAATAATGAAGTGTTTCAAGAAATGTAAAAACCTTATACTGTATTATTATTTACCACACATTCCTAGATTTTAAGCACTTCTTTGAGAAAGTTGAATACAGTTATACCAATAATTTAGTCTGAAATAGAAGATGATGTCTTGGTTGTTATCTTCAATTTGACTTGGTGCAAACTGAGCAGCATTATAAAATCACAGTGGATTTATTCAACAGACATTTATAAACATGTGTGTTTTGTATTATTTGTTGCAGCTAATGGCAGTTTTGGGGTCCTAAACTTTCCAGAATTGGGCAAATATTCCTTGTATATACCTGCTCAATTCCAGGCACACTCAACAGGAGGAATTCCTGGTCCTTGGAAATTGCCTTTTGCAAGTTTACCAGAGCATTTTGTAGTGATTTGTGTGGTTTGTGGTTGGTGGTTTGTGTGATTTTGTAGTTTTCATGGTTTTGCGACTGCTTTTAATTTGCTTTACTGTAGTTTTTCACTATTTTCAAGTTCAACTATATCTCCTCAAACATTTCTTCACAATACTTTCACAATGTTAAGTAAATGTAATCTTGTGAGGGTTTAATCAGACATTTATCAAACTACAGGAATATTAATCAGAACGGTAGTTCATTCCAAATAATATATTGAGCATCAAAACAAATGCATCACTCTACTTATGCTTTTAGAAAAGTAAAGTGTATATACTTGGGTTTTGGATATTGATTAAATGTAAATGGGGTCATTTTCGTTAATTCATTATTCATGTCTGACAGTCCATCAATGGTAGACCGCAATCTTGGAGACCATGAGTCATAACACCTTGGTGAGATCGATGTGGTCCAAATATGATGGCCTGAAAACTAAGTAGCAGCTACATAACTCCACTTTTAGAGAACTGGTATCAATCTGACACTACGGTACGACAGTTGATCATTCACGAACTCAGCTTGCTGCCCTTATTGCAGTCTCATTCTGACATGAGGACTGTCCAGTAGGACAATGCACATCACGATGCTGTTTGTTAAAGGGAAACTGCCGTCCCAATTTCTCAGACTGGTTATTACATCTTGGTAACACAATAAATACATTGACAGTATAGAAACATTTTACAAATTTCAAATTAAGCACAAAATTGTGAATTGTGAAGTGCTGTAAGTTGCCATGTTGTCACAAGGCCCTGGTCTCGCCACGGGCGAGAGTGAGAGTTCCCGTGAATCGTGACATGAAGCGGCCCTTCCTGCTCACTAGTCACTGTAATAACTAATGTAATGTGATGTACCAGCGAATGAACTACAGGTTGTGCTGCAGATATTTAAATGCAGAATGTTTCCAATATGATCTGCATGCAAAGTTAACAAGCAAGTTCCGTTTATTGGCAAATATGTCTTGAAGTTCAGAGCAATATTAAAAGATTAAAAGAGCTGTATTCACAAGCCCGCTTCATTACAATGTAATAGGGCCACTCCACGTCACATGGAAGTTTTGTTGCCTTGTTTTGAATCGCAGAATATGGTGCTGTGCATACCAGGAAATTTCGTCTGTTTTAATTGTGATTTGAGATGCGCTCATCAATGCTGATTCTTTCTAACCCCAAATATAAAAATAGCATTGCAGTTACCCTTTAAGCATGTGCTTTCTTGTGAGATAAGAATGTAACAGCTATACTGTGGGCACCTCAGTCACTAGACTGGAGCCCCATTTAACCTTTGTGGGATGAGATCGGATAACATCTGGCACCTTGGGCTCAGAGACCAGTGAACAGGCACATGTTTTTCCAGGGTCTACAAGAGAGGAGAAAAGGCCCAAAATCCCACAAGACTGCATCTACAACCTTGTGCAAAGTATGCGATACAGATGTACAGCTTGTATTAATTCCAGTGGTACTACTAGCCTGGGACTTTCACAGTGTTGATCAGCGCTGTTGATGACAAATGTTAATCAGCATAATGAATTAACCTATGTTATGTTTACTCAATAATGCGTCAGTGCACCTGCTACAAAAAGAGATCATTTTCCTGATAATAACTTTGAAATTTGTTGCAGCTGTTCAATGGTAAGTTTCTTTTTGAAGATCAGTGTAGTTTCATTTCCAATGGTATCCATGAGAGTTTTTTGTTTACCACACTGCAAACAGGAGGTGAGGTAGTTGAAAATCGTGCAGGAATGTTGCAACAGACGTATTTCTGGTTTCTTAAAAACAAAGGGCATGATGTAATTCAACTAATGTTTACTAATGTTTAAAATATGCTGTCAAATGGCAAGTGACAACAATTCACTAACTCATTACACTGCTTCCTTGATTGTCTTTGGGGAAAAAAAGAGAACATTTTAGTTGAAGTTACAGACCTGGAACAAACATATCCCACTTTTAAAAAAATAATTGTTTAAATTGACACCTACCATTATAGTTTGTAATTCAATAAGTAAACATACTTTTTAAATTATTATTTTGTGATCCACTTGTTACAATTTATAACTTTATTTTAAAATGTTACATAATGTCTAGAGTGTTGGTACACAAAAATAACGTGTAACAGCAACTAAAGTTCTGATTTTATTTTTTTGAATAGAAAAATCCTGGGTCATGCAGTTGTTTTGTTATGCATTACCTGTCACACCCCTGAAAGAGCTTCTGTCTTTTACACAAGGCTCTGGTTATTTGAGACGATTCTATAAATCCTTGTGGAATTACAGTTGCTGGAATTATTTACTTATAACAAGGGCTCAGAGATAGGTTTTTAAATAAGAATATATGGCGATTTATACACTAAGCACCAGGGATTGTGTTGTCCTGATGGTTTAAGCATTTTACACTTTGCTAAACTCACAAGGGACATTCATTCCACACAAACACCTCGGCTTCTAAAATAAATGTTGGGCTCTCCCTAGTGTTTTATACGCTATTAAAATTGAAAAACAAAACAAACAGACAAAAAGTTGAACAGGAAGTAGTGAAATTCTCGATGTTTCTCAGTGAACTTAAAAAAACAAGCTACCAAACAGATGTCGCCTCATGACACTATAAGCTTTAACGTTATAACTACTGCAACAAAAGGGTTTCAGACTCAAGTATTGTAATACAATGAGATATGGAGGCCTACTTCATAAATACGCTGTAAAATCCAGAGTCATGAACTTTGTTCTTGGCTCCACACACTTAAAATCTGAGTAGCCTTGACCATAAAATCAAGGCTACTCTCATTCTGCCACAGGTACCTTGAAACAGTCACACATTGCAGTCTGAAGATTGTACAAACCCGATAATCTTGAAAATCTGAGATTTGTTCTTGACCTAACACACAGCTTCCTCATAGTTTGTGTTAAAGGCCAAGCTTGTCAAGTAATTGTCTCCCATTGGAGAGCCCTGTGTTTTCTAAGACGACTTTGGGACCACTCCATATATTTTAAAGGAATCCTTCCAACATGCAGCCAATGCAAAAATTTTCATCTTCATGATAACATTTTCTAAGTTAAGATGTGAAACAAATTGGCTGTGAAGAGCAAAGGAAAGGACAATTGAAACAGATTTTGTGAGCACTGATTGAACTGAATTGAAACATCTGGGCTGCTTGCCATGCACATTTCATGGGCATAAAATCATGGTACTGCTAAAAATACCTCCTAGTTTAAGAACAGTCCATGGGTTACTGGCATCAGTCAAAATCTAACCTAATTCAGCAGAGATCTGTACTTGCAGAAAAGTTATTTCAATGAATAAAAGCATTGAAATTGAGGTGGAAATTGTGAATTGTTAGGAATTTGATATTTAAAATCATTGAAAGAGTGTTTATAAAGTTAAAATCTTCAATGTAACTGCTTAAAATAATATCAAAAAGTTTGGATGATCTGCATTTATAGTTGAGTATCACCTCATGAGTCTTGTTTTGTAAATAAGTATAAATGGTTAACCTTATGCTTTGAACTAAATGACCAAAAACTTCACCATTTAGAAAATGTCTACAGGATTTATTTACATAAATTGATGGTGGTTTATAGCATTCTAATAGCCTGTGGTTTCTGAAAAATTACTCTTTTTGAGGTGTCAAAAGCATTTCTTCAAAATGCACTTTTTCACTGGACTACAGTTTACATTATTTTGTGCTGACTGTTCGTGTTATAAACAACATGTGTTTAAAATTAAAATCAAAATAGTTTGGAAATATCTGTAACCCAAGAATTTGTCTTGTGCTTCTATATAAAAATAAATGCTTTTCAAAACTTGATTTTAAAGGATGTATTTATTTACAGTAAATTGCTAAAGGTCAAATACAGTGCACACAAGCTGTAAAAGCTCCAGTCTCATTATTTTAACATTTTTCTCCTCCACCTCTGTCCTGTAACCTCGAGACCTAATGAAATATAAAGATTGGTCAATAGTCGAACCTTAATGACGGTGTTGTTTGGCTTTCACTTTGGAATAATTTATTTCCTTGTAATCAATATCTAATCTTCAGCATAGTCTTAAATGAAGTAAACCGCAAAATGGTTAGGATGTGTGGAGTACAAGAAGGAGCTTCTATTTTTGCATGATACTGTAAGTCTCTTTCAAAATGTCCTATATAATACAAGCACTGACTTTTACAAGTATGTATGATTTGATTACTTTTTTAAATAGTTTTTAAATTCATTTTTTCCTGTTACAAAAAGTGTATGGATTAATATGAGAATAATAACATAAATATGTTTGTGTTCTTTTTTGTCCCACAATAGAACATAAAATGACCTAAACATTTAAGTAGTGCTGTCATAAGTCTTGCACTAGAATGAATGCTTAGTGGTCCCAGTTAGGTTGTCTTACATCTTGTAGGAACACTTCTTTCAGCTTTTACCAGAAGCTTTCTCCTGTTCTGTTGAGGAGAAAGGTTAGTTAGCCATCAGAGAGAGGCACTGGTGGGAGAGAGAGTGTTAATTCTTCCATATCTAAGCCTCTTTGCAGAAACTCCCTTTGTCTTCAGCTCCAAGTCATTAAAGACTAATCCTATCACTCTACCTAATCTGTAGAAGTGGAGCCACAGTCCAGCTTCTAAAACCGTCTTTGTTGCTTTCCAAATAGACACGGCTAAGTTTTTGGTCAAGAGAGTCACATTGGTTGCTTCCTCTATGCAATTTCCTAATGAAGTGCCAGTAATGAATCTCTTCCTCCCTATGCAAGGTTCATAGGCTCTGGTCGGTTTAGTACTCAGAAGTGCACAGTGCATTGTGATCTTGTTGAGCTTTGCAAAATGCTGTCAAAACCCAGGCAACAGGCTATTGTAGTTTTACAGTCATTGAGACACTCTCAGATTTTAATTACAAAGGATTTAGATCTTCTTTGTGGATGACACACAACAACCTGAGAAGAGATTTTAGGGATTTTCTGCAAGGATTCAAGACGAGGAAGGAGGCGAATGAAACCATTAGAGCACATTGTGAAAACTGTGGTTTTAATTCAGTGGAAAAAAAAAGTTTAGGTTCTGTTTACTTTGTAAGCATTTGATATTCTGCTTGTTAGCAGGCTTGTGGGAAAAAGAATAAGCATATAGAAAGATTTCAGTGCTTGTCACCAGTCATGTATTACATTTTATTTCTGGTAAGTGTTTTGTATTTTTGCTACGGCTGAGACTCTAATCCATGTAACATTCATAAATATGTCGCTCTGCTTGTGTGATTTATATCAGTCTTATCAGGAAAAAAGCACTGTTTTGTATG